>NC_057728.1:32504690-32516352 GCF_004010195.1 Chiloscyllium plagiosum | reverse complement strand
GGTTGGAGTGTTCCCAGTCGGAAGATAAGACGCTCCTCCTCCGACCGTCGGGTTGTTGTGGTTTGGCGGTGGATGAGTCCAATGACCTGCATATCCTCGGTGGAGTGGGAGGGGGAGTTGAAATGCTGTGCCACAGGTTGGATTCACCTGCACCTCCACCCACATCATCTACTGCATCCGCTGCAGCCGGTGTGGCCTCCTCTATATTGGGGAGACAGGCCGCCTACTTGCGGAGCGATTCAGAGAGCACCTCTGGGCCAACCCAATCACCCTGTAGCACAGCATTTCAACTCCCCCTCCCACTCCACCGAGGATATGCAGGTCATTGGACTCATCCACCGCCAAACCACAACAACGCGACGGTCGGAGGAGGAGCGTCTTATCTTCCGACTGGGAACCCTCCAACCGCAGGGGATGAACTTGGACTTCACCAGTTTCTTCATCCCCCCTCCCCCCACCTTGTCTCCGCCGGATCCCTCCAGCCCGGCACTGCCTTCCTGACCTGTAGTCTTCTTCTTGACCTCTCCGCCTCCACCCTACTCCGACCTATCATCTTCACCTTGACCTCTTTCCACCTATCACATTTCCAACGCCCCTCCTCCATGTCCCTCCTCCCTACCTTTTATCTTCTCCTGCTGAACACTCTCTGCTCATTCCTGAAGAAGGGCATGTGCCCGAAACGTTGGATCTTCTGTTCCCTGGATGCTGCCTGACCTGCTGTGCTGTTCCAGCAATAAAGTTTCAGCTTTGATCTCCAGCGTCTGCAGACCTCACTTTCTCCAGGAGTAGGGCTACTCTTATTACAGCTCGACACTTCACCCGATGATGCAGCAGTGCTCCGAAAGCTTGTGATTTTAAATAAACCAGTTGGACTATAAATTAATGTCATGTGACTTCTGACTTTGCAGTTCATCAAAGCCTTGCTGAGATCACAACTAAAGTCTTTTGTGCAGCTTTGATCTCCTTATCTAAAAAAAAGATATATTTGCAATAGAGGGAATGAGCAAAGTGCAGTAGACTGATTCCTGCATTGACAGAATGTCATATGAGAAGAGATTGGGTCAACTGAATTCACTAGAGTTTAAAAGAGTGAGAGGGGGCCTCATTGAAACTTTTAAAATCCTGAATTTAAAGGACTGAACAGACTGAATGCAGAAATGATATCCTCTTTAGCCAGGGGTATCAGAAAAAGGGTTCACCGCTTCAGGATATGGGCTAGGTCATTTTTGATTAAGATGAGGAGAGATTTCTTTAATTAGAGTGTGGAATTCTCTGCCACAAAAGGCTGTGGAGGCCAAGTCTCTAAATATGTTCAAGAAAGAAGTAGATAGATTAGTAGAGGCTAAACATGTCAAGAGGTCTGGGGAGAGAACAGGAGTATGGCACGAGGATAGATGATCAGCCATGATAATGTTGAATGGTGGAGTGGACTCAGTAGACCTAAATGGCCCATGCCTGCTCCTATTTTCTATGTTTTAAATTGATCACAAATTAACTTTTTGATCACTGTACCAAATTTATATGTAGAATATCGGAACATAGGAACAGAAACAGGCCTTTCAGGCCCTCAAGCCTGTTCCATCATTTAATGAGATCATGGCTAATCTGTGGCCTAACTCCAAATAGCTGCCTTTGGCCCTTATCCCTCAATACATTGGCTTAACAAATGCTTATCTATTTCAAATTAACTATTGATCCAGCATTCATTGCTGTCTGTGGCAGAGAGTTCCAAATATCTACCATCCTTTGTGTGTAGAAGTGCTTCCGAACATCTGTCCTGAATAGTCTGGCCTTAATTCTCAGACTGTTCTAGATTCCTCAACAGTGGAAATAGTCTCTTTTTATCAACCTTGTCTTTTCCTGTTAATATCTTGAAAAGATAAACTTCCAAATTTGAGACAAAACAAGCCTAATTTGTGTAATAATTTCTTATAACTTAACCCCTGAAGTTCAGGTAACATTTTTGTACACGTATGTTGCACTCCAACCAACAACCTTCCTAAGGTGAGCTTGCTAGATATGCTCATAGTACTATTGCTACAGCGCAGTCATGTATTGTTTTATGAGCTCACCATTTCACCTGGCATCTCCAGCGGGAAGAGTATTTCTTTAACCTGAAGTATCTGTCATGAACTCTTGGTGATGTATTAAAAGTTCACATGTCTTCTGTGAGCTGTTCAAATCTTGACTGTGCTTCAGTTCCAAGGCTATGGATAGTATCACCTTACTGTGGGTTGCTGCTATCTGTGGATCATCCATACCATTAGAGCCAAGGTTTTGAACCACGAGATCCATTGATCCCTTGGCATGCATAGATCTCTCTGTGAAGAAGGAAGAAGTGCTGGAACTGGTAAGCTTAAAATGTCTTCCATTCTCATTGTCAGATATTGTGTTTCACACCTCAGAGACATTCAGAGATAACTTGCACCAGGTTCTGTGTATGAACAAGAACTTTATTACAATGTTTTTTATAATGTCTGCTTTCTCATATTTACTGCTTGCATTCTGTTTTTCTTACCACAGCCGCAGGCTTGACTCACAGCACACAGCACAGTGAGCAGTCAACATTCACACCAACCAAACAATTGACTCCAAAAGCAGGCATGGGTAGGAGCTTAATGACAGGGTAGAGAATAGCTGCATCAAAGTAGCATTTGACAGACTGATGAAAACACATTCCCTTTTCTGCATGCTGCTTATGGTTTATAATTCGACTTGTGTCATTTGGCATGAGATGTTTACTTTGGGTGACTCTTGTATAAACGATATTCTAATATTTGAGGAACAAATTTAATGCAGTTTTATTGTGTTATTATTTGTGTTCATTCTTTTGTTTCTTGATAGTATTGAGTTTTGTACTATCAGTGTTCAGATTTATTGCACAATTAATTATGCTTTCAGTATTTGATTAACCAGTTTGACAGAGCTGTAACTTCCTCTTAAAATAAAACTGCGGTAGATTATTGCAACAATGAAAGGCAGGGAGACCAAAACATTGTACAAATGGTGGAAGCAGAATGTCCACAGGCTCAATAATAAGTCTCTGAGGGTGATCAAAGGTATGAGACTAATAAGTGTTGACTGAAGTCAACATTAGGGCAAGGGGCACCCCTTCCAATGACTGGAGTCACATTAACAAACGTAATTTGAGACTCATTTTCTTGGATTTCTGAGCTGTACTAAATACTAGAATATTGCATGACAAAACTGCATTGCGGTTATTGTCCAGCTAATAACAGAAATTTCCTAGTACTATTTTGACCAGGGAGACAGAAATCCTACAGCCAAATCAAGTTCCATGTTATTTTCTTTAAGTTCCAAAATATTTCTGTGTAGAATCTTTTTCTGAATATAAAATTAATTGTGAGTTTAATTCTGGGATTCCAATTAAGAAAGCACGTACTTAGGTTTATGTACCATTCAACTTGACATCCCAGAGCACTTCACAACCAATTGAGCATTTTGAAGGGTATTTACCATTGTGATGTTAGGAAAGATAGTAGACAATAATGGCACAACAAGGTCCGACAAACAGCAATGAGATAAACAACCAGATAATCTATTTTTGTGGCATTGGTGAAGGAATAAATATTGGCTAGGATAACCTCCTCTTTGAAATGGCATCATTTACATTCACTTGAGGGAGCTGGTATCTCATCTGAAAGATAGGTTAATAAAAAAAATTCTAAATTTACCTTGTACTTCAGTGTCTTTTGACACATTTGTGCTCTTTTCCATAATATATGTTTCTCAGTAAATTCAATTTTGAAGTATGATCTTGGTTAGGATCATTCATACAGCTCCAGTTAATAATAGTCCAGGAAAATGTCTTGAAATGACCTGAATAATTGAGCCCTATTCCCACAACAATTTACTTTTTAATCTCAAGAAATATAGTTTAAATCATATTAGAACTTAAGCAGATGAGATAGTTGTTTCAGATCATACTTATAGAGCAGTTTTTATTTCTGCAATTGTCTCTGAAAGCCCATATTTTGAAAGATGGAGATTCAGCACATCCTTGATTCGAAATCAAAGGTTCATAGGATTTCTCCAAAGAGAGAAGGTTATTGATTCATTGCGTTCACACAGCTATTGTTTATTTCTGATTCTGTGTGGAAAAATGACTAAGATCACTCTCAGGGGACAAGTAATATGCTTCACCTTAACCCGAGGGGGAGAGAGAAATTGATATTGAATTCCTTTCTCTCCCAAGGTGCAGTAAGACAAATAACTTAAACATTAATTAATCAAGTCTTGCAAGGTGAGCTGCCCACTGACAGTTAATTTTCAGATACTTTTTGCGTAGTTATAGTTTCAAAACATACTCCAACTTAGAAACTTTTTTCAGCAACTTTGAACATCTCTGGGTCAATGACAAAACGCAAGATGGGTATCTGTGCTCTTTTTCTCCAGGGGTTTGCATGGAACCTGCAGGGTGTGATTTTGAGCACGCTTATGACAATAACAATGAAAACAACCCACATCCATTTTGCTCTTTTACCACAGAAAAATTTCCTATGGTGCTCGAGACACAGGATGAAAATAGGTGCCCTTGGAGATTTTGAAGTGATCAAAAATTTGATCAGAGAAGTGATTTTTATTACAGATCTTAATGGAGTAAATCAATCTGGAGATGCAGGGCACTTAAGATGAGAAATCTGGAATATTTCACCAAGGTTATTCAAAGCCTGGCTACCAATGGAGTGGGACTGGGAGGAGGGGCTTACATAAAGGGCCAGAGGTTGAAAGAAAGCGAGCGGTAATGTCACAAATAAATGTAAACACAAGAGATGACAGTTTTAAATTTGAATAGCTGGATTATTGTGAGTCAAGGGCATGAGGGATATGGCAACATCATCCCTCCGGGTTCTTGTTCAAATCGCACAGCATTCTGACATCAAAATATATTACTTTTGCTGTTGAGTCAAAGTCCTGAATCTCTCCAACAAATAGCACTGTCGGGGTGCCTTTGCCACACCAATTATAGTGGTACAAGAATGTGAGTCACCATCACCTTCGCCAGCTAAGGATGGATAATAAACATTAGCCCAGTCAGTGACATCTTATCCCAAGAATGAACTTTTAAAAGCTTCTGTGTTTTCCTTCTTCATTTATTGATATGACCTCACAAATCTTCCATCACCTACTTCTGACATATAATCCAAAGCCCTGACTGGACGTATTAAAATTATATTCACAGCTGAATTTATGTTTGTTGAATCATATTGTACATATGCCTGCGGGAATTTATATCTTTCTCCAACTAAGGAGATTGTAGGGCAGCTTGCCGTATGCTCGAGGAGAAAAATAAAATGCAAGTTATTAATAAATTAGAAAGCAGTTAAAATATGTCAGCAAAAATAGATTTTAAAAGCCTGCATTTCAGACAATGAAGACAAGGTTGAAGTTCCTTGAGGTATTCCAGACTTCTGAGGTCCAGAGCAGAAATGGTATTTGCATGAAATGAAAGAGACCTAGAATTGATGTTCCCCTGATTGAAGTTCAGTGAAAGCTGAGACATTGACCACCATACGGAGTATCACAGCTTGGTTTGCAAATGTTATCTTGTAGTTGACAACCACTACCACACTCAAAAGGATAGCCTCTAAATGCTGCATGAGGCTCTGTGCCAAGTTGGATCCAAACTCTCTAAGATCCTTCTCAGTGATAAACTACTGTCTGGCAGGCCTATCAATGCATTAGGCTTTTTGATGAGCATTCTTGTCAGTGTTGTCCCAAACCTTGCCACATCGAAGCTTTTATTTAAGTCTCCTGCAGTAGAGCTTCATATTCAAGGGAGCTGATGCACAAATTGTCTCATCCCTGTGTTTTGACTGTAGCCTTTTTATGCCTGGTGACTAACCAAATTCTATACTCCACGTCTTAACGTATATGAGTTTAACTTGGTGGATGTATTTGTCCTTGCAAGTGATGGTGACCCTTCTTCAGTAATGTGGTGTTACTTTCTCCCTTATGAGGCTGCAGTGGCTAAGCAAGTGGCTCATTCCCTTGATTGACCTAACCAGACAGCCCCAGATGAGAAGTGCCCAGACCTTGGACTAGTGGCTTATATTTCCCTACTGTATTATCCCATTCCCCAGACAAAAGTTGATAGTTGGGAGGATTGGTGGTAGATGACATTCAATGCAGAGTAGTGTGTGCTGATTGACCTTGGTTGGAAGAACACTGAAAGACAATATAAAATAGGGCACACAATTCTAAAGGGACTGCAGGAGCAAAGGGACCTGGGTGCACAGAGCATTGAAGTTGGCCGAACAGATGGAGAGAGCAGTAAATAAAGCAAACAGTGTTCTCAACTTTATTAATAGGGGCATAAAGTACAAGACCAAGGTGATGATGTTGAACTTGTACAAGACTCTTGTTAGACCTCACCTGGAATATTTTGTAGAATTATGGATGCCACATTGTGGGAAAGATGTGAATGCATTGGAATGCAGATGTGATTTACTCGAACGATTCCAGGTATGAGAAACTTTCGCTATGAGGATAGATCGAAGATGTTGGGACAGTTCTCCTGGAAAGAAGGAAGCTGAGAGGAGTTCTGACAGAGGTTTTCAAAATCATGAGTGTGCTGAACATTGTAGTTACGTAGAAGCTGCTTCTGTTTTGTAAAAGAGACAAGAAATTATGGCATAGATTTAAAATTATGTGCAAATGAAGCAAGGGTGATGTGAGGAAGAAACCTTTTCACACAACGAGTAGTTAGGGTGTGAAAAGCACTGCCTGAAAGTATGATGGAGGCAGGTACCATTGAGAACATTGGATGGGTTTTGGAAAGTAATGTGTGCGTAGGTATGGGGAACATTTAGGGGATTGGCACTAGATAATAGAACACAATTAGGTAACAGAGCAGTGCAGGTACAATGGGCTGAATGGCCTCCATCTGCACCATAATAATTCTGTGATTTTGGTCAGGGGTGCTGTGTCTTTGCAGTCCATGGAATGGGTCATGGTATGTCCTGTTATTCCAAAGTGGTTGAGAACACTGTTTGCTTTATTTACTGCTCTCTTCATCTGTTCTGCCACCTTCAATACTCTGTGCCCCTAGGTCCCTTTGCTCTTGCACTCCCTTTAGAATTGTGCGCCCTATTTTAAGGTCAATCAGCACACCTTACTCTGCTTTGAATGTCATCTACCACCTATCCTCTCAACTACCAATGTTTGGAGTTCCTCGTTGTCCTCTCACAGTTTGCAATTCTTCAAATTTAATGTCATCTGCAAACTTGAAAGTTGTCCCCTAGATACCAAGATCATTGATGTGTATCAGGAAAAGAAAGGTCTCAGCACCGACCCCTTGGCTACTCCACTATAAACTTGAAAAGTATCCCTTACTCTCTGTTTTCTATCATTCAGCTAATTTTGTATTCACATTGTCACTACCCCTTTTATCCCATGATCTATAACAGTCCTCACAAAACAATTGTGAGATACTGTATCAAATGACTTCTGAAAATGCATGTACAGGCCATTCTGTTATAACGCATGTTACGTTAAATGAGTTCGCTGTAACATGATTAACAAATTGGGGACATTGTTTCTAAAGCACAAACTGTGTGTGTTGGCCGTAACGGAATTACATCACCAACACTTTACGTGCTGCTCCGAAAGCGCAGATTTTCTGTAATGTGATGTTGTACAAGAACGCAACCATTGTGTTATAGAAGAACTATCTGTATACCACTTCATAATTGTTACCTTCATCAACCCTTTTCATTCAAAAAATTCCAGCAAGTTAGTTAAACATGATTTCACTGATTGCTCCTAATTAACCCACTTTCTTTTATGTGACTACTGATTATATCCCGAATACTTGTTTCTGAAGGTTTCCCCACTACCAAAGTTAAACTGAATCTTTTTATTGAACAAGTCCAAAGGTACATGGTGTGAAGGCAGGCCTCGGAGAAAGGAGGGGAAACATCTCCAGCAGTTTTTGCAGCCAAGAACTCTTCTCCTGCACCAAATTGATTTCCAAGTGGAATCGTGCTTGCAAAGCAGTCTTACAATTTTTAGGACAATAATGTTGAGTTGTCCTCGAAGGAAGAATTAAGAAGACATAAAAATACCTTATGAGATGGTGCAATCACTTAACTTCAACCAGCTGATAATGTAATGAACAGGAACAGCATGGAGGATGTTTTATATATGAACTAAGAAGTAAATTTCATCAGACACCAACTCATTCACATTCATTCATTAGAAAAAAACTGTTGAAAGACTCATCTTGTAGAGGTAGGACTTTTCAAATGGGAGATTATCCACTTACTAGACGACAACATTTTAGCTGCTGACTTTTCAGAACTGTGAGAAGTATTATATTTGCAATTGAAAGAAGGGGTTATACCTTAGTAGCCATTGGTATGTATATGGAAGTTAAGGAATCTAGTCATGCAATCAGCTTGTTATTGGTCATTCAGAAATACTTCTGGATGCTTATGAGAAAACAACTATAATAAATTATGATATAAAGTATTTTATTATTGGATTTGTCTTGAATCAATGAAATAACAAAGTGTAACATTGTACTGTAAAAACTACTTTCAACACTTGTGGTTAGCTCAGTATAGAATTATTTTAGCTTGGGATGGGAAGATGTAGATGCTGAAGACAATTCAGTGGATTTGGACAACTCCAGCCCTACAAGTGGTGGTCATTCTAATGGTAGGTATCTATAAGCAATCCCTTTGATATTGTGAGCACAGAGCTACTTTTGTCACAGTAATGATGGATCTATTTTATCTCTGTAACTATTATTGCTTATTTTTATGTATTTTAATTATCATTTCTAATATACTAAGCAATCGAGAGAAATGATAAGAGAAAACTAACACCAATAACAATCACAAGAGAAAAAGTACTAACAAAACAAATAAGGATAATGTTGGATAAATCCCTGGAACCTGGTGGTTTGCATCCGAGGATTTTAAAGGAAGTAGCTACAGAGATAGTGGTTGCACTCGTAATAATTTTCCAGGAATTATTAGATTATGGAAAGGTCCCAAAGGATTGGAAAAACACCAATGTAACACCCTTATTCAAAAAATAAGATAACTATCCATCAGTTAGCTTACTGTTTACTATAAAGAAAATGATAAACTCTATTATAAAGGATATAACAGTACAGCATTTAGGAACATGTGTTATAATCAAGCAGGGTTAACATGCCTCCATGAAGGGGAAATCAATCCTGAAAAATGTATGAGAGTTCCTCGAAGACGTAACAGGCAGGATAAAGGGGAATGAGATGAGGAGGATTTTTTTCTCGCAGAGTTTCGTGAATCTGTGGAATCTTTTACCACCGAAGGGCGAGAAAGGTGAGGTCATTAAGCATATTCAAGGATGAGATCGATCTTTCATCAGTAAAGGAATTAAGGGCAATAGGAAAAAGGCAGGAAAGTGCGGTTGAGGATTATTAAATCAGTCATGATCTCAGTGAATGATGGAGTAGACATTATTAGCCAAAAAGCCTACGTCTGCTACTTTGCATTATGATATTTTCTATGTTCTATAAAAATGTGAATTATGCATGCATTGTCAAGTTTGTATAGTATTATATTTTCAAAGTAATTAATCCAATATTGGGATTGAAAAACAGCCATGAAGATTCCATTTCATGTAAAGAACATGTTTAGACTTGTTTTGCTCATTTAGAGAATTCAAGATATCAACACTGTTCTATGTCAAAAGTTAATGGGTGGCACTTCCTCTAAACACTTGAGATTGCATTTAATTATGCACCCTGGTACGGACCAGGCCAGGCTCCCTCAAAACATTTCAGGAAAGTGGCTCAGACCCTAACTTTGCAAGTTCTTTTAAACAGATATAAAGTGGATATTCCAAGGGAGATGCAGCTGGTCAAACCACTTAGTTTTAAACAAAACAGAATTTATTTACAAGACTACCACATGAAATACAAACAAAAGAGAAGAGGATACCAAATAACTTATCCTATCTGAAGACCCAACAGATTATCTCAACTTAATGATGCTGTTCCAAATACTTGCAACAATCCCCATAAACACCCCGTGGCACAAAAGGTAAAATCAGGGTCTTACAGGAGAGAAATCAGAGAGAGAGTACCAGCATGGACCTGCTTCTTTGGATTCAGCAGCTTCACACTACTGCTAAAAACCAAACCAAACCAGAGAAAAACTGAGCTGGGAGAACTGGCCACCCCCCTTTCATTGTACAGTTTGTTTTAGACTTGAAAGCCTGTTTCCTGAGGCAGTATCTGTTAGCTATAATCAAATTGGCCCTAAAACCCTTCAGCCACAGACTTTTTGGAGTCTGTGTCATTTAAAACCACTCTGAATAAAAAGCCAAGGGCAGCATAACAGGATAGCCCCTTGTTAAAGGAACAGCTTTGTCACAACCCATTTTGGAGAAAGTGAGGACTGCAGATGCTGGAGACCAGAGTTGAAAAATGTGGTGCTGGAAAAAGACAGCAGGCCAGGCAGCATCCGAGGAGCAGGAGAATCGATGTTTCGGGCATAAGCCCTTCTACAGCTCATGCCCAAAATATTGATTCTCCTGCTCCTCGGATGCTGCCTGGCCTGCTATCTTTTTCCAGCACCATATCTCACAACCCATATTATCAATATCAGTTCACACTTAAATTTCCCAGGTGATTTTATTACTATAAGACAAAACACAAAGATAAGTAAGCAGAAATCATATAAATTGGAATGTGAGAAAATAAACTTGCACCCTATACTTGACCCACAAAAAGGTAGCTCCCAGACATTTTGCATTTGGACAGCTGTTAATCAGCCATTCATACCTCATTTAGATACATAAACCCAAAAGAAACAAAATCAGAAATTAATGGAAAAATTCAGCAGGTCTGGCAGCATCTGTGGAGAGAAAGAGAGTCTATGTTTTGGGTCCAGTAATTCTTCTTCAGAACTCACTGTGTTGCATGTGTTTGGAGGATGAAGTGGAACTGGGGGTCAGGGCAGTTATGAGCCAGTGTGAGGTGGTGCTGATGGAAAGAGAGCGTGAGAGTGTACATACCACAACACATGGCACTGAATGTGGATCTCAGAATATCCCAAGAACAGCTATCTGAAGAACATTGAGTGCCATCTAAATAGATCTTTTGTTCTTTAATTTAGCCATTACCACTCTCATTAGGCAGCTAGTGCAGGAGTCTTTTGTGGATATACCCATTTCAAACAGGTATGCTGTTTTGGAAAATGTAGGGGGTGATGGATTCTCAGGGGAACGTAGCACGAACAGCCAAGTTTCTGGTATTGAGACTGGCTCTAATGCAACGAGGGTTACATCAGCTCCCAAGAGATCAATTGTGTTAGGGGATGCCGTAGTCCGAGGTACAGACAGACGTTTCTGTGGCCAGCAAAGAAAAAGTAGAATGGTGTGTTGCTTCCCTAGTGCCAGGATCAAGGATGTCTCAGAGAGGGTGCAGAATGTTCTCACGGGGGAGAGGAGCCAGCAAGAGGTCATTGTCCACATTGGAACCAACGACATTGGAAGGGAAAAGGTTGAGATTCTGAAGGGAGATTACAGAGAGTTAGGCAGAAATTTAAAAAGGAGGTCCTCAATGGTAGTAATCTCTGGATTACTCCCAGTGCTACAAGGTAGTGAGGGCAGGAGTAGGAGGATAGAGCAGATGAATGCATGG
>NC_057728.1:32491299-32504241 GCF_004010195.1 Chiloscyllium plagiosum | reverse complement strand
AAGTTATTTGGGTGGAACTGAGAAATAAGAAAGGGATGATCACCTTATTGGGATTGTATTATAGACCCCCTAATAGTCAGAGGGAAATTGAGAAACAAACTTGTAAGAGTAATAGGGTGGTTATGGTATGGGATTTTAACTTTCCAAACATCGACTGGGACTGCCATAGTGTTAAGGGTTTAGATGGAGAGGAATTTGTTAAGAGTGTACAAGATTTTTTTTGATTCAGTATGTGGATGTAACTACTAGAGAAGGTAGAAAACTTGACCTACTCTTGGGAAATAAGGCAGGGCAGGTGATTGAGGTGTCAGTGGGGGAGCACTTTGGGGCCAGTGACCATAATTCTATTAGATTTAAAATAATGATGGAAAAGGATAGACCAGATATAAAAGTTGAAGTTTTAAATTGGAGACAGGCCAATTTTGACGGTATTAGGCAAGAACTTTTGAAAGCTGATTGGGGGCAGATGTTCGCAGGTAAAGGGACGGCTGGAAAATGGGAAGCCTTCAGAAATGAGATAACGAGAATCCAGAGAATGTATATTCCTGTTCGGGTGAAAGGAAAGGCTGGTAGAAATTGAGGGTTGGTTAAGAAAAAGAAGGAAGCTTATCTAAGGTACAGGCAGGATAAATAGAGTGAATCCTTAGAAGAGTATAAAGGAAGTGCGAGTATACTTAAATCAGGAGGGCAAAAAGGGGACATGAGATAGCATTGGCAAATAGAATTAAGGAGAATCCAAAGAGTGTTGACAAATATATTAAGGACAAAAGGGTAACTAGGGAGAGAATAGGGCCCCTCAAAGATCAGCAAGGCGGCCTTTGTGTGGAGCCGGAGAAAATGGGGGAGATACTAAATGTATGGAAATAGATGGTGACATCTTGCTAAATGTCCATATTACAGAGGAGCAAGTGCTGGATGTCTTGAAACAGGTAAAGGTGGATAAATCCCCAGGACCTGATCAGGGGTACCCTAGAACTCTATGGGAAGCTAGAGAAGTGATTGCTGGCCCACTTGCTGAGATATTTATATCATCGATAGCCACAGGTGAGGTGCCGGAAGACTGGAGGTTGGCTAATGTGGTGCCACTGTTTAAGAAAGGTGGTAAGGACAAGCCAGGGAACTATAGACCAGTGAGCCTGACGTCGATTATGGACAAGTTGTTGGAGGGAATCCTGAGGGACAGGATGTACATGTATTTGGAAAGGCAAGGACTGATTAGGGATAGTCAACATGGCTTTGAGCGTGGGAAATCATGTCTCTCAAACTTGGTTGAGTTTTTTGAAGAAGTAACAAAGAGGATTGAAGAGAGCAGAGCGGTAGATGTGATCTATATGGACTTCAGTAAGGCGTTCGACAAGGTTCCCCATGGGAGATTGATTAGCAAGATTAGATCTCAAGGGAGAACTAGCCATTTGGATACAGAACTGGCTCAACGGTAGAGGACAGAGGGTGGTGGTGGAGGGTTGTTTTTCAGACTGGAGGCCTGTGACCAGTGGAGTGCCCCAAGGATTGGTGCTGGGCCCTCTACGATTTGTCATTTACATCAATGATTTGGATGCGAGCATAAAAGGTACAGTTAGTAAGTTTGCAGATAAAACCAAAATTGGAGGTGCAGTGGGCAGCGAAGAGGGTTACCTCAGATTACAACAGGATCTGGACCAAATGGGCCAATGGGCTGAGAAGTGGCAGATGGAGTTTAATTCAGATAAATGTGAAGTGCTGCGTTTTGGGAAAGCAAATCTTAATAGGACTTATACACTTAATGGTAAGGTCCTAGGGAGTGTTGCTGACCAAAGAGACCTTGGAGTGCAGGATCGTAGCTCCTTGAAAGTGGAGTCGCAGGTAGATAGGATAGTGAAGAAGGCGATTGGTATGCTTTCCTTTATTGGTCAGAGTATTGAGTACAGGGGTTGGGAGGTCATGTTGCAGCTGTGCAGGACATTGGTAAGGTCACTGTTGGAATATTGTGTGCAATTCTGGTCTCCCTCCTATCAGAAAGATGTTGTGAAACTTGAAAGTGTTCAGAAAAGATTTACAAGGATGTTGCCAGGGTTGTAGGATTTAAGATATAGAGAGAGGCTGAACAGGCTGGGGCTGTTTTCCCTGAAGCATCGGAGGCTGAGGGGTGACCTTATAGAGGCTTACAAAATTATGAGGGGCATGGATAGGGTGAATAGGCAAAGTCTTTTCTCTGGGGTCAGGGAGTCTAGAACTAGAGGGCATAGTTTTAGGGTGAGAGGGGAAAGATATAAAAGAGACCTACAGGGCAACTTTTTCACACAGAGAGTGGTACATGTATGGAATGAGCTGTCAGAGGAAGTGGTGGAGGCCGGTACAGTTGCTACATTTAAGACGCATTTGAATGGGTATATGAATAGGAAGGGTTTGGAGGGATATGGGCCAGGTGCTGGCAGGTGGGACTGGATTGGGTTGGGATATCTGGTTGGACCGAAGGGTCTATTTCCATGCTGCTCATCTCTATGACTCTATCTAAAAAAATTAAATTCCAATGAGCTGTTAAACTTTAAACCTTTCCACCATGAAACCTTTTGTCGTTTTAACTTTGTTTTAATTTCCACAGATGTGGTATAAACAAATCAGAATTTCCAGCATTCCCTGTGTCTATTCCAGATATTCCTTCTTTGGTACAATCATCAACAATCATGCCATTTGGCAAATATTTATGCAAGTTAAGCACAAGATATGTAAAAACATGCAATCATGGAAGGTTTTTAGTATTTATTGTTACTTATACTGATGGCATTCAAAGAATCAAAAATCCAGCGCAATCTCTGAATGACGCAATCACTGAGAACAGTACCCACTTAGTTAAAAATCACACAATTACAGGATGGGGTCCAACAAGTTTATTTGGAAGCACTAGCTTTCAGAGCACTGCTCCTTCATCAGGTGGTTGTGGAGTATAGGATCATAAGACACAGAATTTATTGCAGAAGATTACAGTGTCATACAGTGATATGTTGTTCTGCAAAAACTTGATGTCTGTGTCAATATACGCAATCTTCTTCTACCCACCTATCTGCTGGGCTGTCTATTGCAGCAAATTGGTGGCCCTCCACTCAGTGCAGATAAAGCAATGCCATACACTGCATGATGCCAGTGGAACTGGGAATGTCCCCTAAGTGGAGCAGCAGACACCATCGGGGTTTAAACTGCAAAGCAAATTGATTTCAATTTCTCTAACATTTTTAAGTGATCGCATAGTTTCTTTCTTACTTTTTCCTTTTTCCTTTTAACTTGTAATATAGTTAGTATTGTGAATGTCTTTCTTTTTACTTCTTATAAACTTTTAATGCTGTTATGTAATAATTCTAAGTCAATTTTTTCTCTTTGATTCTGAGTAAATGAGTGTCACTGAGGTAGATAAGCAGTTAAGGAGGTAGGGTAGTGGTGGGTGGGGAGACGGGCTGGGTAGATGGTGGGGGGTGGAGTAGGGTGGCAGGTTTGCAGGTGGATAAGGTGGTAGCTAAGTAGGATAGCAGGTAGATAGGGTGGTAGATGTGTAGAATGGTAGATTGATTAGGGTACAAGACTGGAAGGGTGGTAGTTGCATAGGTTGAGATTAGCATATGTTTAGGGTGGACAAGAGGCAAAGGTGGAATGTTAGTGGGTGAGGATGGTAGTGTGGCAGGTGGGTGAGGGGTTGAGGTTGGTCATTCAGAGTCAGGTGGTGAGGTTTGGTTCTGGAGATGGACATAACCTGAAAATTTAAAATGGGGGAGCCAACTGAGAGGAGGCAGGATCATTGCAAAAATCTATACTGAAGTGTGGGAAGCCACGATCAGCACATTATCCACCCAAAGTATCCGCACAACTTGTTTGCATGTGCATATTTGTTCATAGCAGAGATTCAGCTTTCAGATCATCTTTTATTAATGACCCTGATTCTATTTTTGCTGGCAATAATTTTTGTCTTTCTGCCTGCGAATTTCATTGTTACTCTTGAATTAATCTTCATTCTACTGGTGATAAATCACTTTCACTCCTGGCTGCATCTTATTAATTTAAATTTATTTAACCTTTTATGATCATCTTCCATTCCCTCTTTCTGGATTTCTTCACAATTCGTTCCAACCCTGCTTAAACAACCTACCTCAGGTCCTTGCCCATGCTGCTCTATGACCAGATGTCAGGAGATACCAGTTCCCCATCCTTTCTTTTTTATTGGGAAATGCCAACTCCCACTTGTTGTGTTACCACTTGTAACTAATAATACTGTAAAAAGTATTATCAGAAAAAGTAGACACAAGCCACAATGCTAATACTCAGTGCCACTGTACATTAACCTAACATGCAAATACATGACACAAGACCTTTCAACATTACAACAAAGCCAATGTTTCTGTTCCCAACATTAAAAAATTTTCAATATTTGTCGGAGAGCTCAAGATCAAAGGAAATAAAATCAAAGATGTTGTTTAACATATCTTTCAAGAATTAAATTTTACCGGTGGATCTTTGAGAATAATTTCGGAATGTAAAAGACATTGAACTGACACTGTAAAGTAAAATTTGGTTCTTAAAAGCCTGGACTTTGGGAAGAGGAGAAATTCAATTCCTTTTTCACATTAAAATGAGTGATTCTCATTTAATCCTGCTGAGCTAATGTTTTCAAGGAAGTAATTATCAGTCCTTTGTTTTCCAAAATTATAGAGATAAAGTAGTTTTGCCAAATTGTATACAAGATAATTAAAACAAAACTCTTTTCATATTGACAAGCTTTGTTTCATATGTTAATGGTTTACATCTTGGCCAACTCTGTGTTTAGGATCAGATTGAGCAGCATCTGTGGAAAGAGAATATTTCAGGTCAATAAAAATTCTCGAACTGGAATGTTTAATCTGTTCCTTTCCTCGAAGATGCTACAGGGCGTGCTGAATATTTTCAGCATTTTCTGTTTTTAGTTCAGGTTTCCAGCATCTTCAAGACAATATTTTACACCTGTGTGGAATGGATCAGCAGCCCCATACAGGAGTCTCTCCTGTATTTGCTGCTGCAAAGACAGTGGGATAGAGGACTCAATGGACTCTGTTTTCTCAGAGCCTACTGCTCAACCAACTGTGCTTTCTGTTTCTGCTGAGTTCTTCCAATACCCTACAAAGTGTCAACTTCAAGGCATCATAGCTCTCAGTTTACAGTGTCAAAATCTTGATATCTCATTTGCAGGTTTCCTTCTAATGGGAGTACAACTGTCTAGGACTAGTGGCCAGTTCGCTTTACAAAAAGTCTTTCGATACACAGCATGATCCATTCAAACAGTGTGACTGAGACAGCATACACATTGTTGGTGTATTAAGGAAGACATTCTGATGAAATCAGCACATTCCAGACTCCTGTATTGGTGACCTAATCCTGCCAAGAATACATCCGAGACAGTAAAAGCTGAAACTATTCAGTTTTTCTCCTGCCTAGCGCATGTTGTCAGGTCGTCTCCCTGACAGAGGTTCACTTGGGACAGAGGTTTGGTGGATTCCTGGTTTGGTGAATTCCTAGTTTGGTGTCCCACACCACACACTTTGACTTTGCTTGCAAAGAACAGCTGTAGCTTCAGTGGTATGTGTGTTGTATGAACAATGTTCAGCAGTGACCACCTTGTGTGATAGTGTCTGCACTATGCTCAATATGGAGTGAGTTCACTGCCACCATCCTCATTTACATTAGAGATCCATAGCCCCTATGGAGCCTGATTTGGTGGAGAAAACCACATTAGTCTATGAGAAGATGATCTTAACTTAAACAAAATGTAGTTTATTGCCTGTTAGCAACTATATACAAATCATACTGGATGTGATAGAGATTGTTAGGGAGGCTATGAAGAGGGCCTGGATGGTACAGTTTCCTGCTTTGAGATACTGTGTTGCTCTCCCACCATGTCTGTATAGCATCATGGTGAGTTTGCTTAAGACACTCCTCAGTATTAAACCTTGCAGAATAATATAATACTTATCTTCAAGTTTTTTTTTCCCATTATGAATAGTTATGAGTTTGTATATATGATTAACTCTACCACTACTCCATCCCACCCCCCACCTCCACCACCCCAAGTCTTTGACTTCAAACTTCAGGCATTCTGAGGTTTCACTATTTTCCAAGAATGTTTTTCTTTGGTGTTGGAGGATTAGTACATCTCTGGATTGAAAACTGTGACTTCGATCCTGTTCCTACGAATATGAAGGGCTGAAAGTCCCTTTAGACTGGACATTGCTGAATCTCTTGTATTTCCTTCATGGAGGATGTCTTTCCTGATGAAATAGACATTTTCTCCATTGCAACAAGTTGAGGACCTTCAATCTGATTTGTTTGCTTCATGGAGGATGGTGGCCCTGTTGAATCAACTTTAAAATCACACAACATCAGGTTATAGTCCAACATGTTTATTTGGAAGCACTAGCTTTTGCACCGCTGCTCCTTCATCAGGTACTGTACATCAGGTACATACGCTCCCAGATTAATGGGTTCGACATGCGTTTCTTCTGCCGTCTCCGCCTCCAGGCCCACTTTTTCAATCAAGGCTCCTGCCCACCCACCGAGGACCCCTTCTCCCACCTCCAACACACCCCATCCACCTGGACTTCCTGTACTGGCCTGTTACCTGCCTTTGACCTTTCATTTCTATCTGCTGCCATGGCATAGACAGCCTCAACCTGTCCACCCCCCTCACCCACTCCAATCTCCTGCTCTCGTAATGCGCAGCCCTCCACTCCAACCCCAGCATCACCATCAAACCAGCAGACAAGGTGGGGCGTGTGGTTATTTGGGGGACCAACCTCTACACTGCTGAAGCCAAGCGCCAACTTGCAGACACCTCCTCCTACTGTCCCTTTGACCACGACCTCCCCTCTCATCACCAAACCATTATCTCCCAGATCTACAACTTCATCACCTCTGGGGATCTCCCATCCACAGTCTCCAACCTCATTGTCCGCGAATCCTGCAACACCCAATTCTACCTCCTACTGAGGATTCACAAATCTGATTTCCCCAGCCGACTCATTTTCTTGACCTACTCCTGTCCTATTTCCTGATGAAGGGCTTATGCCTGAAATGTCAATACTCCTACTCCTTGGATGCTGCCTGACCTGCTGTGATTTTCAAACACCACAGTCTTGACTCTGATCTCTATCATCTGCAGTCCTCACTTTCTCCTACTGTTGAATGAAGGAATGTCATTTTTACTTTCTCCTACTATCAAATCAAGGCATGTCTTTTTTTACCGTATCTTAGATCACTAACTCAGGCAATTTTTTTGTATACTCCTGGATCTCTAGATAATGGTTGGCCCCTCTGAGTTTTGACTTTAAAGTGGTTGTAAGCTCCACATGTTCAATATGTACCAGCAGACTTTTACCCTCAATCTGCTTGTTAGTCTTTGTTGAAGTGTGTGGACTGTTTATTTTGTCTTTTTAATTAGTTTGGACATTTCTATTTGATCTCAGTGATTTCAATATTGGTGAAATCACAATATTACTTCCTTCTGTCTGCTATTTAAGAATTGTTTCTTCTTGGCTTGATCTCTGTCACTGTTACTGAGGATTCTTCCCATTTGGGTGGCACGGTGGCTCAGTGGTTAGCACTGCTACCTCACAGCACCAGGGTCCCAGGTTCAATTCCAGCCTTGGGCGGCTGTCTGTGTGGAGTTTGCACATTCTCCTCATGTCTGCGTAGGTTTCCTCCGGGTACTCCGGTTTCCTTCCACAGTCCAAAGATGTGCAGGTTAGGTGTGTTGGCCATGCTAAATTGCCCATAGTATTTGGTGCATTCGTCAGAGGGAAATGGGAGTAGGTGGGTTACTCTTCAGAGGGTCGGTGTGAACTTGTTGGACCGAAGGGCCTGTTTCCACACTGTAGGGACTCTAATCATTAATATAATAAATGAAATTCTCTGTTCGAACTTGTGCTTTCCAAATTACCTCAGCATCTGCCATCGGTCTTAAATCTCTCAAACTGATTTTTCACCAAGCTGTGCTGCACTCTGAGCTCCCTCAGTGCAAGATATATTAATGAGCTCAAGTACTGCTCATTGGTTATGTAGATGTTAGTATTCATTTGCAAACCTGGCTGAGCTTTGCAATCTGAATTCTCTTTTGTGTTGATACGCTTAGAAAGTATTTCTGCCAATCCAGTATAGTCACAGGTTCCCATCTTGTTTATAGCACAAAACAAATATTTATGCCAACATAATCAATCTCAATGGATTCCCTCTTCAGTTTGGGATCTATTATGGATCAAGGGAGCCCAATGAAATCTTCTATGCATTGTTCTTGGACCGGCCAGTTGTTTCTTAATCGGATGTTCCTTAATATATTGTGCCATGACTGGTTGTTCATGCACCAGTTGCTTTTTGACCGAAACAATTTCATCTGTTTTTGAGGAAAATTAAATTAAAGACATGCATTTCATACTCAAGAGTGAGAATTATTTATTGTGAAGTGTCTATAGTTTTTCTGCTCTCTGAGTCATCCTTTATGCTTGAGAATTATTATAGCATACCTTGAATATTAAGTGCTATATCTCCTATATCATCTAATCACAATTTCATCAGCTGTACACAGTATGTTTTCAACCATGGAACCTTATCTGATGATATAGTGACACAAGTCCCTGAATCATGTTTCAAATTAATAAGATGCCCATTGATTTCAAATGCTTTTGCAAAAAAGCTTTTTCTATATCATCAATTCTGCTCAGAACACTATAGGCTTTTCTTCAATTGTAGGTTGTTTTACTTCATTAGTCACTTCATATAGAGAACGGTTTGACTTCCTGCTTTTCTGTGACTGTGTCCTAGTTTGGTACGTTTTCTGTAAGTGGCTTATTGTGTTACAGATAAAGCATTCCTTTTTAATAGCTTTGCATTAACTGAGCCTTTAATGTTTGATGATCCACAGACCTGACAAGGATCCTTAGAATCTGGTGTCTATCCTACTCATTGTTCTGGTTTCTCACTTTTGTCTTTTGTGGTTTCATACCTTAACAGGTGAATGAATTCCACTGATTTCCTGTGATGAGTATGATCTTCTCCTCTTAAGCTTAATCGTGCTGCTTTTGGACTTTGGCTTTGTTCACCATTTGAATGATTTTCTTTAGAATGAGATCTTCGTTTATCTTCAATAAATTTAACAAAGGCTTATCAGCAATTCCGAGAACAATTTGATAACTTAAGGAATATATCTTTAAATCACCAGAGTTGTATTCCACATCCCCCCCCCAATTTGTAGTCACCCTAAATGAACTAATCTATTGATTAGGTGATGATCCTACTCCTTTAACAAGGTTGTGTTGTCCTTGGTGTTCTTTAAGGAGGTTGTAAAAAGCAAAGATTCCCATTTGTCTGAGCTGGGCCACTTTGATTATAGCTAACAGATACTGCCTAAGGCAACATTCAGGGAAAAGGGCATTTAGTTCTTTTTTAAAACACTTGTACAATGAAAGGGAAGTGGCCAGTTCTCCCAGTTCAGGGATTTTTCGAGTTTGGTTTACTTTTTTTTTAGTTGGGGATTTAGAGAAACAGAAGCTGAAGTGAAAAGTGGTTCCATATTAAATCTCTCACGGACATCTCTCTTGTAAGAGTCTGGGTTTGATTACCTTTTTTGCAAAGGGATGTGTTAATGGGGATGTTGCAGGAAATTAGAACAGCATCATTAAGTTAGGATAGAGTTGGTTGGGTTTTCAGATAGGCTATGTTATTCTATAGGTAAAAACAATGACTGCAGATGCTGGAAACCAGATTCTGGATTAGTGGTGCTGGAAGAGCACAGCTGTTCAGGGAGCATCTGAGGAGCAGTAAAATCAACGTTTCGGGCAAAAGCCCTTCATCAGGAATACATGTGTTCTCTTTTGTTCGTGTTTCATTCAGTAGTCTGTAAATAAATTTTGTTTTGTTTAAAACTGTGTGGTTTGACCAGCTGCCTCACTCCTGGAATATCCACTTTACACCTGCTTAAAACAACTTGCAAAGTTAGGATCTGGGTGACCTTTTTGTCATGTTTTGAAGGGGTATGGCCTGGTCCATAACAATTATACCAAATGTTATTAAATCTTGTTTTTTCAACAATGCTATTTGTTCTGAGGTTGAAATAATTGTCAAAGGTTGGGGTACTTCTTCAAATGTATATGTTGTTTCTTTCACACCCTGTTAATCTATAACATCATCAACTATACTCCCAAACAAACATAGCGAATGCTAGAGAAACTCAGCAAGTCTGGCAGCATCCATAGAGAGAGAAACTGAGTTACTGTTTTGAGTCCAGTATGAATCTTCTTCAGAGTGCTATAGGACTACTTTCTATGTAGAATGTATTAAAGTATTCAGCTTATGATTTCGCCTCTTATTCTGTACCTTAAGAATTGTTTTCTCCAAGCTGCTCAATGCTGTGTTTTATTTGGCCCATCTCTGAAATGAAATCTTCCTTAGAATATTATTTCTGTTGTCATGTATTTTTATTTCTTTGCTTAAAAGGCTTTTAGTTTTGCAGTAATGGCAGTGCTGCTACTTTATATTGCTACTGCAGGGTTTTTCCACATTCTTCCAAGGTGAAATGGAGGATTACCATCCTTTTCCCAACGTCTCTGGATGAATCCTACTATTTGTGACTTTACTTCATGCCTGGGTCTTCAACCTCAAATTGAATTGCTTCTGTGGTGCCTGATTTCCCTTATTCCAGCCCTGCCTCATGGTACTTGCTCACTATGGTGACTACATTTGGTTGGAGGTGAAATTGCTCTTCTTTACTTGTAGCTGTTCCAGCCTATATTTATGTATCATTTGTAAAGCTTTCCCTTGCCTACAAAGAATTTTGATTTTACTCACAGATCTCTGATGTCTGTTTACTTTCCTACTGAATCCTGATTTGAGACTCCCTCAATCTGACATGTGTCCTTAAAGCAGGCTAACACTCTTGGAATGACTAGTGGTACCAGAACAAAACTCTGGTTGATTCCTTTGCAGATCTCAAAGGGCTGCAATGTTGCCTTATCATAGCTGGTCATATTCACCATGTTGTCAGGAAAAGAGGAAGCCACATTGTGCAACTTCAGAAGTCTATTTTCTTGAGCAAATTACCATAAAGTAATTGTGGAGAGTGTTTTGCTATAAATTCTTATTAAAACAGTCATTGACTTTAATGGCTACAATATAGATAACAACTAATTTTGCAAATTGTAATATATTTGTAATACAGATTCATTGAAAATCCAGATTGTTTTTCAAAATAGTTGAATATGTAAAAGCAGGTCTTTATATCAGTCAGCAATGCAGAGCATCATGCAATTTAGGAAAAGTCCCTTTGTCTCACCATGTCAATGCAGACGAGCAAACACCAAATTACACTAATTCCATTTACTTGCACTTGGTCAATAGCCTACTAATCCCCAGCATTTTAGACGCTCATCCAGATGCTTCTTAAATGTTGTGGGGGTACCTACCTCCACCACCCTCTCAGGCAGTATGTTTCTTATTTCTACCGCCTGCTGGATGGTTTTTTTTTCTCTCAGATCCCCTCTAAACCACTTCCACCTCACCTTAATCTCATGCCCTCTGGTCTTAGACACATCTGCCGTGGAGAAGACATTTGCATAATCTACTCTGTCCATGCCTCTCATAATTTTGTATACTTCAATTGGGTGCCCCCTCAGCCTCCTCTGCTCCAACGAAAACAAACCCAGCCTATCAAGTCCCAACTCATAACTGAGCCTTTCATTCAGGTAACATCCTGGTGAATCTCCTCGATACTGTCTCCACTGCAATCACATCCTTCCAATAGTCTAGGGCTATAGTGCCTTAGTTCTGATATGCAGTGGGGGAATGCTACTGCATCACCAACTCATGAGATGTGCTTTCATCAGGAACTAATCTGCAGTTTTAATTTGGGTTCATGGGGTACTGGAACTCTTAATTCACTTTCCTGTTTACATAGAGGATTTCTAACACTTGGCTACCCAACAGAAGGCTATAGTCACTTTGACTGATGGGAAAACATTGAGCTGAGAATTTCATTACACTTGTATTCCACAATATTTAGTTATCTTGAGTACAAGGAAACATAATGATACGATCAGCAAGCAATTGTATCCAGAAGTAAAAGAAAATCAGGATTTTTGCAAGATTTGTGAAGGTTTGTAGCTCAGGTTGAGTTTAGGGCGTAGGTTTGCTCGCTGTGCTGTAGGTTTGATATCCAGACGTTTCATGACCTGGCTTGGTAACATCATCAGTGGCGACCTCCAAATGAAGCGAAGCTGTTGTCTCCTGCTTTCTATTTATATGTTTGTCCTGGATGGGGTTCCTGGGGTTTGTGGTGATGTCATTTCCTGTTCATTTTCTGAGGGGTTGATAGATTGTATCTAGACCAATTTGTTTGTTTATGGCGTTGTGGTTGGAGTGCCAAGCCTCTAGGAATTCTCTGGCATGTCTTTGCTTAGCCTGTCCCAGGATCGATGTGTTGTCCCAGTCGAAATGGTGGGGTTTTTTTCTCCGTGTATAGGGCTACGAGGGAGAGAGGGTTGTGTCTTTTTGTGACTAGCTGGTGTTCATGTATCCTGGTGGCTAACTTTCTTCCTGTTTGTCCTACATACTGTTTGTGGCAGTCCTTGCATGGAAATTTGTAGATGACGTTGGTTTTGTCCATGGGTTGTACTGGGTCTTTTAAGTTTGTTCGTTTTTGTTTGAGAGTGTTAGTGGGTTTGTGTGCTACTAGGATTCCGAGGGGTCTTAGTAGTCTGGCTGTTTTTTCTGAAACTTCTTTGATATATGGTAAGGTGGTTAGGGTTTCTAGCTGTGTTTGGTCTGCTCGTCGTGGTTTGTCCTTGAGGAATCTGCGCACTGTATTTTTTGAGTATCCGTTTTTCTTGAATACGTTGTATAGGTGGTTCTCCTCTGTTTTCCGAAGTTCGTCTGTGCTGCAGTGTGTGGTGGCTCATTGGAATA
>NC_057728.1:32482204-32488791 GCF_004010195.1 Chiloscyllium plagiosum | reverse complement strand
AAGCCTTTTGTAAAATCCCACATAGGAGGTTAGTGAGCAAAATTAGGGCGCATGGTATTGGGGGCAAAGTACTGACTTGGATTGAAAATTGGTTGGCTTGACAGGAAACAAAGAGTAGTGATAAACGGCTCCCTTTCAGAATGGCAGGCAATGACTAATGGGGTACCGCAGGGATCAGTGCTGGGACCGCAGCTTTTTACAATATATATTAATGATATAGAAGATGGTATTAATAGTAACATTAGCAAATTTGCTGATGATACAAAGCTGGGTGGCAGGGTGAAATGTGAGGAGGATGTTGGGAGATTACAGGGTGACCTGGACAGGTTAGGTGAGTGGACAGATGCATGGCAGATGCAGTTTAATGTGGATAAATGTATGGTTATCCACTTTTGTGGCAAGAACAGGAAGGCAGATTACTAACTAAATGGAGTCAAGTTAGGTAAAGGGGCAGTACAAAGAGATCTGGGTGTTCTTGTACACCAGTCAATGAAGGTAAGCATGCAGGTACAGCAGGTAGTGAAGAAAGCTAATAGCATGCAGGCTAGGAATGTTAACTTGAAGGCACTGGATAACCAATGGATAACTGCATCAGAGGCAGGTAAGGCAACAGTTTACCAATATAATTAACTTTTCCAATAATGTTTTATTAAAATCAATTTATCTAATACATTTCACACAAATGAAAGTGTTGACAAGGAAATAGTAGAGGCCCTATTACCTATATAAACAAATTCATTAAAGAAACATAACAAAGTCAATGACAGCTAAATTCATTTATACACTTAAAAATCAAGACAGAAGAGGTACTTTATGTTAGTGGTGGAAAAATGTGAAATCCCGATTCACTAACGTAAGAGAAAAATGTCTAGAAACTAAAAACATAACAGTTGGCATGGATTTCAAAAGGGAGTTAAGATTAGGGTGGTGCTGGAAAAGCACAGCCGGTCAGGCAGCATCTAAGGAGCAGAAAAGTCGATATTTCGGGCAAAAGCCCTTCATCAGGAAACCCTTCATCACTCCTTCAAAAGGGAGAGTTGTGTATAACCTGTTTTGTTGAATCAGACGAGTAGCAAAGTGTAGTGAAGAGAAATGTGGTAGAAATAATTGGATTTTTAGATGGCTTCCATATGATGTGGAAGACATGTGATGAAGATCTAAATATATGGAGGCAACATAACAACCTGGCTATGAAATAAAACAGTATATAGATTAGAGGTTCTTTTTCAGACTGGCAAAAGGTGTGATGTTGTTTTCTACAAAGATAGGTGCTGGGCCACTATTGTTCACTATCTATTCAAACATTTGGATGCATGAACCATAAATAAAATTTCAACATATTTAATGGATGATATCAAATTGTGGGGAAGAGTTAATAAAGGGGAAGATTGCAACAAAGTTTGGGAAGACATTAATAAACTTGCCAATTAGGCATATAATTGCAAATGAATTCCAATATAAATAAATGTAATGTGGTATATTTTGACAGGAAAATTAATAATGTCTGTTTCTCCGTCTCAGATTGTATCTACGTGAATCACTAAAAATAGAGACAATCCCGTTTATAAGGCCACTCAATAATGAACTAAGGACTGGGGTTCACTCCAAAGGAATATAACTGAAAATAATTTGAATTAATTAAATAAATTAATAAAACTAAGAATACTTTTCCTGATGAAGGGCTTATGCCCAAAACGTGGATTCTCCTGCTTCTCGGATGCTGCCTGACCTGCTGTATTTTTCCAGCACCACATTCTCGACTCCGATTTCCAGCATCTGCAGTCCTCACTTTCTCATGAAAATAAATTATGTTAACCTTTGATAAAACATTTGCTACATCACACTTTAAATGCTACAAATAGTTCTATCTCCATATTGTAAAAAAAGGATCCAGAGGCACTGGAAAAAGTGCAGAAATGATTTGCTGGAATTATGCCAAACTGATAAGTTTTGCATTGCAGAAAAGATTGAATTGGATAAATTAGGGCCCCTTTTTCTGCAAAACAGAATACACTGAGGAGGTGTAGGGGTGGTGCATATCACATTAATGATAATGAACCAATAATTAATTGCTCATCAGAGATTGATATCTCTGTTGGTTTATTTAATACAGTAAAACATACTTTAGTTTGTAAAGCAGAGACTACAGCAGCCAACTGATTTCTGGGTGTGCAACTCACAACACAAAGCAGATTAACAGCCAGGAAGAGTTGCATAATCATACACATAAATCTTATGATGTTCTGAATGGTGAATTTTCTTAAAAGTGTGACACACCTCTCCTGTCCAAAAGAAAATTTAATTGTTTACAGTGTCAAGTGAGAATATGAACTTTTATTATGTATATGTACTTTTTGGATATGTTCAGATCTTGTGATTCTGTTATCAAGGACTGCAGTTTTCATGGACTGCATTTACTGATGCATAATTTGCTTATCCTGATGCACTACAGTCAGGCTTCATTCCAGATTAATCACTAATTGATCTCAGTCTTAAACGTTTCAAGTAGTTCAAAGCTCTTGGCATTTATTGTTTTGTTTCTTAAGGGCTCCCAATTCATTTGGAAGCTTCTGCTTTGACACCCTAGATTCTTCCAATTCCATCAAATGTTTTGCCTTATGTCAGTCCACTATATTTTCTCCTTCAGAACCTGTTGTAAGAACTGTCTGGCATTTTCAAAGTTTTTTCTTTTTGTCTTCTTTGAAGCTTGGACCAATTGCATTTGCTACTTCGATTGTTGTTCATTTTCGTGTCTGTCCTGCTTGAGATTTTTCAATAGAACATCATTGTTGGCATTTATTTCTAAAATAAAAGGAATTAGAACATAGAACATAGAACATAGAAGATAGAACAATACAGCGCAGAATAGGCCCATTGACCCTCAATGTTGCGCTGAGCTGTGAACTATTCTAAGCTCATCCCCCTACACTATCCCATCATCAACCATGTGCTTATCCAAGGATTGTTTAAATCTCCATAAAATAACTGAGTTAACTATATTGGCAGGTAGGGCATTCCAAGCCCTTACCATTCTCTGAGTGAAGAACTTGCCTCTGACATCTGTCTTAAATCTATCTCCCCTCAATTTGTAGTTATGCCCCCTCGTACAAGCTGATGTCATCATCCTAGGAAAAAGACTTTCACTGTCTACCCTATCTAATCCTCTGATCATCTTGTATGTCTCTATCAAATTCCCTCTTAGCCTTCTTCTTTCCAATGAAAATAAAACTAAGTCTCGCAGTTTTTCTTCATAAGAGCTTCCTTCCAGATCAGGCAACATCCTGATAAATTTCCTCTGCACCTTTTCAATGCTTCCACATCCTTCCTGTAATGGGGCGACCAGAACTGTACACAATATTTCAAGTGCAGCCACACTAGTGTTTTGTATAGTTACAGCATGACATTGCGGCTCCGGAACTCAATTCCTCTACCAATGGAACCTAACACATCGTATGACTTCTTAACAGCACTATCAATCTGGGTGGCAACTTTCAGGGATCTATGCACATGGACTACAAGATCCCTCTGCACATGCACAGTACCAATAATCTTTCCATTGACCCAGTACTCTGCCTTCCTGTTATTCTTACCAAAGTGCATCACCTCATATTTAGCTGCATTGAACTCCATTTGCCACCTCTCAGCCCAATTCTGCAGTTTATCCAAATCCCCTGCAACCTGTAACATTCTTCCAAACTGTCCACTACTCCAATAGCTTTTGTGTCATCTGCAAATTTACTAACCCATCCACTAATGCCTGTGTCTAAGTCATTTATAAAAATGACAAACAGCAGTGGTCCCAAAACAGATCCTTGAGACACACCACTAGTAACTGGACTCCTTGCTGAATATTTTCCATCAACCACCACTCACTGCCCTCTTTCAGAAGCCAGTTTCTAATCCAAACTGCTAAACCACCCTCAATCCCATGCCTCTGCATTTCCTCCAACAGCCTACCATGTGAACCTTATCAAAGGCTTTACTGAAGTCCATGTACACCACATCAACTGCCCTACGCTCATCTACACGCTTGGTCACCTTCTCAAAAAGCTCAATGAGGTTTGTGAGACACGACCCGCCCTTGACGAAACCATGTTGACTATCTCCAATAAAATTGTTGCTTGCTAGATGATTATAAATCCTATCTTTTATAATCCTTTCCAAAACCTTTCCTACCACAGAAGTAAGGCTCACTAGTCTATAATTATCTGGGTCATCTATAATGCCCTTCTTGAATAAGGGCACAACATTTGCAATCCTTCAGTCCTCTGGTACTAAACCTGTAGACAATGACAACTCAAATATCAAAACCAAAGTCTCCACAATCTCCTCCCTAGCTGTCCAGACAATCCTCAGATAAATCCCATCTGGCCCAGGGGACTTGTCTACATTC
This sequence comes from Chiloscyllium plagiosum, assembly GCF_004010195.1. Taxonomy (NCBI): domain Eukaryota; kingdom Metazoa; phylum Chordata; class Chondrichthyes; order Orectolobiformes; family Hemiscylliidae; genus Chiloscyllium; species Chiloscyllium plagiosum. The sequence goes on along the minus strand of NC_057728.1, from coordinate 32,484,398 downwards.
ACTCCTTCTAGAATTGATAACACCTCGTCAAAACTAACCTCGATCCTTTCTAGTCTAATATCTTGTATCTCATTCGTCTCCTCTACAATATTCTTCTTTTCCTGAGTGAAAACTGATGAGAAATGTTCGTTTAGCACCTCTCTGTTCTCCACAGGGTCCACACTCAACTTCCCACTTCTGTCTTTAACTGGTCCTACTCCTACCCTAGTCATCCTTTTATTCCTCACATACCTATAGAAAGCTTTAGGGTTCTCTTTTGTTCTATCTGCTAAAGACTGCTCATGTCCTCTCTTTGCTTTTCTTAACTCTCTCTTTAGATCCTTCCTAGCTAATCTGTAACTTTCCATCGCCTCATCTGAACCATCTTGTCTCACCAACACATAACCCTCTTTCTTCCGCTTAACAACAGATGCAATTTCTGTAGTAAACCATGGTTCCCTTACCTTATCACTTCCTCCCTGCCTGATTGGGACATTCCTACCAAGGACATATCTGTTCCTTAAACCAGTTGCAGCCGATTGTTGTGTATATTGTGCATCTGCACTTGTTTTTGCAGGTCTGTAAGTTTTTCCAACACTGCTCTGCGCTCAAGCCAAATTTTTCAAAGTTGTTTTCCAATTTATTTTATGTACAATTTGCTCCAGATCTTTCTGTAAACCTGCAACTTTTTCATTGGATTCATCCTACTTCCTTTCTTTCTCCTTCAGCTCTTCTGAGCTGAGCTGAGATATCCCCTAAAGATTTCATCATCTCAGAAATCATGCTCTTGAGTGTGGATCGTTTCTGAGCTAGTAGTTCAGCCTTTTCCACTTGAACTTACATTTTTCATCCCACAACAAAGAATTGAGATTTTAGCCCTACCCATTCAGAAGAAAATGTTCATCCTTCTTTCTTATTCAGTTCTGCAAATGTTTTTTGAATAGTCTGTAGCAATCTCTGTTGTACTTTCAATGTCTGATTGATTCCATGGATTGTGACTCGTGCAAGGTTCTGGCATGATGGTATTAGCAGCAATTACTGATCCAGCAGTTTGCATGATGTAGAACATCTGTAATATCCAAACAGTTTGATTGTATATGCACTCCAGCACATGGGAATTGTAAACCATTGTATGCTGAGAGTTTTGTATTATATTTATATATTTATATCATAGCTTTCCATGTCTGTGGGTACATGTGTCTTAGCATTCATAGGGATAGTATATTGGCACTGGAACCCTGTGTCATGTTAGTCAATCGTGAATAGTCACTCTTTTCCTGAGGACAGATGCATTGAATTTTTGCAAACACTTCAGACAGTGTATTGGAGAGGGATTTTAAAGAGGAGCCTGAGTCCTGTGTTCAGAAGCACAAATCAATCTTTATTTGGAGCTTCTTTACCACACATGTGGGAGAGGTCAGAGGTTCTGAATTGGTGGCCGAAAGTGGTCCATGTCTTGTGGGGATCTTTTAGCTCTTTGGCTATTAATCCCAATGTGTTAACTCTGTATAGACTGTTCTTTGAAGTTGCCAAACCAATCATATTGGCTTGGTTTTCTTCATTGGACACGTATCAAGGTATAGACCACAATTCTGAATGCTGTTTAAATATTTCAAATTCTGTTAGGAAGTTTCCTGTGTCCCAATTTCAACCAGGAAATTATGTGGGCATTCTGACAATATCCTTTGACATTCACTTTCCTGCTATTAATTAGACATGCAATCTGCTCACTAGCCTTTCTCAAGTGAGTTAAACTGGTCCATCAGTCGGGATTTGGCTTCCTTTTAACCAGCTGTATTTTCAACACTCTCTAATGCAGTTCTGAACAATGATATTGAGGGTTGTCTCATACACATTACACCTATTGACCATGTATTTTACCTGTATACACTTAATGGTAAGGTCCTAGGGAGTGTTGCTGTACAAAGAGACCTTGGAATGCAGGTTCATAGCTCCTTGAAAGTGGAGTCACAGGTAGATAGCATGGTGAAGAAGGCGTTTGGTATGCTTTCCTTTGTTGGTCAGAGTATTGAGTACAGGAGTTGGGAGGTCATGTTGCGGCTGTACAGGACATTGGTTAGGCCACTGTTGGAATATTACATGCAATTCTGGTCTCCTTCCTAGCGGAAAGATGTTGTGAAACTTGAAAGTGTTCAGAAAAGATTTACAAGGACGTTGCCAGGGTTGGAGGATTTGAGCTATAGGGAGAGGCTGA
>NC_057728.1:32404174-32482192 GCF_004010195.1 Chiloscyllium plagiosum | reverse complement strand
CCAGAGGAAGTGGTGGAGGCTGGTACAATTGCAACATTTAAGAGGCATTTGGTTGGGTATATGAATAGGAAGGGTTTGGAGGGATAAGGGCTGGGTGCTGGCAGGTGGGACTAGATTGGGTTGGGATATCTGGTTGGCATGGACGGGTTGGACCGAAGGGTCTGTTTCCATGCTGTACATCTCTATGACTCTATGACACAGCACATACGGCACTTATGCTGGTAGTGTACTTACCTCTGAACCAGGAGGCTTGAGTTCAAGTCTCACCTGCTCCAGAGGTGTGTAATAAAATCCCTGAACAGGTTGATTAGAAAATATTTACACACAGAACATGGAAACGTTAGAGGTGAATTCTCCAAAAGGCATGAAACAGTGATCTATTCAAAGTCTCTAAGATTATGAAATAGTGAGGCAGAGGAGAGAAGACAGCTCTACATGTGAAATATTCAGTAATTCATCAAGGTTTCTTCATCAACAAACCCACAACTTCTACCAAATCGAAGGATCATGGCAACAGGTAACTAAAAACACCATTTCCTTCCAAATCACCCATTATCCTGGTGTTGGACATATACCATAAATTCACCATTCTTTTCTGACCACTTTCCTGAACTGTTGTAATGTAGAGAATGATAGATTTTGACCAGTGACAGTGAAATAAGGTGATTGACTATCACCTTCTCAAACTGTTATGGTTCATATAAAGGACAACGTTTCAGGATTTTGAATAATGATGAAAGACTGGTGATATATATTCAAACACCACCTTCTCAATGGCAATTAGGGGATGGGCAATAAATCCAAGCTTTGTCCACAGCCCACAAATATGTAAAAAAAAGCATAATTTTGCTAAGTAAGGATGCTAGTACTTTCATTAACTTTATGTACCTAGTGGAATTCAAATAAGATACATTTCACAATGTGACAAGTGATGCACGTCTCCTACACAGTTGAATAGAAAATGTATTAACTTGAGGATTCTCAGACCTATGTATCTGATTTATAGATTTGCAACAAAGCTCTTCATTTGAAAAGGAATTTTCTCTTGTAATGAATGAAGTGTATGATAATTATTGTCACAATGTATGCACACCAGCTGTTGCAGTCTCTTGATTGCACTGGCTTTCATCAGGTACTAGTTATTTATTATTTTTCTATGAGCTTCCTTCTATTATTTTCATGTTTTATTCATTAGGTTACTGTACTGCATTTCGTATTCATAACTACCTTTTGTTGTATTATTTAGGTGCTACCATTTTGATATTTGTATTAGCATGAGAACACTCATTAATAAAATTATAAATCTGCCTGTATATTTCTGTATGTGAGCCAGTTTTCATTCTTAGATGGACGACTGTGATTAGATCAATGACTTCTCATGGTGTGGAATATAAAATCATTTTAAGTGTGTATTTATGTTAAAGTCTGGAATAAATTTCTTCCAGCATTTAGAAATGTGATTTTAATTCTATTTTTACATGCAGAGATATAATTCTCTCTGAGGGACTTGATAAGGAATAGGTATTCAAACAATATTGTTTTACCACTATTCAGGCCTCATTCAACTGATACAAAACAAATTTGTTTGCAAGGACAAAAAAGTAGGATTTATAAAGAAGTGATTCTTCAAAAACATTGATAATATTTATTTGCATATGAAAAAAGGCCATTTTAAATACTGTGCAGTTATAACCTTTTGGGGATATAAACAATTTGCTGCAGTTCTGAGATGTTCAATGTGGTTGTCACAAAAGTGTCTTACTGTGTTGTTTTCATAAAAAGCTATGGGAACTACTAAACAACTGAGAAATATTCCTCATGGCAATGAAACATTGGGCATGAGTATCAGAGCCTACAAAATAAAATTGTTTTTAATTCCCCAACGTCATCCAAAGCAATCAGAGCACAGGGCTGAGCAGGGGCCCTGAACCCCACAAATTCTTCCAGTGTCAGAGACCTTGGCTGTTACAGTCTCCTCCATCCACAAGGAGGTGTCTGTAATGTGCTTCCCAGTTCTAAAGCTGCAGACCCTCTCCAACCTATGCAAATGTAATTCTGCAGGTGGAGAATTACAATTGATAGAACATTCTTTAGACTGGGGCATTGTCCCTAGAGGTAGAGTCTTCAGTTCTGTTCAGTGCTGGCATTGTGATCAGATGATAGGATCCACCAGTGAATACCCATCACTACAACATAATCACACGTCTCCCGTATCCACAGCCAGGCCTTCACATTTTAACTTAAATTATAGGTTGCCAACAAACAACATTAGCAGAGCTGAAATCTAATCTGCCATCAGGATGGATGCACTCCTTAACAAATCTTGTTCATGAAATATTTCAGTTCGGAAGAAGCAGTTCAGTACAGGAAGAAGCTGGTCAGTCCATCTGGCTTATGCTTGTTCTCTGAAAGAGTCATTGTTTGTCTTTTCCCTATATTCTGTTACTTATTTTCCCTTTTAGATATTTACATTTTGTTTTGAAAGCTTCTGCTTCTATCACTTCCTAGTGCCCTAACAATCTTGTGCCTAAAAACGTTATCCGAGCTTCTCTGTTCTTGTCATATTGATCCTAAATATATGTGCTCCTGTTACTGATTTATTTGCTGGTGAAAATTTTACCTTAGTACTTTCTGTATTCTTATTAAAAATTGCTCATTTTGATTACCGTTGCATTGCATCGTATTTCTATATATTACTCTGAAAAAATAGTGTTATTAGAATTAAAGCAACACTGGGAATTAGTATCTGTTTATGAACACATCAGATTTTTATTGACTCAGATTTTATATCGTTAGGTTGTAAAGGCAACATTTGGTTTTCTTTTGTACTGATGAAATTATGTTTATCAACAATTAGGGCAAGAAGTAACAGACAACGTTTTCTGGGTAGAAGCTATTAATTCAATGTCGTCTGATGCTTCATGGCATGCGAATGTGTTATCTTCCACTTGTGGTTAACGCGGCTGTAAACTGGGTACGGCTCTGTGGTCACAAAAACAGAAGAGCAGATGTATGACAGCAGGACACTCTGCACTGGCTATAGAGCAGTTCATAATCATTTTTCGTGTGTCTCACATAGATAAGGCATTTGAATAAACACGTATTTACTTAAAAAAAAAATGCAAATACATAGTTCCTAATATACCTGAAACAAAAGCTAAAATTACAAAATACTCATGATTTTGCTGACCTGTTACCCAAAATTTGAGAGCACTGAGCCCCAGCCTTAGTAATCAGAATTTTTATAATATTATTCATAACAATATTCATAAAAAACATATCTGTTGAAGATTATATTGCTTCTTGAATTTGTGGTTTAGCAGCACAATGTGCACACTGAGGGTTATTTATTCTTGTACCAGTAAAAGATTACTAGTGAAGGAAAGTAGATTATGTAACTGTTTTTCCATTCTTCAATGAGATGCGGGTATCACTGGCAAGGCCAACATTTGTTGTCCATTCCTAGTTGCCTTTGAATTGAATCATTTGCTCAGCCATTTCAGAGAGTAGTTAAAGACAATCACCTTACGGCACGGTGGCACAGTGGTTAGCACTGCTGCCTCACAGTGCCAGAGACCCGGGTTCAATTCCCGCCTCAGGCGACTGACTGTGTGGAGTTTGCACGTTCTCCCCGTGTCTGCGTGGGTTTCCTCCGGGTGCTCCGGTTTCCTCCCACAGTCCAAAAGATGTGCAGGGTCAGGTGAATTGGCCACGCTAAATTGCCCGTAGTGTTAGGTAAGGGGTAAATGTAGGGGTATGGGTGGGTTTCGCTTCGGCGGGTCGGTGTGGACTTGTTGGGCCGAAGGGCCTGTTTCCACACTGTAATCTAATCTAATCTAATAAACCTGGAGCTACATTTGCAACAATCAGTGATAATTTCATGCTAACTAGTACTAAGGTCAGTTTTCAAAAATAATTATTTATGGAACTTAAACTGGGATTTGAACTCATGACCTCAGAGCATTAAACTGAGATTTTGGATTACTGGTGCAGTGACATTACCACTACACCACCATTTCCCTACTTGTACCTTTGCTAACAGGTGGTCACTTGTCGTAGGTCAGGTCTGCTGCCAGTTTAATCCTAATGGCAGCTGGATGAGATTCTTAAATACACCTTAATTGAAGAGGAAGCATGGAGCAAGGGTTTTGGGAAAGGCACACTGCCTGATGGATTAAAGGCACCTTGCTGCCCTCAAACCTGCCAGCAGGAGAGCATTAAATGCAGTTCTTAGGACTTGCTTGAAGTCACAGTCTGGGACATTGCTGTCACTGGTGCTGCTGAGACAATAGGATAGACAGCCAATCTGATAGGCAGCTGTCAGAGGAAGAGGCAGAAGTTCCATCTTCATCCAATTCTCATTCTTTTGATGAAACATGGCTGTGGGGCTGCTGTGAGCTCTGGGACATGAAACCCTGCTGTCCAAAAAGCACTGCCCCTTGTATGACTGGCTGGCAAATTGGCTAATGTTCTTGGGTTTGTTGGTAATTGCTGGAATTTAAGTTCCATAAATAATTCTGTTGAATGATAATCTAGTCCTAGTTACCTTGAAATTATCATTGACTGTTCAAGTTTTACTGTCATTTTAGGAAGAAAATCTGCCATCACCGTGTCTGGAGCTCCAGACCTGCTGTAATGTCATGTCATGGACCAGTATCACAATCAAGGACCAGTTTTATTTCTAACTTGGCATAAATGGCTCCAATTTGATTAAAGGTAACAAGCCAATTGATAACATATTTGAACCATAATGAACACACTATAAAGTAAAATATTCTCATCTCAAATCAAACTGTTGTTAACCTTTGTAAACAGGAATTGTTATTTTTCGGTGAGAACAAAACAGAACATTACCAATTTAGTACATGTTTTCCCCTATTGATTGTGTGTTTAGCACTATTGATAGCTCAGAAACTGTAACAACTCCAGAGTAATGTACATTCATGTTTGACAGACCAAAGCACTAGAGACTTCACTTGCGGAGAATTCGTGGAACAGCTTTTTGGTGCTAGGCGAAAGTGAGAACAGCAGATGCTGGAAACCAGAGTTTAGATCAGAGTGGTGCTGGAAAAGCACAGCAGGTCAGGCAGCATCTGAGGAGCAGGAAAATCGACCTTTCGGGCAAAAGCCCTTCATCAGGAATAGACTCTATTCCTGATGAAGGGTTTTGCCTGAAACATCAATTTTCCTGCTCCTCGGATGGTCCCTGACCTGCTGTGCTTTTCCAGCACTACTCTTACCCCAGCTTTATTTTGCATTCTGTCAAAAATTTCTTCCCATCCTGATGATGCTTTATTCGCAAAAAGAAACATTAATATAGATAAGTGCTACTAATACAGTTTAGGAAAATATTAGCAAATGGCATATGCAGAAGTTTACTGTCTCTTTAAAATGTTATTAATGTTAGCAGCAAGTGGACATTTTCACAGCTGGTATGAAATAGTATTCTCTCTGTTTTTATGTCTTGCATGGATATTGAGCCTAGCCTGACCTATCAGCTTGTTAACTATGTCTTTACATGCACCAGGCAACTTTAGTGGTTACATCTTTTTATTCTATATTGAAATCACTTAGTTGGCATGCATATGTCAGCTGAAAGATGTGGCCCATGCAAAGTCATAAAATTACCCCTCACTCCACAGATTCAAAATCATTGCTACATTTAATTGCCCATTAAACACACACTGCAAGTCAGCCAAGCTAAGTATCAATAAGAAACATCATTGTGAAATGCTCACATAATATTTTAGGTTTATAATTATGTGAAAAAAGTATTGAAGGTGAAGTACAAATGCTAGTGCAGAGTTGGAAAGTGGGAGAATGCAAATTTGATTTTAGCTACTCCAATCTGTGAGTTTCTAATCATTTTTTTCAAAGGGTAGATAAGGTGTTGATTGTAGGAAACATTATTTTGTTGCTTTAAGGAAGATAAAAAGGAAACAATATTGTTACTGTGTCGTTGCCTTGTACTATTTGGCGTGGATCAGAAAGATGAATCTGTCTAACCCTTAAACCCTTAATGGGATTAAGAAATTGAGGGAATCTCTTATTGTCTGTGGACTGAATATCCGAAAAGCAAAAGAGATTACATTCCTTGGAATAATTCACTTAGAAATCCATTTGATTTGCATTCAGTATTGAAATTCAAATGGTGTTACAACAATGATAAATATGGGCTATTGAATTTTAGCTTCTCCCATTTGATTGTTAAACCTGAGACTGTCAATGGAGTACAAGGACAAAGCAACATGGACACAAAACAGTTACAGTGGCCACCTGACCACTGATTGAGGCAATATTTGGGTGATCCATAGAATAATCCAAGCCGTCTGCTCTGAAATTATCATTTTCATCAAAAAAAGACAAACAACTGTGTCAGTATCAGGAAACACACAATTCTCACATTTTAATTCACACTGGTATGATAATTTCACATATCAGAAGATGAAAGGCTCACATATCTGTTTGCCTGCTTGGAAAGACAGTACAGCTTCACTCAAAATTATACAATAAACTATTTTTCAACAGCTGCATTTGAGCAGTGAAAGGAAAGCAGATTAGTAAGCAAGATCCTGGAGACTCTATCTTGCCCTGCCTATTCATCTTGGAATACAATGTATCCATCACAATTGAAGCATCAATTACCAAGATTTTCTTCAGTGAAAGAAAGAGGAATTTTATTTCCTACTAACCCTGAAGAAATTATAAAGTAGAACTTCAAACATGCATTTAAATGTAAGAAGTAAATGTAGAATGATTTGGTACAGACAAGGTTATAACTAAGGTTACATTGTTTAAAAGTCCTTAAGAATCCTTGAAGTATTATTATCTGTGAACATATTTGCTTAATTATTGAATGATTTCCTCAGCAGTAGTGAAATCTTAAATATGTTTGAGTTCTTGGTTATTGGCTATTTTCCAAATTTATTTTCCTATAGCTTCAGTCACCAGCAGTCAACTGAAGTCTTGCCCAGGTCTGTTTCTCATTCTGATGCTAGACTTACTTCAAATTCAGTTAAAGTTAGTTCAGAATTATTTACTTGATCTGTCCTTGGTATACGAGACATGTTGTCAGTTGTCAGGATGATTGATTGATTGGCATGTTTCTTCAGCTGTACCAATTATTTGAACACTTTTTCAGCTTAAATAATTTAAGTTTCGTTATCTTGAACCTCCTATGTCAGGTTCCAGTTGATTTGTGATCAATAACGCTGCTTGATTGCTTCGATTCATGACAGATATTACATTTAGGCTTATATTACTGGGTGGAACTTAATCCTACAAGAGAGGTGGTGCAGCATCACATTTCAGATGCAATTTAGATACTTAATTGCAATTCAGTATTAAGTGCAATTTAGATACTTATTTAACCAGTGGCAGGCCTTCCCCAGGATGCAAGGTGCTGCTGGCCAGTCAGAAGCTGATAATTTATTATAGGCACTACCAGCACTGAATCCAGGTTACAGGTGAGTGAAGGCATGATGGAGGCCATAGGAAAGGAGTGCAGTGGTCCAGCAGCAAAGGGAAAGCAGTAGTTTTCTGTGGCACAGCCTTTCTTGATGTCATGGAATCAGGCACCATGTGGTTTTGAACAAAGGATCCCTTCATTGGATATTAGATTAGATTACATTACAGTGTGGAAACAGGCCCTTCGGCCCAAAGTCCACACCAACCCGCTGAAGTGCAACCCACCCATACCCCTACATTTACCCCTTACCTAACACTACGGGCAATTTAGCATGGCCAATTCACCTTACCTGCACATCTTTGGACTGGGAGGAAACCGGAGCACCCGGAGGAAACCCACGCAGACACGGGGAGAACGTGCAAATTCCACACAGTCAGTCGCCTGAGGTGGGAATTGAACCTGGGTCTCAGGCACTGTGAGGCAGCAGTGCTAACCACTGTGCTGCCCAAGTATATCTACAAGTAAATCCAATTGGGTTTTGATTTCTGAGTCCCCTGCCCACTGCTGGTTAAACAGCAGTGGCATTGGGATTTGCTCTTTAAGTAGCACTGCCTACTCAGTTGGTGTTGAGGTGATGGATGGAGAACTATCATGCCCTGGACTTAATCAAGACAGAGATGGAAGTGAGTGGGGTTTCCACCCTGGACTGGCTCCTGACTTCAAATGTGCCTTGAAAAAAGGCTTTAAATTCCATCCAATTAGTTTGATCAATATGCAGTGTATTAGCAATTATACTATCAGGATTTCCAGGCCAAGGAATGGAGTACATGTGCTTTATCCTTTAAGATATTTCGAGTACTTCATAGGAACCCTATTCTGAATTTTTGTTTTCTTCCATTTTGTGACTCAAAGTGTGGATCTTATGCTGTGGGTGAACCCACTGAACACCAAGTGTTGCTGGATCCTGGAGATGGAGGAACCATTAAAGGTGTTATATAATTAGAAGTTGTTGTTATAATTTATTAGTCAACTGTACTAGGTTTCTGTTATGGCTTTTCTTGTATTGTCCTAAATCATAGCAATGAAAGAGGAGGAAGGCTCAGAACTGAAACAGTTTAGATATCTCTGTATGTTGTTTTTTTTTTTAAATGTTAATATAGTCATTGGTAACCCATTTTGAATGTGTTACTTCCCTTTTCTCACAAAGAAAATTTGAATACTTACTTCTGCATTGTTTTAAAGACCTTACACTTGTACCTGAACTACTGAAGTTGTGGTGTCTGGGGTAACTTTGTCACTGAGCAAACCAAGATTCTCTTTCCAGAAATACAATTAAAAAAAAACTAATCCCAAAACTATTGGTTATGAAGGTAGCTTCTCACTGTAGTGTTTACTAAATTTAGCACTTTGTTCACAACGCTAAATTCATTAATACCAAGGCTGTTCAAAAATGTAAAACCATCCTCAAAATTGAAGATGGAGAAAAGATTAGTCCCTATCATGATAGGAATGGCATTGTGGTGTGAATAGTGTCATCGTACACATTAAACATTATTGTTTATGTCTCCTGCTGATGTAATGTGAATCTTTGAAACAATATGAATGACATTATAAAGTTATCAGTCAAAAAAAAAATGATTTAGATATTTTAATGCTTGTACATTGCTTATATGCAACTTAAAGTCTGCTCCAGACTCAAATATGTAATGAAGTTGTCAGTGTGACACTAAATGATGTGTGCTGTTTTGTCAGAACTGCTGATTTTGCAGTGTCACTATTTGAAGAGAAGCGTGAACTTGGTGCAGTGTCCTGTGCAATGTTTACTTCTCCACAATCATTGATAAAAATGGGTTAACCTGTCAGTTGTCTCATTGCTTTTTGTATACTCTTGTTCTGCAGAGACTGGCTGCTACATTTTGAAAATAACAGTGACTGCACTTCAAATAATTAATTGGCTCTAAAGTGCTTTGGGACATTCTGTGGATGCTATTGCAATATATTTTTGTCCTCAGAATGTGGTGATGCTGGCACAGCTGCGTTTATTGTACATCTCAGTTATGCTGAGAAGGTGGTGATGAGCTTTCTCCTTGAACTATTAAAGTTTTTGTGATGACGATGTTACTAAGTAGGGAATTGCAAATAAAAATGCACTGACAATGAAAGAATATTTTATATATGTCCAAACCATGAGTTGAAGGGGAGCCTGGAGGTGATCATGTTCCTATGGTATTGCAAATCTGTATCTCTGTGGTAAAAGGCAGGGGAAGGACATGCTGTTGTTGTAAACTTTCTTTATTCACAAACAGGGTGAAACTTTTTTAAGGAGTCAAATATGTTCTGTCAGGAGTTAGTAACTCACTTACCCTCTGGATCAAGCATTTTATTTACCTGACAAGATCTTGATGATTTTTGTTTATCTCAGAACACCTCTCTCAAAGATTTTTTACTATTTCGTTATGCTGATCAAATAGATAAACAGGTGAGGCAGCATCTGAGGAGTAGGAGAGTTAACCGTTCGGGCATAAGCTCTTCATCTAGAATGTTTTACTCAGGAAGCGGTTATACCTGAAACATCAGCTCTCCTGCTCCTCAGATGCTGCCTGACCTGTTGTGCTTCTTCCAGCACCACACTTTTCGAATCTGACTCACCAGCATCTGCAATCCTCACTCTCTCCTGATCAAATAGATAAAACTACTTTAAATATGGTGCATGGACAGACAAGTATGTCTCATATTAAATAATTTTTTATTGAAGCATGAAAATAACAGCAAGCCTGGAATGAATTGAGATGATAGTAAAATAATGTGGATAAATAACTTGGTTGAACTGGAGGTAAAGAGTAATCCTTTATGATCTAGCAGTTGTGATTTATACACATAGATATTTCCAAAGAATTATCTATTTGTGGGAATCAAGGTTTCTGATAAAATATTAATTAAGCAATGTTAAGGTTACCACAAGTAACAAAGCACACAGGGACAGAAGACTGTTGGCAACAAGCTAGCTTAAGATCGGTCCTCTGAATTCCTTAAAAGAGAATTATTCTATTAAGATTACCCTGTGTGTTGTGGCATTTATTGTAAATGGGATGAAAAGTTGTTATGACTTATTAATGTGTTGTGAAGTGGCCATTTAGTTATTAATTATACTTTCAAGGCATAGTTATGGTTTCCTTATTCTTCGTGTTTTTGTGACTAAATACAGGAGTATCTCTGCAGCTAACCTCTGTTTATGCTGGGACTGCTGTACCATGTCCTTGTCAAACATAATGTAATGAGCTCTGGGGGATAGAGGCAGTCTGGCAGTTAGAGTAGCTGGAAGTCTTAAGATTGAAATTGCTTTGCATTTGACCTGGTCGTTATACAATAAAGTTATTTCTGTTTGTTCTAACTGTGTGGAACAGATCTGCCTCTTCTGTTGCACACCTCCTGAATATAATCCTTCAACATTTCAATAATAATTACTCTGCCTGTGGTTTGTTCCAAAACAGACTGCTCTTAATTTAGAATTCCTGTGGGATCTGAGTCCATGGCTTCAGAATACAGATTTTGCTGTGAACTGAAATGAGCAGGTGTAATGAATAGCATAAGTTGCTTGCATCTGCTGTACTATGACTTGGGATAAACAATTGTGAATAAAGAAATACCAGGACACAGGGTTAGGAATCTCACTTAACTGACTAACAATATTAATAATCTGGACATCAATATTTAGGCAATGGAACAGCTTGAAAGCTAGACGTAGGTGTTAATTACACAAAAGCAGTCCTAAGCTTCTTTACAGACCTTCAAATATAAAGGTATTCAGGAAATTATACATGTGTCTTTTACATTTTCTTGGAAAAAACATCAGCTCCTGACAATATAAAAGGTAAGTAAGCATTTTGTCTCCTAATCATTATGTCTTTCTTTTCAGATGCTGGCAGTCCATAATTTTCTCAAACTGTATTCATGCAAAATTCTAAATAATAGCATTCTATTGTGGAATATTATTGAGGCAGTGAGGTCTTTTCAACTGCCTTGAGATACCCTGGAAAAAATAGGTTTTTCACTGTGTGTCATAAACCTAATATCAATCAGATATTAACAACGCCATTGCTGTGCCTTTGACTGGAACCAAGACCCTTTAACAGGGGTACTGCCTCGATCTTACACACAGGAGTGAAACAGTTCCACAGAAACCAGTATCCTGTCACCAAGTCGCCCATTTTATTTACGCGGGCACAATACTTGACACTGGTCCAGGTTCTACAGATAGCTCTGAGTGAACAGAACCTCTAACACTCATGTTTATATCTGTCAGCCAAGGCTCCCTGATTGGCCCAGGTTAACAGCCCCAATCAGGGAACTCATGCAGTCCTCCTGGCTGACCTCGCTACAATCACTACATCTTCCCATCTAAGTCCAGGAATGTAGGCCTGTTCTTTCTCTTGTAGCATTTTTGCAATGGGTCCAGTTCCTCTGACTCAGCCTCGGATATGGGAACACATACCAGACTGTAGCCTGCCTCTTCCAGCTAGAGCATCTCGAAAGAAATTCATCTTCTTTTTCAGGCAGTGAAAGTGTCGAGGCTACGACACCCACCATGTCCATCTCCGACTCCGAGCTTCTTCGATGTTAGACAGAGGGGGAGAATTCACTGGTTTTGACAGCTCTTCCGGCAGTTCTCAGGGTTCGGATATGTTTTGCTTCTGCCCTGTTTGCAGTCTTCATGTGATTCACGTGCTTATTCAGAATGGCTGCACCTACCCAAATTTTGTACATCATGGAACCAGACCTTGTGCCGACCACACCTCTTGCCCATGCCAGTCCATTCCTGTGGTTTTGGAACGAACCTTTACCCCCTGAAATAAACTCTCATGCTAAGAGGAATCTTGTGTCCAGCATTGGCATTCTGATGCCATTACACCCCCCCCTACCCCAAAGTCCAGGAAGATCAGATTTAACCTGGTGCAGTCTTTTCCCCCATTAGCATTTCTGCTGGCGCTGACAGATATAAAGAAGAATGGCTGACAGACCTGTTAGCCAGGGCTCCCTCATTGGACCAGGAGAACAGCCCCAATCAGGGAACTTATAGTCTGAGGTCCACTTGGCTGATCTAGTTACAATCACACCAGGGAGTATCACTGAGGGAGCCATAGCTGCTGGGAGAAGAGCAATGAGGTTCACAGTGGAGCAAGGTAAGTAATTTCTAGGGAAGGGGGTTTCTGTGGTTGATGGTCCTGGAGGTATGGGCTACAGGGTTTGGAAATAGGACAACAGTGTGGATCCCAGCAGACAATCTCTGCCCTAGATCCAGTCCCTAAATCAAGTATTTCTTGTCTTTAATCAAGGCTCCACTCCACCCCAACAACCTGCCTGCACAGTTTGACCAGTTGGACAGGCTGCATGGCAACAGGCTTACTTGTTGATTGCTGGTGGTGTACTAAGGCCTTTAAATAGTCAATTGGCCTCTTGAGGTTCTGAGAGTAATTGGTCAAACATGGATCTTCCTGCCTCAGTTTTATTTCTAGTGGAAGTAGGAAGACAGGAGTTTTGGTTACATCACTTCCCCACCTACTCAAGTGTCCTTTTTTATCTCCAAGCCTGTGACGTGCAGGAGACCAGAATTCTGCCCCAACATAAAACATGCAGAGCAGATTCATATGCTCTTCCTTTTAATTCAGAGTAAGTCGCATCCATTTTCCTAAGTGACAGCATTAGTTGTTAACTATTAGCATTATATCTAATGAACCCAGCATCATTTTATTCATGATAGTGAGCTTATTAAAATAAAGTTCCAGAATTCAATCAAACATAGTGTTACATTAAAAGTAAAATTATCTTTGGAAGTGGATTTGAAACTGCTTGGAGAAATGAGTGAAAGAAAGTGTTGGCAATATGGTTAACAAATGCAGTCCAGTAGCTGTAATTCAATAGTCAGTGAGGCAAGATCACAATTAACCGGCCTGGCTGCTGCCTGACAGGAACTTTAATGATTTTGAGAAATGGAACCATGCTGGAATATCGTGTAAGCAGTGTTCGCATTGATAACAGATTTGTTACAAAAGTGAGGAGAGAATCCCTCTTCAAGTTATGAGTTTAAGAGAAGTTAATGCATCAGAAATCAAGTCTATGGTGAACCTTTGAGAGCCTACTAATCAAACCAGATTTGACACCACTCCAACTTTGTACTGCTTGTGGTGTCATACAAAGCAAAGGTGAACAACTCAAACACACAAGTCTGATTTTATAATTAATAATCAATGAGACCAACTAATTAAACTAAACAAAAATGCTATTTCCGTAGTTTTCATTGCACAATGAAATACTAGTGAGTAGAATGTTGTGCATGTGGCTAAATACAACATCCTGATGAATATCATTGCTACCCAGTTTGTCTCTGTAGTTTTCACTTTTTCTGGGTTTGATAATGTAAGTGTGGCAACTGATCTGGGGCAATCTGTTTGATTATTTAAGCCTGGTTGTAGACTCAGAAAAGTAAGCAAACCAGAGGAGTTGCAAGAAGAGCTGGCCATCACAGCTGAAACACAGAAAACATTTCAAAATCATTACAAATTAAAGCCTGTCACACACACACAGGGACTTGTTTCATCTTTACAAAGCTCACAGATACAAATATATAAAAATGGCAGTATAGTGATTACATATCAAAATACTTTAGACAGGCTCAAAACTGAAGGATTTTTTAAAATCGTCTTTTAAAATTGCATTGTTCTTTTCTCAGTTAGGTAATCTATGATCCTTTTGCCAATTATCTTCCTGTTTGCTTCTCTGTGGATATGTCCAGAATCATTTGAATACATGGTACCAGGCTTGGGGGATTATAAATGTTATACCCTTCAGAAAAGGGAGAAACAGAAGGCTGGTAATTAGATGTTAGTCTATTTAGTGTCAATGGTGAGGAAATAATAATTATGATTGGATTGAAGTGCAATCATGTACAAATCTTCTCTCTGCTCTGTTACAGTTATGTGATCTGCACTGAGGTGCACACACTGAGGACAGCCATCTTTGAAGCACTTGCAATTTAGTACAGACCAGTCTGCTGCTTTGTGTACATAGAACATGGTGCCAGAAGTGGGGTTGAAATTAAGTGTTGAAGAGCTATTTTTTAAAAAAAAGAAAATGTACATCTACAGACAGTGAGACACAAGAATATTCAGAACTATGAAAAGTTTAAGAAACAGTCCACAGCTGAAACACTGGTAAGAACCAAAGAATGTAACTTTTTCTCTCCTGGGTCCAGTCAAAATGAAAGGTGACATGAAGCAAAACTAGCTGTTCTTCCAAACATAATGGCAAAGTTACAAAATAGCAGTTTGTTTGACCAAGCCAGAGCAGCTCAGAATAGCCACACTTGTCACTGTTGGGAAGAGACTGTGTGTTTCAAAGTGTAGTCCACCCTAAATATCTCTTTAAGAATAGAGAAAATAGACTACAGAAATGTTGAAAGTTTTGAAGGCATGCTTTACACTCTTTGAATGTAAATTACGAATGACAAATGTTCAATATTAGGGCTCCTAGGTTTTAAAAAAAAATCCACTGAACAGCATGTAAATTCATTAATTCAGCTCATGAAATTCTATGAATTTGCATGATGAAAAAGTGATACAATTAAAGAAGGATTACGTTAGACATAAGAGATCCTGCAATGAGAGCAAGTGTACTCAGGAGAAACTTATTCTGAGGAAAACATTTGACAGGTGCTGTGGTTATGATTTAGCAGCAAGACCATATTCATGGCAGAGCAGACTGGCGTTGCAATGTGCTGATAGATACTCCAGGGCAGAATGGACAGGGTCAAAAGACAGGATGTAATTTTACACAGAACAACAAGCAAAAGAATAGAATACATGTCTAGTGTGGGGAATCAACCTTCTGGTTGTACAAATGTTTAACTAGAAGCAAGTGCAAGAGGGCAGCACGGTGGCTCAGTGGTTAGCACTGCTGCCTCACCGTGCTAGAGACCCGGCTTCAATTCCCGCCTCAGGCGACTCTCTGTGTGGAGTTTGCACATCCTCCCTGTGTCTGCATGGGTTTCCTCCGGGTGCTCTGATTTTCTCTCACAGTCCAAAAATATGCAAGTTAGGTGAATTGGCCATGTAAAATTGCCCGTAGTGTTGGGTAAATGTAGGGGAATGGGTGGGTTGCGGGTCGGTGTGGACTTGTTGGGCCGAAGGGCCTGTTTCCACACTGTAAGTAATCTAAACTGTTGGAGATTCTGTCAACCATTCTACATTTAATAACAGGTTGGTTCAGTCCTATCGATAAGTATTGGAATGATGACTTCCAAAGGAGAACGTCATGTCTGATAGACACTGATAAGTCATGTAACATTCGAACTTGAGCAAAGTGGCTCAACTTGCAATCCAAAAATGAAGCCCTTTAAAGTGAGGTTGAGAGTAGGTGATGGTACCATTCTCATGCTGAAGAACAGATTATTTTATTTGAGCCCACTGCAATGACATTAATAAAGGTCTGGAGTTCCAGATCATATATAGCAAAAGTCTGTCATCTTAGCTGAAGCAAGTTAAATGCTTGGACTTGTAACCTTCTATGTGCCAAAACAGATTTGCAATGTATCTCTGCACACTAAACCACTGATAGAGGAATACAATTATGTGTTTACAGGCTTACTGTCATTCTGGAGAATATCCGCTTGACGTAAATGAGTGCAAGACCAATTTGATGTCTGCTGAGGAAATGTCCAGCTGTCCTGAAAGACCAGAGAAGAGCTGAAAAAGAAAAGAGTAATCCAAAAATTGTTATCACCAGTTGTTTTTTGGGAACATGCTAGTTGAACTGTGCCCCAATGTCACTGCATGTCCTTGGCTGTGAGTTGGCACAATAATTGACACAAACCTGGCAAGACATGTTGATGAATCCGTCAAATGTTTGCACTGCTTTTAACTCTGGTCGCCACATTACTTTTACAGTTCTTACTCTTGATCAGGTAGAGTGCTAATCCTGTCAATACATGGCTTACACACTTGGTTTTGGGCATTTTAATTTGCAATTTATTTTCTTGTTCAGCTTCAAATTCTTCTAGCATGCTCTTCCTAGCAGTCACAAGTGAAAAATGCAGCCGCTTCATCCAGGTTTGGGGAATTCAACCCCACACATTGCCACTCTATCTCCAGTCAAATAGAAAGGCTGAGGTGGCAGTGAAAATCTTCAAGAAATTAAGCAAAACCAGCCCAGATGTATATAAGGTAATCATCAAGTAGAGAGAGAAACTTACTGAAGGGATGGAACGTAGCCAGTCCAAAGATTAAGCCATGCTCCACTGAATATGTTTTCAATAGTGAAAAATATACTAAAACCCAATGTCATAACAGGTTGGAATAATATCAAATTAGAACAACAGAGCCAAATTTCACTTTTGCCAAGACTGCCAAAGCTTTGCCAGAGTTAAGCATTGGAGAGTCGGTCATGAAATTGTAAACTTACCATTTGCACAGATCAAACAGCAGAGCAGATGTCCACAATAACCCAACAACAGAAATGGACCAACACAAGGTATCACAGCAACAGGAGAGGAGCTTTGGCATAGTGGGAACGTCATTAGACTGGTAATTCAGACCCCAAATGAATGTTGGGAATCCCACCAAGACATGTGAAATTTGAATTCAACAAAAAAACCCTGAAATTAAACACTAGCCTAAGATTAGTCATGTTACCATTATTTTTAAAAGGCTTGCTAATGTCCTGCAAAAGAAAACATCGGCCTTGGTCTGGCTAGATATGACTCTAGTTCTACACCAAAGCTGGTTGACTTTTAATGGCCCTCTGGGCAATTAGGAATGGGTAATAAATATTGAACCACCAGCAACACCCACATCCTGGGAAGTAATAATATAAAAACAACACGTGATAGAAAGGATATGCCAAGGGGAAGGAACGTTGCCCAGATTAATGGCCAAAAACAATGTGCATGGATCGCACTTAAAAGACCAACATGATTTAAAGACTATGAACTGAGTTTTACCAGAAATTGGCTACGTGACAATTTTAGGGAGTTTCATAACATGCTGCTCTCCATGAGCTCTAGCAAGTAATCTCTCTCAATTCTTTGCTGCTCATCTCATTATTTAGGGTAGACAAGCACGAGACTGGAAGACACAGCAAGCCAGGCAGTATCAGGAGGTGGGGAAGTCAACATTTCAGGCATAACCCTTCTTCAGGACAAGTTGTTTTTCTCCATCTCTGTTCTTCAAGCCTTCAGCTTGTCTACCTTGGATTCCTGCATCAGCAGGTTTTTTTTGTGTCTCACCTCATTATTTAGGCACTACATTGCAATGGTGGCAAGCTATCTCATGTTCACCAATAGTTGTACTCCTCACGGTCAGGACCTTCCTGGATTTCCACTATCAGCACAATTTTTGAATTGCAGCTGTGCACCAGATCTATTGCTGCCAGCCAGCATTAACACTTTCTAGTACACCTAATAGGGAAAAAATGAAGTTAAACTTCTGTGGGCACATAGGTGGCACAAGTGATACTTAATTGGATATTGAAGCTCACTTTTGGGAATGTTTTGCTATTAAACATCAGCTGTCTGATTGACTTTAATTGTAACTGAAGCTACATAGGCCACCTAAAATTAATACCATACCATGTTACAACCCTGTCTAAGGGACTGTGACTCTTAGTAACATTCAATATGGGAGCATCACATGTTGGAAAAGCTTGAAATGACACACAAATAGAGACTACATCCTCAGAGGAAAAACACTTACTCTGCTTGTGTGGAATATGCGCAGCCACCCAAGGCTGGAATCGAACCTGGTGCTGTGAGGCAGCATTGCTAACCACTGAGCCACCATGCCATCCTGACAGTCATCATCACCCTTCTTTTAACAGGGGTCAGTCAGTGTCTCATGATGGTTGGCATGGGTCAGTTGGAGTTCAGGGATAATGGTGGGAAATGAAGATCTCTGTGGAAGAGTTAGATGGAAACATGTGGAAGCTCAAAATGGAGATGATAAGGAGTACAAGAAAAACTAACTGAACAATCTGCAAAGTGGGACCTACTCTCATCCAAATTACAAAAAGGTGCAATAGAATTGGAAAATGCCTAGGGAAACTCAAGTTGTTATCATCTCATCCCCTGGTCCTAGACATAACAATTATTCAGCTTTCGCTGAGTTCGACTATCGCAAGGTCGAGTTGAATATTTACAGAATTCAAACAGAGATAAGTTAACATCAAACCTTCATCAAAGCATCGTTTACAAATCTCAGTACAGCATTGATTTAAAATTGACTCATTCTCTTTAAATTTCACAGTAAATGGATAATTAATTTCACAGTAAATGGATAATTTTCCATTACATTTTCCCCCTTTTTGTCATTTTATGACAACAAGGACAACTACAGCAACAATTAAAAAAAATACAGAGCCAGATTAGCTATACATCAGAAAATGTTTAGGAAACACCAGGCCTTTCCTCAGATACCATCTCCATGAAACACAGCTTTGTGGTGGTATCGTCACTTGCTCTGGTGTGCCCTGTACGTAGTCCATGTTCACATGTCATACTCATCAAAGCCATGGTAGGGTGGGGTCTACGCAATGCCCCTGCCCTTACGAATAGTCTTACCAGGGCGCTTGCTAAAAGTGTGAGCTGGGGCAGTCCCATATTCGTATGAGGCTTCTAATCACTACTTGCACTTAATTGGTTCCGGTGCTGTCCGATGTCTCCTCAGGCCCAGCTACACGCTTGCAATGGATGGCGTGTATCCACGTGGCTCTTTCTGCAATCTTAACTGCTGTCTGTGTTGTGAGGAGCATTTGAAACGGTCCCAGCCACCTCTTCGCCTTCCAGTTTTTCCTCCTGAAGTCTTTCACCACTACCCAGTCTCCCGGTTCTAGATCGTGCAGCTTCCCTTTGGCTGGTTGGGATAGTGCTGCTTTCACTTGATTCTGTATTTGAGATAAAAGTGTATACAGTAACACAACATCTCATCCTCACAGTGGCCTGTTATCTGTCTTACCTTAGGTGTTGGGCCAATTCCTGTGTTGGGCGGCATACCAAACAAAATCTCAAATGGGCTAAGATTAGCTCTTCCTCTCCTCCTAGATCTCATATACATTAGCACAATCGGAAGTGCCTTTGTCCATGTCACCCCTAGGTCCTTACAATGTTTTGTCAATTTATTTTTTAGGGTAGCATTTTCTCTTTCCACTGCCCCACCACTCGCTGGGTGGTAGGCACAGTGTTGTGTCATATTTATTCTCAAGTAATCACTGATCTGCTGTTAGGCATTATTGACAAATGGTGGCCCATTGTCACTACTAAGCCTTTCTGGGATGCCCCATCTCAGAATTATCTCAGTTAGCAAAGCTTTGGTGACTGCACTGGCATCCTGTTTAGTTGTGGGGAACGCTTCCACCCATTTGGAAACCATATCAACTATTACCAGACAATACCTTTTCCCTTCACTGGGCGTTAGTTCAATGAAATCCATCTGTAAATGTTCAAAAGGTTTTGGGGGTTGGGGGTGTGCTGCCTGACTTATCTGTATTCCCCATCCCACATTATTAGGCACAGATAAAACAACGCTCACAATATTTCTGGGAGTAATGAGTAAATCCCTTAGTGTACCAGTGTGCTGAAATACTGTCGTACATCCCCCCTTTTGATGCATGGTCCTTACCGTGTGTCAGTTTGGCATAGAATGGAAATAATGATGGTGGTAGACAGGGTTTACCATTGGGGCCACACCATACTCCTTCCCTCACATACTGCATCCTGCTTTCGTACACTCACGCTTTTCTCCCGGTTTGGCCTGTGACTGTAACTCCCGTACGTCTGCTGTTGGGGTACAAATTTTTGTCATACGCATGTCAGTCTGCTCACCTATTGGCTGCTGGGCTGCTGTTTTCACTGCCGAGTCTGCCCTTGCATTGCCTTAAGAAATAAAATCATTATTTTTTGTGTGGGCTTCACACTTACACACAGTGATTGATTTAGGCAACAGGACCACTTCCAGGAGGTCAGAAATCAGGCCACGGTGTGTGATGGGCTTTCCGGTGGAGGTCAAGAAGTCCCTATGTTTCCACAGGGTTCCAAAATCATGTACAACCCCGAATGCATATCTGTTATCAGTGTAAATATTCACTGTATTTCTCTCAGCCAATTTACAGGCCTCAGTCAAGGCAATCAGCTTCGCTGCTTGTGCTGACAGATGAGAAGGGAGTGATCCCGCTTTGACTATCTCGTAGGTAGTCACTACAGCATACCCATGAATGCTGACTCGTCCACAAAAAAACTCCATATTCGGATTCTGAAGTGGTGAATCCTGCAAATCTGGTCTAGGGCTGCAAATTGCATTAGTTACAGTGACACAATCATGTGGGTCTCTGTCTCCTGTGGGGAGAAGGCTAGCAGGGTTAAGGATGTTACATTGCTTTATTGTAATGTTAGGCATTTCCAAGAACACAGTATTATAGCTGAGCCAACGTGCTGCTGACATGTGTGCGGTCCTTTCCTCGGACAGCAGTAAGGATACTGCATGTGGGACCAGTAGGGTTAATTCACCATAGTCGACTATATCCTTGGACGCTACAACAGCTTTTTCAGCTGCAGCCACGGCACGCAGGCATTTAGGCAATCCTGCCACTATGGGGTCTAGTTTAGCTGAAAAATAAGCTACTGGCCTCAATCATCCCCCATGATCCTGCAGCAGCACTGATGTCATGCAGCCACGCTTCTCATCCACCGTTTGTACAAAAGGCTTGTTTGGGTTCGGAATCCCCAGTGTAGGTGTAGTTTGGAGCACCTTTTTTAATTCAACAAAGGCACTCTCGGCCTCTGGGATCCACTGCAACGGACCCTGGTTCTGCAAACCTTTGCCATGGGCTATGTCACTTAGGGGCGCCTCATGGGTTGCGTAATGTGGGATAAATATTCTACAGTAGGAGCACATGCCCAAAAAGGACAGCAATTGTTTCTTCGTGTGAGGCTTTGGAATTTGCTGGATTGCTTGAACTCTGTCTTGACCAATAGCTTTCCCTTGTTCGGATATAGTATAGGAGTTAGGAACATTTGGGGCGCGCGTAACAACAGCGCTATTGACTGCCTGCAGGTCTTGAACAAACCTCCATTCCTCCGGTTCACCGAGAATGTTTGCCTTTTTGACCGGAAAAATAGGGGTTCTCACCGGTGAGTTTTCACAGGGAATTATCACTCCAGCCTTTAGGAGAGATTCAAAGACTGGAGTAATTCCTTCTATGGCTTCGGGTTTTAACAGGCATTGTGCTCTGCAAGGACGATACTCAGACTTCGGGGTTATCCTTATGGGCTCACAGCCCCGTATGAGCCCTACATCATGTTTGCCCTTTGCCCACAACTCAGTAGGGACCATTTTTAATTTTGAGTCCGAGACTTCTATCTCAGGGAAATGCTAGGCTACTCTCCTAGGCTTTTCAGGGCTAGCGGGGTTACCTGGACTGTCCTATCTGTCTGGGTTAGCCAATTTAGTTTCTTCTTATATGTTCACATATCTGCATTGAACCAAATACCCACATCATCCCTGAAGACCCAACCTGCTACCTGTCACCAGGCACCTTTGCCAGTGACACGTGAGGAGCAGAGCCTTCCACATCAAATAGATAGGGTCTGCTTGCTGTTACAGATACCTTAGATAAGTTCACACTGACTTATGATCACTTTTATTGAAGTGATCACATCTGTGATCACTTCAATAAAATTTGCACAATAACAACTAATCTGATCTAACCAATCTCCTGAACCACTCCTTCTCATATAGTTCGTCAGGGCCATCATGGTGTATGTGTGCTGTGCAGTGCAGCATATCTCCAGCAAGAAAATCTGTGGTAATCGGATTAACATTGTTGCTTGCTTCCAGGGTGAGTGAATCGCTCACTGAACTTATCGCTCTCTGGCCTAATCGCCACTCATAGACATACATCAGGGGTCGTGGGTCATATTTTACAGCCTGCACTGGTAAATCTTCCCTTTGAATTACCTGCAAGCCCGTCGGAGTACTGACCAAGTCCAACCCCAGTCTCACTATGACATCCCGAGCCATCAGATTTAAAGGACAAAATTCCGATAACAAGAAGGAGAATTGGAATGTTTCCCCGTTTTGCACAATAGGGGCACAGAAAATCTCTCCCGCACCACAACTCCTGATGCACCCATTGTATTCAGGAACCTTTCACTCATCTTTATTTGTGTCGATTGTCTAAACTGGCTTAATGTAAGGACTGAATATGTTGCCCCTGTATCTACCAAAAAGGTAACTGATGTACTTTCCACATATAACATAGAGATGGGCATTGACTTATACACCTCATTGTGATATTGGACATACTGTCCACACTTCGCAATCTCAGTCCTCAACGTAGAGGTGTGACATGTCTCAGTGCCCGTAAGGTTAGTAGAAGAGATTAGCATAAACGAGTCTTTGTTGCCAAGCATAAGGGAAAGAGGCTTACCTCTACCTTGTGGGCTGCCCACCTCCACCTCAGCCTTCCCCTGTCAGTCACCCTGCTGACTAGCCTCCAGGGCCGATTGAGGCTGTCTGTGTGGGCACTGTCTCGCCCAGTGGTCCATTGCTCCGCAAACAAAGCACCCGCCGGATCTACCTCTGCCCGCGCCTCTTCCGAGACCACTTCCATGACTCTTCCTCTTCCGCGATCTCCACTTCTGCCTCTCTCTCTACCTGCAGCACCTCCCTCCAACGGCTGGGTGACCATTTGCATCAGAGTAAGCTGAGCTTTATGTGCTTGCTATTCCATCTTTAGTTTCCGCTTATCCTTCTCTTGGGTAAGTAATTTTTCAGCATGGATTGCATGTTGTTCTATCAAATTCAGCTTTCCTGTGTCCCAGGTAATATATGTATCTTTTACCTTTTTCACTATCATCCTTCATTCCATTGATGAAGCTTTTCCTCAGGTGTGCCTCATACGGCGTGATTTCTGCTGCCATTATGACTTCCCGTTGTTTGCACATTGCTATTTTGGTCATGTCCATTCTCACTGGGAATGCCTCCCTACAGGCGGTTGCCAGCACTGCAACAAAAGCATTAAAGTTTCCGTTCTGCTCCGCTTGCAGGTTGGCTACTCTGGCATGGACATTTGCAGATGGCCAGGTATACTTGATTTTGGTGACATCAGCACCTAGTTTTCATCCCAGGAGACATCTCATCTCATGTGACATGGGATGAAATTCAGTACAGAACTTTGTCACTTCTTTGACAAACTTATTACCTCCAACTTCGAGTGGGTCAGGCAACTGCCCATAGGCACCTTCCAGATCCCTCATGGTCCATGGCCGGTGGACCAACACTGGGCGCCCTTCTGGACCTGCAACTTCAACCATCAGGGCTTGCAGAACTGCCTGGTTAGATGATCGTGCTCTAGTATCCTCGCTGTCTGACTCATCATCCGTCGGGGGGTAATTACGAACAGGCCTTGGATGCCTTTGCATCATGAAGTGGCCATCTTTCTTTTGGGCTTCTTGCTTCAGTTGGTTGCTGGTGTGGTGTGCTATCGGTGATCCAGCAAGCCCTGAGGCGGCGGTCGCTGACGTGGAACCTTCACCAGGCGGACATCATCGGGGGGCTGCAGGTCTCGGAGGGCAGTCATCAAGGTCAGGATCTGAAACAGACTTAAGACACTGTACAGGTTCATTAGGTTGTTTGCCGCGCATCTGCATGTGTGCTGGTGTTTGCACGTATATTTGATCTATCTTTCACTTGAGATTTCCTTTCTCTGATATCAGCCTCAGCCTTCCACATGTTATAAGCACTCCAATTCACAGGTTCTATTTTTCCCTTCCTTTTCTCCTTTTCTCTCTCCTCCAACCTCGACTTCAATATTTCCAGCTGTCTCTTACTAAAACTTCCTCCCTCCGGAAAACCACATTCCTTGATCCATAATTCTAACTGCTTCACAGACTCTGGGCCATAATTATTGAGCATGTATTGTATTTTTGGTTGGCCATTCCAAGTCCTGTGTGGACACTCCCTTTGTTTGCTCTTGCTGCAGCCCATTTTTAGTGTCACTGGAAAAGTGTTCAGTTCTTTCTCTCTCTTGCGGTACCATTACCTTTTCTTTTTTGACTTGCTTTTTACCTCCGGAGGTCCCATCTCACATTGGGCGCATCCGCCTCAATACCTTGGTTTTCATAAACCAAGAAACCATGTACCCAGTACGTCTTAGGCGAGTGCACCTCAGCCAGTGGTGGTTCCAAGTCTAAAACCACCCTTAACCTTGCTGTCTCCTAAACACTCTTGAGACTGCAAGCCCCTTCCCTTGGGGTTTTACTCTAACACCACGCGAGAGTTCACTGAACACTTTTCCTGCTGTATTTATTCTCTTAGAATGAGTCTCTTTACAGGATTACCTTACCCACGACTCTTACCCCGATCTTATTTGATTCAAAACCCCGGCGCTAGGGTGATCCACAGATTCCCAGTCCTCTCACGCAAAAGGGCCAATTCAGTGCTCGAGATGAAGTGAAATACCTTCAAGGTGCTCGCGCGTGCGCCTCCTTAGAATCTTCAGAATCTTACCCAGTCGCGGGATCCCGGACAAGCCCCCGGACAAGTCGTGGAAATTAAATTGACTTAACTCAATAATTAGCAAGGGCAAAGCAAGGGTCTTTATTAAAAGTCTTACAAGATTGACTCATTACACTGTCAGATGCCTCAATGCAATGAATAACGAAAAATTACACAGACGCCTGCCATATAGCGTTCCTTATCACACTCTCAAGGGCAGAGACTGGGGAAACTCAAGTTGTTATCCTCTCATCCCCTGGTCCTAGACATAACAGTTATTTAGCGTTCGCTGAGTTCGACTATTGTAAGGTCAAGTTGAATGTTTTCAGAATTCAAACAGAGATAAACTAACTGCAAACCTTCATCAAAGCATTGTTTATAAATCTCAGTACAACATTGATTTAAAATGGACTTATTCTCTTTAAATTTCACAGTAAATGGATAATTTTCCATTACAGTAACCCACACATTATCCCTACGCATCCTTTTTAAATGTTGAGTTCCACTAGTAACAATCATTGTTTCCTCTGCATTGCTAATAATCTGTCTCCAATCACCACAATTGACACTCTCTGGAAACAACCATTTTAGAAATACTTTGATAAAGTACAGACCAATCTACTGCCTTGTGAACTTAGAACAAATAACGTCCGGGAAAATCCATTTTGACCACAATGGGCTAATATAAGAAAGCAGACATGATCTTGTTAAAGGCAAGCATTGTTTGACTAACTTAATTGAGGTTTTCTTGATGAGGTAACAGTAGATGGATAAGGGCTTTACAATGGATGTGTGCATTAACTTTCAAAATGTTTCTAAAACTATGGATTACACTTGTTAAAAAAATTGAAAGCATTGGATAAAAGGGGCAGCAGCAGCACGCATTCAAAATTGGTTGAGAGATTAAAAAATAGAGTTGGTGTGAATGGCTGTTTTCATACTGAAGGGAAGTAGATGGAGGAGTTCTCTAAAGTTCAACATGAGGATTACTGCTACCTTTGATATACTTTAATAACATGGACTTGGGATCCAGGGCATGATTTTAAAATTTGCACGTCTTTATTTTGAATCTCTAGTTTCTGGATTATTTTGCATTTATCTTAGCTAACTCTGTTTTACCATCTTCAGCAACTTCAATATCCTTCCTTCTCTCTATCATAAAATCACAAGTGGGGATGTTCACCAAGGTTTGCACATGTTCATCACTATTCATGACTCCCTCAGATTTCAAAGCAGTCCATGTCCAAAGGCAACAAGACCTGGACAATGTCCAGGATTGGTCTGAAAAGTGACAAGTAACAATTGTGCCAAACAATGGCCATCTCCAACAAGAGACAGTCCAACTACTAACCTTTGACATTCAATGATGTTTTTGTTACTGACTTCCCCACTGTCAACATCCTTTGAGTTACCATTGATCAGAAACTCAACTGGAATCTCCACATAAACATAATGGCGACAAGAGCAGGTCAGAGGCTAAGAATTTTGCAGTCGGTAACCCACCTACTGACTCTGCAAAGCTTGTCCACCATCTACAAGATACAGGTCAGAGCTGTACCCCCCACTTGCCTGGATGATTGCTTCTCCAAACAACACTCAAGGAGACTGGCACCATCCAGGACAAAGCAATCCACTTGCTTGGCATTACATCCATAAAAAGCTAGTCACTCTACCACTGACGCTTTGCATCAGTGGTGTTTTTGTTCTACACTATGCCCTATAAAAATTCAGCACCTTTCAAAACCATGGCCACTTTCAAGTCTAAGGACATGGGCAGGAGATAGTACATGAGACCACGACCACCTGCAAGGTGCCCTTGAAGCCACACACATCCTGACTTGGAAAAAATATCACAGTTCCTTCAGTGGTACTCGCTCAAAATCCTGGAAATCACTCCCGAATGGCATTATAGATTAACTTAGATAACATGGTCTGCAGTGGTTCAAGAAACAGATCACCACCATCTCTTCAATGGCAACTGGGATGGGCAATAAATGCGGACTCATCCAGTGACACCCACATCGCACAAATGAAAATTCTAACTCAGTTGCCCAGCACTTTGAACAAGCATATACATTGAATAATGTAACGACCTTCAATAGTTCACATGTAATGTATTATTGACTCATTTTCATCACTCAAGCTCATGGTCAGTACTGTGTGAGAATGAAAGGCAGCTATGTCAGTTCAACGTTCATAAAAATACAACAAGCTTCAAAATAGTTCCAAGGGAGCTAAATGCTGTTGTACCATTTGGGGTTCAAATTGACAGATAAACGTATCAAGCTATGGTCTCACAGTTTGATAGCAGGTGAATCTCTTGACTATGTTGTGGTTGAATAATTCCCACCAGCTTTCCATTCTTCTTTACACATCACTGCGTTTGAAATGTGACAGAATGATAATTCACAAGTTATAGAGAATCCTTCTACTTTTTAAAAATGGTGCAAGATGGGACAAACCCAAGTGACCAATAAAGAGCAGGTCACTAAAGTACGTTCTTTTAGAATTTTTAAATCAGTTTTGTATTTCTGCTATGGTGGTACAATGCTTTCTGGTTTCAGGAACTGTATATTCTGCATAGGAGTTAATTTCCAGAAATAATTAAATTTGGAAAGCAGATACATTTTCACGCAGGTACATTTGTATTAATAAAGTATGAGATATGGAAATTTTAAAATAAATGCTTAAAATTTTCCAAATAGGATGGTATATCATTCTTAAGCTGAAGAAAGTTAAACAGATTTTACTGTCACTGTTCATTAGCAGTTACATTGTTAATTCGGTAAAATCTTATTGGAAAATGGTGTGCATATTTTAGTTCTATTAGCTGTCTTCGGCCTTCAGCTCATGGTAAATTCAGCTTTTTGTTCTCACATAATATTAGTTCTCATCTTTATTTTAGACAATAAGCAAGTTCTAAGAAATAATCATTACATTTCTGACTGGACACATTTTAGAGCAATTTGTTTAATAGGTAGCATTTCAGTCAATGCTTTAGCTTTCTCTCTTTCAGTGTCACTAGTATAATATCAATCACTATTTTTGCCATTTGTGTGGAAAAGGCATGTCGAATTGAGTGCCAGCTCCAAATCTGATGGATCATTAGCATATTATAATGTGTCTCTACATAGTTCTCAATTTCAAGTAGATTTCAGGCATTAAAAGAAATCCAACAAATTACTCTGTACTGACACACAAATGTAACTGAGCAATAAAGAAGTAATTGTTGGTAGTACAGAACATAAACTTTGCTAAAATGAGCCAAGAAGACTAAGATTTTTATCTTGCACTCAACAGAACTCGATTGCATGAAACAGACTTAGAGAAAAGGATACCAATTTCTACAGCATGAGAAGAGGATGCTGATTGGTCGCACCATCACTGACTTGGTGATGCTGCAAAAGCAGTTAACTATCAGCTTTGGTTCTCAGACCAGACAGGTAGGCACTGGTCAAGGCATGCCCAAGGCAATACAGCAGATATTGGTAGTCCCCATGCCCCCTAATATTTTCTTGCAAAACATGTATGTACAAATTTCTTTCACCTGCATAAAACAAACCTGTGAGCCCAACTGATAACCTCTTATGTCTGGTGGAATTCTTAACTTCACATTTTCAGAGAGAATATCCTCTTTTTCCCCCCTCAACGTTGTGAGCCCTCATCTTCTATTAAATGGAAAGACGTGTTCACTGAGTTTTAACTCCTTCAATACTAGTTAACTCATCACAAACCAACATGCGACAAGTCTACTGAGACCCTTAAAGCACACCTATTGGACCTGGCACATTCACATCGTGAAGCACCTACTGATTTGACAGATTTTTCTTCTGCAACACAAATGACTGGTAGCGTTGCATAATCTCAAGGCAAACGCCAATATAAATCTGACAAAGGGACTGAAGTAGTCATACTAAAAAAAACACCCCACAATTGCATTAACAAAATGCTGCTGTACTCAATGATGGTTCCATGTTTATATGAAAACCTGCCATTACAGATGATCAGACAGCTACATTTAATATCTTAAAATGATTTTACAATCAACAGATTACAAGTAGACTCTTTATTTCGGATGTTGCATGCCTTCAGTTCGAACTTTTTACTTGGTGCCATCTCCTCCCTGTTTAAAGAAAGAAAGCTTGTGTTTGTCCTAAAGAAAAAAAAATCCTATATTTCAATTTACTTGTGTTTGACAGTGTCTGATAATACATGTTCTGGACAAGTACAATTGTCCATCCTTACCCACTTATTAAATGTTCTGATTCTTTTAAAATATGCAACATCATCAAAAATTTGCACCCCCTTCAGTGTCAGCATATGCATGATGAACCTGGTGGATATCTGGCTGATGGTAACAACAATGGCTGGATGTCACATGGACACATTGTCAAAGGATGTATAACAATGCAGGAACAATAGTGGTAATACAGAGCTGTGTACACTAATTGTATGGGGAATGTCTACATGACACAAAGTTAAAAGTCATCCTGTTATAATTAGTTGTGACTCAGAGCTATGTGAACAATGGCACCATTGTCAGAAATTACAGTTATATGGCTCTTTTAGAAATTTGAACAATGCCAGTCAGCATTTTATTTTGGTGGTGACTCAGCTGGGACTAAAGTGCAAACACACTGATTTGTTTTATTTCAGTCTTGCTGCTAAAACATTTAAGACATTTGTAACCATTGCTCCAAAATGGGAAATAACATTAAATAACATCAGTGAAACAGTTTGGTCTTACTAAATGTTTTTAGGAATATAAAAACATAAATGCCCCATCATTTAACAGGATTGTGGCTGATCTTCTACTTAAACTCTGTCTTATTGTAGTTTTGCTATACCTTTCTCAAACTCAAAACCAATTATCCTCCATCTTGAATATATTCAATGACCATTCTGACAATTCACTGTAGCAGTGAATTTCAATGAGTTAATCCTCTTAATGAAGAAATTTTCCTTTTATTTCAGTCCAAATAACTTCCCCCATATTCTGCAACTCTCACTTTGTGGTCTAGGTTCTCCATCCCCAAGGGAAGTTTTTGCTCAACATCTATATCACAGGCCTCTTAATGTTATGTTTCAATTAGTTCATCTCTCATTCTTTTAAACTCCAGGGAACACAGCTCCAATCTCAATGTCTCCACATAGGATGACTTACTCATCCCAAGAACCAGTCTACTCAGCAAATCAAGGGAACCCTTGCTACATTCTCTCAAGGCAAATATATCCTAACTTTGCCAAGGAGATCAACTGCATACTGTTCTCTAGACAAATTATTTTTGAGAGTTAAAATTCACACAACACCAGGTTATAGTCCAATAGGTCTATTTGGAAGCACTAGCTTTCGGAGCACTGCTCCTTCATCAGGTGGTTGTGGAGTATAAGATCATAAGACACAGAATTTATAGCAGAAGATTACAGTGTCATAGAGGGATAAATTATTCTAGATAAACCTGATGTCTGCGTCAATATGCGCAATCTTCTTGTACCCACCTACCTGCTGGATTATCTATTGCAGTAAGTTGGTGGCCCTCCACTCAGTGCAGGTAAAGCAATGCCATACACTGCATGATGCCAGTAGAACTGGGAATGTCTCCTAAGTGGTGCAGCGGACACTATCGGGGTTTAAACTGCAAAGCAAATTGATTTAAACTTCAAGGATATTTAAGTGATTACAGTTGTTTTTTCTTTTTCCATTATCCTTAACTTGTAATATTATTGTTATTATTGTTAACGTCTTTCTTATTGCAAAAATTATTGCCAGCAAAAATAGAATCAGGGTCATTAATAAAAGATGATCTGAAAGCTGAATCTCTGCTATGAACAAATATGCACATGCAAACAAGTTGTGCGGATACTTTGGGTGGATAATGTGCTGATCGTGGCTTCCCACACTTCAGTATAGATTTTTGCAATGATCCTGCCTCCTCTCAGTTGGCTCCCCCATTTTAAATTTTCAGGTTATGTCCATCTCCAGAACCAAACCTCACCACCTGACTCTGAATGACCAACCTCAACCCCTCACCCACCTGCCACACTACCATCCTCACCCACTAACATTCCACCTTTGCCTCTTGTCCACCCTAAACATATGCTAATCTCAACCTATGCAACTACCACCCTTCCAGTCTTGTACCCTAATCAATCTACCATTCTACACATCTACCACCCTATCTACCTGCTATCCTACTTAGCTACCACCTTATCCACCTGCAAGCCTACAATCCTACTCCCCTCACCATCTACCCAGCTGCTTATCTACCTCAGTGACACTCATTTACTCAGAATCAAAGAGAAAAAAATGGACAGAATTATTACGTAACGTCATTAAAGGTTTATAAGAAGTAAAAAGAAAGACATTCACAATACTAGCTATATTACAAGTTAAAAGGAAAATAGTAAGAAAATAATTATGTCATCACTTAAAAATGTTCGAGAAGTTTAAATCAAGTTGCTGTAATCTTCTGCTAAAAAGTCTGTCTTATGATCTTATTCTCCACAACCACTCCAGAGCAGTGCTCTGAAAGCTAGAGTTTCCAATTAAACCTGTTGGACTATAACCTGGTGTTATGTGACTTTTAATTTTGTACACCCCAATCCAATACAGGCATCTCCAAATCATAGTTTTGAGAGAACTTTTACCACTGAGAAACCAGCAGAGCTCCATCTTAGAGTAAACTGGAATTAATTTTACCTTAAACAGAAGCTGGCATCTAATTTCGTAGTTGAGGTAGACCTTGAACTCAACCCCCCCCCCACCCACTTAGGACCCCTTCTCCTGCCTCCAACACACCCCATCCACCTGGACACCCTGTGCTGGTCTGTTACCTGCCCTTGGCCTCTTCATTTTAAACTGTTGCCATGACATCAACTGCCTCAACCAGTCCAACCGCATCACCCACTCCCACTCTCTCCCTCTCAACGCACAGACCTCTGTTCCAACCCCAACCTCACCATCAAACCTGCAGACAAGAGCTGGGGAGTGCAGTAGTAGTGTGGCGCACCGACCTTGACACTGGTGAAGCTATGTGCCAACTCACACACCCCTCCTCCTACTACCCTTGTGATCATGACCTCACATCCCATCACCCATTCATCATCTCCCAGACCAGCCATAACCTCATCACCTCTGAGGATCTCCCACCACAGCCTCCAACCTTATTGTCCCTGAACCCTGCACTGCCTGATTCTACCTCCTTCCTAAGATTCACAAACCTGACTGGGTCGACTGTGGCATTGTCTCAGCCTGCACCTGTCCCATCTGAACTCCTATCTTCCCACCTTGACACCATCCTGTCCCTGTTAATGTGGAAACTCCCCACCTATGTTCGAGACACCACCCACGCCCTTCACCTCCTCCAAGATTTTCATTTCCCTGGCTCCCAACACCTCATTTTCACCATGGATATCCAGTCCCTGTACACACCGATCTGCCATGACAAAGGTCTGTTTCTTCCTCTCACGCCGTCCCAACTAGTACCCTTCCACTGACACCCTCATCCGCCTGGCTGAAATGGTTCTCACCCTCAACAATTTCTCCTTCCAATCCTCCCACTTCCTCTAAATCAAAGGGGTAGCCATGGGCACCCGGATGGAACCCAGCTATGCCTGCCTGTTTGTTGGCTATGTGGAATAGTCCATCTTCTGCAGTTACATTGACACCATCCCCCACCTGTTCCTCCATTGCATCGATGACTGTATCGGCGCCGCCTCGTGCTCTCACGAGGAGGTTGAACAGTTCATCAACTTTACCAACACCTTCCACCCCGACCACAAATTTACCTGGACCATTTTGGCAACCTCCCTCCCCTTCCTGATCCTCTCCATCACCATCTCTGGCGACCGACTTACCACAGACCAGAAGCCCACCAACTCCCACAGCTACCTGGACTACAACTCCTCCCACCCTACCTCCTGTAAAAACCCCATCCCTTATTCACAATTCCTCTGCCTCATTTGTTCCCAGGATGACCAATTCCACCTCAGAGTACCAGAAGGCCTCCTCCTTCCACGATCTCAACTTCCCTTCCCACGTGGTTGACTATGCCCTCCAGCACATAACCTCCACTTCATGCACCATCGCCCTTGAACCCCACCTCTTGACGCAACAAGGACAATAGCCCTGTGGTCCTCAACTTCCACGCCAATAACCTCCGCATACATTGCATCATGTTCTGCCACCTCTAAATGGACCTCACCACCAGAGAGATATCTCCCTTCCCACCCCAATCAGCGTTCCGAAAACACCATTCCCTCTGCAACTCCCTCATCAAATCCACACTGCCCCTCCCCCCCACCAAACCATACCCCTCTCCTGGCACCTTTCCCTGCACAAAACCTGCGCCCACACCACTCCCCTCACCTCCTGCCAAGGTCCCAAGGGATCCTTCCATATATGTCAGAAATTTACATGTACCTCTATCAATGTCACGTATTGCATCTGTTGCACCCGGTGTGGTCTTTTCTACATTGGGGAGACAGGATGCCTTCTTGCGGATCATTTCAGAGACCATCTCTGGGACACCCGCACCTAACAACACCCCCCCCACCCCTCCACCCCCACCTGTACACTTCAACTCCCCCTCCCACTCCATCAAGGACATGCAGCTCCTGGGCCTCCTCCACTGCCAAACCATTACTACCTGACACCTGGAGGAAAAACAGCTCATATCCTGCCCTGGGACACTGCAACTACATGAGATAAATGTGGATTTCAACAGCTTCCTCATTTTTCCTCCCCCCCACCCCCCACATTATTCCAGTCCCAAGCCTCCAACTCGGCACCACCCTCCACACCTGTCTTTATGTCTCAGCCCTAGCCCACAAGCCTCATTCCTGATGAAGGGCTCATGCCCGAAACTTCGATTCTCCTGCTCCTCAGCTGTTGCCTGACCTGCTGTGCTTTTCCAGCACTACACTCTTGACTCTCACTTTTTCTTATAAGGATTAAGCAATCCAAGTTAGATTCATTGAGGTATACAGCAAAGAAAAAGATTATTTTGGTCCATCAAGTCTTGGCCAGTCAAAAACAATCAGCTAACTATTCTAATTCCATTTTCCAGCACTAGGCCCATACCCTGGTATGTCTTGATATCACAAGTTCACATGTTTTAAGGGTTACTGCCTCTACAACTCTTGCAGGCAGTGAGTTCCAGATTCCCATAACCCTCAGAGATAAAAAGGTCTTTCCTCAGATCCCCTCTAAACCTCCTGCCCCTTACATTTAAATCTATGCCCTCGATCACTGATTCTTCCATGTAGAGGAAACATTTCTTCATGTCTCCGCTATCTGTGACCTTCATAATTTTATAGATTTCCACCATGTCTCCCCTGAGTTTCCACTGTTCCAAGAAAATATCACCCTAAAACTCTTCAGCTCAGGCAACATACTGGTAAATCTCCTCTGCATCCCCTTCAGTGCAATTAAATCCCTTCTATAATGTGTATTCCAGAGGTGCACATACTATTCTAGCTGTGGCCTAACCAATTTTAATACAGTTCCAGCATAACCTCCCGGCTGTCAAAGTCAATATCTCGTCTAATAAAGGCAAATATTCCATGTACCTTCTTAGCCACTTCACCTGTCCTGCTACTTTTAAGGGAATGGTGGACAAGAACACAAAGGTTCCTCAGATCCTCGTTGCTTCCCGGGGTCCTATCATTCATCATCTATTCCCTTACCTTGTTTGTCTTGCATTATGGACCAGACCAAATGCCCTGAAAATATCTTAAGAAGATAGTTTGCACCCTAACTTTTTCTTATTTTAAAGGTAAGTGTAAGGCATTGTGGTTCAGATGCATTTTGAATGGTCAAACTATTGACTTCAGTCAAAACACTTTTTATTTTTACACTACAGTTAACATACAGACAAAATAGAAAATTTGGCTTAACTGTGTAACTCTCAAAATTCTTAACAAAATAGATATTAACTACTACGAATTAACTGTTCTAGTATGGCAACATTCCATAAACATATCCTTGGCAAAGCAAAATAGATTGTCTCACATGTAATTCTAGCAACAGGATAAGAATCCCAGCTTTTAGGTGTAACAGAGGAATAGGAATTCCACATCCAGCTTCAAGACTCCAGCAACTGCTGAAAGGTAAAACTAAAAATCTTGGTTCTGTGGGAGCTTGACCCCAGTCATGCAGGCTACTTCTATTGTTCCGATTTAAAAAAAAATCCCAAGGCCTCATAAGCTGTTTGTTTTTTGGCTTTGGAGCAGGCTGTTTGGCACCTCTATTTCAATCTTCCTTCTTCATTTTTTTTAAAAAACAGGACAAAATAAACCTCTTAACCATAGTATCGTCACTCTGCCCAAGTGCATCATCTCACACATACCTGGACTGAATTTCATTTGCCATCAATCAGTCCAACAGATTAGCCTGACCAAATCCTTCCATAATCTAAGACTAACCTCCCCACTGTTTGCCACCCCACTAATTTTCATATTATCCACAAACCAATTGATCAATCCTCCTATATTCTAAATCATTTCTACACATAACACAGACAGCAAGTGCCTCAACACTGATTCCTGTGAAATCCTACTGGACACAGGCTTCCAGTCACACAAACAACCCTTGACTATCACCCTCTGCTTCCAACTGACCTATTTTCCTTGGATTCCATGGGTTTTTACCTTTTGCTATCAGTTTCCCATGTGGGAACATCAAAAGCCGTGCTGAAGTCCAAGTAGACTATATCGAATGCATTGCCCTCCTCTGTATGCACAGTTACCTCTTCAAAATATTTAATAAAGTTGGTCAGACATGACCTTAACAAAACCATGCTGATTGTTCTTGATTATTCCGTGTCTTGCCAAGTGTCTCTGAGAATATTTTCCCTGCCACTGGCATTAGACTGACTGGCATATAGTTTTCTGATTTATCTCTTACTCCTTTACTTGAATAGGGTGCCATATGGTCAGCCTTCAGTGTTCTGGTACCTTTCTTATAGCCAGAATTATTGCAAGCAGCCCTGTAATTTCCTCCCTTGTCTCACATAACAGTCTGCAACACATTTCATCTGGTCCTGGAGATTTATCTACTTTTAAGCCTGTCGGTCTATGCAGAATCTCCTCCTCTGTCTGTGCTAATTGCTTTAATTATATCACAGTTCTTCCAACCCTCCCTACCAATTTCTATACCTACATCATCCTTCTCGCTGGTCAACACTCAAAGTATTCATTTAGAACCTTATCCATGTCCTCCAGCTCCTCTCACAAGAACCACTGTGGTATGTATTTGGAACTGACCTTTCCCCTAGTTTTCCTTTTATCATTAATGTACTTGTAAAATAACATAGGATTTTCATTT
This sequence comes from Chiloscyllium plagiosum, assembly GCF_004010195.1. Taxonomy (NCBI): domain Eukaryota; kingdom Metazoa; phylum Chordata; class Chondrichthyes; order Orectolobiformes; family Hemiscylliidae; genus Chiloscyllium; species Chiloscyllium plagiosum. The sequence goes on along the minus strand of NC_057728.1, from coordinate 32,445,921 downwards.
ATTTTACCTGCCATTGCTCTTTCTTGCCCTCTTTTTGCTCTCCTAATTTCTTTTGAAAATTTCCCCCTTGCATGTTCTATATTCCCTCTCTGACTTCTGTTTCGTGTTTTCAGCATCTGCCATAAGCTTCCCATTTTCTCTTTATCCAATCCTCTATGTCCCTTGCTATCTCTATATATCCTTGTTCTTTATTGAAACATGTTGACCCTGTATTCTTCCAGTTTCCTTCTTCAATGTGCCCCACTGTTCTGACACAGATTTACTTAAAAGTAACTAACTAGTTCCATTCTGGCCAAATCATACCTGCTCTTGTTAAAATCAGCCCTCCCCTCAGTATAGAAACCATCCTTTGTCCTTTTCCATAACAATTGTGAATCTTATGATCACTGTCTGCCAAATGCTCCCATGCTGATATTTCAACCACTTGCCCAGCTTTATTACCTAAAATTAAGTTCAAGACCACCCATCTCTCTTCTGGAACCTTCTACATGGCTGAAAAAGCTCTCCGTGATACAATTTAAGAATTCTGCCCCTGTAATATCTTTTCACTGGGATTGGCGTACACATCTGCTATACCTTTTCTGTCAGACTATTAGGGGGCCTAGAATGCACTCCCAGCAATGTGATTGGTCCTCCTTTTGGTTTTTAAGTACCACACATATGTCTTAATTTGAGGACCCTTCTAAGAAATCATCCCTCCTTACTGCTGTAATTGATTTCCTGATCAATATTGTGACACTCCTCCATCTTCCCCGTCTTGCCCCTCTTGCTGTGGGCAGCACGATGGCTCAGTGGTTAGCACTACTGCCTCATAGCGCCAGGGACACAGGTTGGATTCCTGCCTCGGGTGACTGTCTGTGTGGAGTTTGCACATTCTCCCCATGTCTGCGTGGGTTTTCTCCGCTTGCTCTGGTTTCCTCTCTCAATCCAAAGATGTGCGGGTTAGATGCATTGGCTATGCTAAATTGTCCATAGTGAAAGGTGCATTAGTCAGGTGTAAATATGGGGTTTAGGTCTTTTTGGGTTACTCTGCGGTGGGTCGGTGTGGACTTGTTGGGCTGAAAGTCCTGTTTCCATACTGAAGGGAATCTAATCTAATTTCTCTCAACTGTGTCTCAGTGATAATAATTACATCATATCCTATGATTTTAATTTGTACCCTCAACTCCTCTGTCTTGTTTGTCAGATTTCTTGCATTAAAAGAAATACCATTCAATCTTCCTAAACTCCCTTGTGCCTTAACTGGCCTATAACTTTTGTGCCTCCTTGACTTCCTTGCCTTCTCTTCCATGCTTGGTTGTGCATTTCCCCTTCTGTATCTTTCCTCTGGATCCTACCCTCTGCTAAGTTAGTTCAAACCCTCTGCAATAGGAAACCTCCCCACAAGGATGTTGCCCTATTCTGGTCCAGGTGCAACCCATCCACCTTTGACATATCCCACCTACACCAGAACCTGTCCCAATATCCTAGAAATCTAAAGCCATCCCTCCTGCACCATCTCTCCAGACGTGTATTCAACTGGGCTAACCCCTTATATTTACACTCACTCACTAGCTAATTATTTTAAAAGAATATTTGTTTTAATTCAATAGAGTCTGCAGTGGTGGTATTTTAACATTCTAAGAGAGTGCAATAACTTTTGAACACTCATTAAAATGTTAATCATTTTTGATGCTAAACCCAGTGACGGTGCCATAAATATTAGTTAATTAGTGAAATTAAGTCCTGTCAATGGCTGACCAATTTCAATTTAAATAAAGTTCAACTCTTGACATTTATTCACAACAGCTGCTTAATCTATTGATGCCACCTAATTTTTTTAATGATTAATTAACATGAGAATAATTAATTGCTCAATTTTCGTGTTGGACAGAAAAGAATGACAATTTTTTTAGACATGTTTGCATAAGTAATCAATCAGTTGGGAAAAAGAAAACTGATCAAATGCTTCTGACCTTTCATCATAAATCTAAAGAACAGCTAAAACAACATCATCAAACAAATTGAGTTTGTTTTTTTGGTGCCCAACCACAAATATGTCAAACATATCTTAATTTATGGTAAAAACACGACTTGTGCTTGTCATATTCCTAAAAGAACTTTTGTAGTTATGTTAATGCTTTATTTCCACAAAAGTTTTGAATAGTGCATCATCACATACCATTTCCTTGTTATCCAGTGGTAAATACATATCACTTCACTGAGGACTTGGGACAAACATTAAAATGATTAAAGGCAGTCAGCATACCTTTGCCAAAGGTAGATTATGTCTCTCTACCTGTTTTTGTTTTGGAGCAGGTAACCACCATGGTGGATTATAAGGAGTAAAATCTTTGTGACTTTTATGGACTTAGCGAAGGCACTCAGCAAATTTCCTCAGAGACTGCTAACAAAAATGACTGCATGCCGAATTGTGTATGGATATGGAATTGAGTAGGATCATAGAGTCAAACAGCATGGAAATAGACTCTTCGGTCCAACTCGTCCATTTCCAAACTAAACTAGTCCCACCTAAATCCATCCAAACATCTATTATTCATGGACTTATCTAAATATCTTTTAAACATTGTAACTGTACCTCCATTCACCACTTCGTCAAAGTTCATTCTACACACAAATCACTTCGTGATTTTTCAAAAAAATTGTACCTGTTTAATAAAGTTTTTCTCCTCTCACTTTAAAAACATGTCCCCTCGTCCTAAAATCCTCCACCCGAGGGAGAAAATATCTGCCATTCACCTTAACGATCCTCTCATGATTTTATAAACCTCGAAGGTCACCCCTCAATCTCCTAAGCTGCAGTGAAAAAAGATCCCAGTCTATCCAGCCTCTCCTTAAGACTGAAACATTCCATTCCCAGCAACATCCTGGTAAATCAGTGGAGTTCAACTGGGGCCTTAGCTTTTCATTGTATTCAGGTGGAGGACTTGGTGAAAAATAATGGTAATATTATTGGAATAATTAATCAATTTAATACAGGATTAACACTCTGCAGTCAAGGGTTCAAATCTTACCAAGACTTAGTGGTTAGCATTGCTGCCTCACGGACCTGGGTTCGATTCTATCCTTGAGCCTGCCTGTGTGGAGTAACACACTCTCACTGTGTGTAGGTTGCACATTGTTCCTGTAGCTGCATGGGTTTCCTCCAGGTGCTCCAGTTTTCTCCCACAGCCCTAAAATGGGCAGATTAGATGGATTGGCCATGCTGGATTTCCCATAGTGCACAGGAATGTGCAGGCATTTTTGGAATAATTTTTGGTTGTAGGGTTGGGGTGGGTCTGGGTGAGATGCTTTTCAGAAGGTTGGGATTGGCCTGCTTCCACACTGTTAGGATTCTATGACTGTCCAGTGATTACATACTTCCAGAACACTGTAGATAGTTAGTTGTTGGACTCATGGAGAGCTTTTCTCAGGCCTAATTCAAACGAACTGACCTAGCATTGCTGCCTCACAGACCTGGGTTCGATTCTATCCTTGAGCCTGCCTGTGTGGAGTAACACACACACTCTCACTGTGTGTAGGTTACACATTGTTCCTGTAGCTGCGTGGGTTTCCTCCAGGTGCTCCAGTTTTCTCCCACAGCCCTAAAATGGGCAGATTAGGTGGATTGGCCATGCTGGATTTCCCATAGTGCACAGGAATGTGCAGGCATTTTTGGAATATTTAGGGTTGTAGGGATGGGGTGGGTCTGGGTGGGATGCTTTTCAGAAGGTTGGGATTGGCCTGCTTCCACACTGTTAGGATTCTATGACTGTCCAGTGATTACATACTTCCAGAACACTGTAGATAGTTAGTTGTTGGACTCATGGAGAGCTTTTCTCAGGCCTAATTCAAACGAACTGACCATGCTGAGTGCCTTTCACAAAGTAATATTCCCACTATCAGCTTTCAGTTCCAGTGAATACAAGTCAATCAGCACACAACAGAGCCAAACTGGGCTGTTGGGTTAGGATGGACACTGTAATAAAAGTGAGCCAATGAGGTTCACACGATCAGGAACCACTGAGGTTAGCTGTCCTTTAGGTTAACTGCATCTTTGTTTCACTGAGGTCATGTTCCACATTTTATCTGTGATGTCTGTATCATTTTGTTTTGTGCAAAATCAACACTTAAAAATTGGAACAATGGACCTTTGAGCACCTCAATGGATTTTAATTTTGGAAGCGAGCATTTTTCTAGCCTGTGAGTCATGTACTCAGAATGTTGCTGATTAAAGATAAGTTTCAATTCCTCTAATGTAAGGCTGGCAAGACCTCTGTTCTGGCAAAATTCTGGTGTGTTTTTTTCCCCATCTCACTGCTGACCCAGGTTACTGAACTGTTCATTCGTCACTGCTCTTGATAGCCACAAATCCTGTGACTGTGCAATTTCGAGATGCTAGTTCGAGCCAGTTGCTGAAGGTGGAGAATGGAACACGTCTGTTAAATATAGCTGTTCCGAAAAGCTGCACTCATTTACCTTGCAGTTGCAGACAGCGGGTGGCACAGTGGTTAGCACAGCTACCTCACAGCGGCAGAGACCCGGGTTCAATTCCCGCCTCAGGCGACTGACTGTATGGAGTTTGCACATTCTCCCTGTGTCTGCGTGGGTTTCCTCCGGGTGCTCCTGTTTCCTCCCACAGTCTAAAAAAAACGTGCAGGTTAAGTGAATTGGCCACGCTAAGTTGCCCGTAGTGTTAGGTGAAGGGGTAAATGTAGGGGAATAGGTTTGGGTGGATAGCGCTTTGGCGGATTGGTGTGGACTTGTTGGGCCAAATGGCCTGTTTCCACACTGTAAGTAATCTAATCTAATCTTTCCTTCACTCCCTCAAATACGATAGCTTAAATTTGCTCACAAGTGCCCAAAAGTGGTATTTAAATCAAAAGTAAATGGATTATGATCCCTGAAGAGATAACCAAATTTATGTTGAGGTCTGGCTAGTGACTGGTACCTTTTTTGTTTTGTTTAAAGTAGTGAAAAGTTTAAGATTCCAGCTGGTTAGCAAGAAAATAAACACTCAGCATTTAATGCTTTTGAACAAACAAAATAAACTTTACTATTCAAAGTTAAAAGAATAAAATAATCTGTCATATGCACAAATGCAACTACTCAATATCCAGAATTAATAGTCAAACACCCCATGGAACACATTAAATAGTCAATGCACAGACTTCTCAGCAACCTCTAGATGTTAATGGCACTGAGTCACCCAAATCTTGTTAAATTTTTGACTCTTTTACAACAGATTCCAATTAATCACGTTAATGATTGAGTCTTGAAACTCTCTGAAAAGCTGCTTTGTCACAGACTGCCTGAATAACTGCTTACATCCGAGTAGTTCAATCTCTTCCTGAGGAGATTGTGTTCCACTGGATTCTCAAGACTGCCTTGCAATATCAATATACTGGCTCAATTTCAGTTATTTTGTGGACAGCCAACAAGACTCCCCCTGGGCTTTCTCCACGCTCAGTAATTTTCAACTGCACCAAGGAAGTGGTGGGTGCGCTTTGGCTGGTCGGTGTGGACTTGTTGGGCCGAAGGGCCTGTTTCCACACTGTAAGTAACCTAATCTAATCTAGTACACTTGTGGATTTCCTTCAACTGCATTCTCAGCTGTATTGATCTGTCAATGGCTTTAAGTGTATTCTCCTGTCTAACTAACTAGTGTCCGAACATCAGCATTCATTTGGCTTGAAGCCACTTTGTTCTGCAATCGCCCAGCTTCAAATGACAACTAATTGCTCCCAGCAAACCCACAGATAAATTGAAACTAACCAATTTTCTTAAGCTCCACCTATCTCCACTATATCCAGGGCTGCTCTGAGTGCCTTAACTTGACCTTTCAATTTTAAGTCAGCTCTATCTAAGACTGGGAGTGTTGATAGTGCACAATTAGTAAGCTTCATATGAGCAGTTGGGGAGGGCAACTCCTCAATGAGACACAACAAGAGTGAAAGTGTCTTTCTGGAAATTTGGAGCACAATGGGAATTTGGTGCAAAGAGGAAGAGGAGCTCTTTGCTATTTTTTGTGGATTCTAGTTTATAAGGATTATATTCTACAAAAACGAGGACCAGGAAATAATGGCCCTGTAGTAATTGATGTTATTTGATATTAAGCATCTCACAAAAGTTTTAATTGGAAACAGGTAAGTCATTTCAGGAGAGTACAAAACTATGGTGTGTACATCCTGCTCCACATGGGACATCAGAGACATTTCCACAGCTCGGCACCAGTGTGTGCACAGCATGTGTTTCCAGCTGCTGCTCCTGAACGCCTAGGTTTTGCTGCAGGAGCGAGGGCGAGGAAGCATCCACTAGGTGGACCGTGTCATGGATAACACTTATTGAGAAGTGGTCATGCTGCAGGCAAAGACTCCACAGACAGGAAGGGAATGGGTAACTACCAGTCAGATCAAGCAGAACAGGCATCTCCTAGGGCTATTCTCCTGAAAGACAAATATACCACTTTGGATACTGTTGAGGGGAATGGCTTCTTCGGAGAAAACAGCAACAGCCAAATTCATTGCATGATGGTTGGCTCTGCTGTGCAGGGGAGGAGTACAAAGTATGGGAATGGAATAGTTATTGAGGAATAAGGAGAATAGTTAGGGGTTTCTGTGGCTGCAAACAAGATTCTGGGTTGAATTGTTGCCTCGCTGGTGCTAGGGTAAAGGATGTTTCAACATGACTACATGACATCTAGAAGGGGAAGGATGAGCAGCCAATGTTCATGGTACACATCTGCACAAATTGCAGCGGTTTTAAAAATAGGAAATGAGGTCCTCAGGTACAGACTAGAGAGTTAAGAAGTAAATTGAAATGTAGGACCTCAAAGGTAGTGATTTCAGGATTTCTACCAGTGGCATGTGCTAGTCAGTGTAGAAATAGTAGAATCTATCAGATGAATATATGGCTGAAGAGATGGTGTGAGGGGAAGGGTTTCAGATTCTTGGAGCTTTGAGACTGGTCTGGGGAGGTGAGGCCAGTACAAACTGTATAAGGACTGGGACTGATATCTTCGGGAGACTATTTGCCACAGTGGTTGGTGACACTTTAAACTGACATGGCAGCGGAATGGGAACCTATGAAAGGAATCAGAGGTAAAGGGGAGGGGAGGGGGGAGTGAACAATAGGGGAAGATAGACCACAGTGAGCGAAAATAGCAGTTGGACAGGCAAAGGAATAGATTAAGGTCAGCTTGGGGAATGAATAGCTGCTGACATGGACAATTAGCAGCTGACAATGGGTTGGTTGTGGAAGCTGCCCATTGACTTAACAAGGCCTGGCATGTGGAAGTTGGGGTAAGGATATGGGAGAAAGTGCTCAGGCCCTAAAAATTACTGAACTCAATACTGAGTCCTGAAGGCTGCAGTGAAACACGAGATGTCGTTCTTCCAGCATATGCTGAGTTTTACTGGAGCACAGGAGCAAACCCAAGACAGAAATGTTGGCCAGGAATGCATTGGTGTGTTGAAGCTCTGGGTCATTTTGCAGATGGAACGTAGGTGTTTCATTCAAGAAGGAGTTAGGTATAGCACTTGGGACTAAAGGGATCAAAGGATTGGAGGGGAAGAAACAGGAACAGGCTATTGAATTGCATAATCAGCCATGATCATTTTGAATAACAGAACAAACTCGAAGGGATGAATGATTTACTCCTGCTCCTTTTTTCTATGTTTCCAAGTTAACTATCAATCATTTGTATTTAAACTTTAATCTGCTTAAGTAAATTAGTTTTACCACCTTCAGAGTTCATTGAATGCTTTTAAGTTAACTTAACTCTAACTTTCCAAAACTGTCTTTTCTATTCTGAGTCGACCTTTCTGGCATTTAAACCTCCTAAAGCAATATGATCTTTTTTAAGTTTAATAGATTTTCATGTGCTTCAATTTCTTGTATCCAATTTTCCACAGTTAAACTTTATTTCTTAAAATTATCTATTAAAACACATTTACCGGGAACTAGATATTCACAACAACTACAGCATTAATGTAACCCAGTAAATGAACTGGCCATCTAATCACTTTTCCCAGCAAAAGAAGAAAACAGCAACAGAGTGCTGGTGTCAGTTTATCTGTGGTGAACACCAAGCCGACAGCCATTGCATGCAGCACTTGCTTTGAGCATTTGGGTTTATACAAAATGAGGGCCAGCCCATCAGCCTCTCTCTGTGGATGATCAGTTCCACTGTATCTTGAAAAGAGTACTCCCAGTCTATCCACTCTCACAGTGGGGGTGGATTGGGTGTCAGGTCTGATCTCATGTTTAGGGAGAAGGGACAGATATGTTAGGTCTTGTCCCACAGTAGGCACGTTGGGTCAGGTCAGATTTTAAAAACTAAAGGTGATTTTTTTAGGTAATTCAGAAAGACTGAAATAAAACTCTCAGGGGCTTTACTGTCCTTCCACTTCATATCCTCCCAGTTATTGGATGAGGAAACAGCGCAAAATAATTTTGAAAATAGGAAAAGTAATATTGCTGAGAACTTGACAACAGGAGAAACTGTCAGCTTGGAAAGAAGAAGACAATTAAGTAATTGTTTAGTAATAAAAGGATCCTGAGTGATGAATAGTTACTGTAAAACTATTGCTTAGGAACTGATTGAGGAAGAAGTCAACTGAAAATTATTCTGCAACACTGGTTTTCTGTTGCTAAAGTTATGATGTGTTAAGTGCTTTATGTATAATTAATAATTCACCTTTGACTTCCAGTTGAATTTGCCTCATTTTAAGTATATACAGAACTATTGATGTCACTGTACATTTCAGATTCATTCTTTGACTAATTTGCAATTACAGGATAGAAAAGATAGGCAATTATGTTTAATCCAAAACTTAGCACTATAGCAACTGGAGATGAAGATAGTTGCAGATTTCAGCAGAACATAGACAAACTAGTGAAATGGGCAGGCAGATGATAGGTACAATCTAATACTATAAGGATAAAATGATACACTTTAGGAGGAATAACATAAGACAAGGTTGGTAGTGAGTGAATGCAAAAGCAAAGCCAGCAAAATGTATGAAGGGCAAGTTGGGAAAGCAAGGTGGTATTGCTAGGTTATTAACCCAGAAATTCAGTTAATGTTCTGGAGACCTTGATTCAAATCCACCCATGGCCAACGTTGGAATTTGAATTCAATAATGAATGTGGAATTAAGAGTTTAATGATGACTATGAAATCATTATTGCTTGTTGGGAAAAACCCATCTGATTCACCAATGTACTTTAGGGAAGGAAACTACCATCCTTACCTGGTCTGGCCTAAATCTGACTTCTGATCCACAGCAATGTGGTTGACTCTTAACTGCCCACTCAGCAATTAGGGATGGACAATAAATGCTGGTCGAGCCACATCCCATGAGTGTATACACAAAAGGGTCCAGGATAGAAAAAAGTACGTTGTAGTAAACTTTTTACAAAATACAGTTTGACCATGGAGAGTTTACCAGGATGTTATCAGAAATGAAGAACTTTTGATAATGTAGAGAGATTGGAAAAGCTGATATTGCTTTCCTTGGAATAAAGAAAATCAAGGGGTGACCTAATATAACTATTTCAAATTAGGAGGGGATTTGATAGAGTAGATATGGAGAAACCATTTCCTTTGGGAGTGGATTGATAACTAAAAACCAATAGCTTTAGAATAATTGCTAAAAGTGGATGGGAATTGAGGAGATTTTTGTTTTCTGTACAGAATTATTGAGCAAAGAGTTGGAAAGCACTACCTGAAAAGCTGATGAAAGTAAACTGCCTCAGTAGGTACCAATTAATAAATGCACATGAATTTGGAAAAAAAAAAGAATTTGCATTTATAGGGAAGAAGCTGGAATTTGAGAGGATTTGGGCAGCTCCTTTAATGCATAGGACATTCATTCTGAGATTCCTTCTGTAAGGTGTGATGTGATGGATATTGGATGTAAAATTGTTCTTGGATACTAACTTTTATTGGGAGTTCTTTGATGCAAGAATATCTTTTCAATGTTTGGGTTTCTGCTATGGAGCTTTACGTGTCTGAACATGCTGAATTTCAACCAACAGGTCTTTGAACACACTGGGCAGGATATCCACTAGGCAATAGGATCCAGAGAGCAGAATTTGCCTCTTTTTCTTTCCTTCTCTACCTCACCATTAAGGCATTTGGATTTCAATTATGATGCAGTCTAATGGACAAGTTGCTGCCATGCCAAATGATTGGCTCCCCCTAGCCATTACTGCCAGTGCTGTGGTGCTCAAGGAGAGATTCAGAGTGCCTTGGAAGGTTTTGTTTGTCCTCCCCTGGAATGCTGGCAATATGAGAGTTGAAACGTATCACCTAGTGAAGTAACTTTCTTCCTGCGTTAAAATAGGGAATGAGCAATAGGAAATTAGGAGCTAATTATACTGCATTGCTTTGTGTTCTATTCCATTGACTTCAATGAAAATAGGATGCTGATTCATTGCCTCCTATTTTCTGCTGCTTGACAAGACTAATTTCACCCATAAAGCCAAGCTATCTCTTCCCAGTGGTAGGAATTTAAAATGAAATATAACCAAACTGACGGAAAAGTGACAACAGCTCCTCTGATAAATTAATGAGAAGTATGTGATGTTTAAGCATAAAATAGATCAAAACAAATAAACCAGTCACACTTCAGAGGGTTTGTTTCATTTTTGGTGAATTAAATTTGTTTCAGTTGAATTCAGGTTAATCAGATAAAGTGGTAGAAGTTCAAAGATTAAAAAATACATTCACAGTCACATTGATCCAGCATGATTGCAATGATTCAACTTGATGCAACACCTCATTATTGAGTATTTAACTTAAAGCTGAAAAACATTTACTTTTATCATTCCATTCAGGACTTCCTATTAAGTGTGTAATATCGAGTAACTGCAATAACACATTCACTGAAATTTCAAAATGAATGTATTTTGAGTTGCAATGGAACTGTGCAATGTTTGCAAGTCACATTGTCAATAAAAGCTGAAAATGTGTTGCTGGAAAAGCGCAGCAGGTCAGGCAGCATCCAAGGAGCAGGAGAATCGACGTTTTGGGCATGAGCCCCTCTTCAGGAGGGCTTCTTCCTGAAGAAGGCCTCATGCCTGAAACGTCGATTCTCCTGCTCCTTGGATGCTGCCTGACCTGCTGCGCTTTTCCAGCAACACATTTTCAGCTTTGATCTCCAGCATCTGCAGTCCTCACTTTCTCCACACTGTCAATAAAAGGCTGCTATAGTTTATCTGATACACTGTGATCAGTCTCCTTTGTGTCAGCATTTTAAGTGTGGGAAGTGTCATTCTTTATTTGAGATTTAACTTTCTCCAATTGGATCAATAAGGCTAACTGGAATGTCAGGGATAAACCCCAACAAATCCAGTGAGACAAAGGTTGGTTTCTTATGCAATGTATGGGACAAATATACTGCAGGTGCTGGAATCCTGGGTAGACAATCAGGAAGCTGGAAGAGCACAGCAAGCCAGACAGCACCTCCTGATGCTGTATGAGGCAAACCAACAAAGCAGGGATTTGCTGTTCAGTAAAACACTCCAAGCAGGTTGGTAGCCTGGAGATTGGTGAGCATCTGAGATACTGGTGGTAATTTTAGGCAGAAAAGTTGGCCGGTGTGTTTGCCTTTGCTTAACTGACTTCCCTGACAGCAAATTAATGACCATTGGTTTGCTAATTGGCTCATGACAGGACTTCTGCCCTCATCTGGGAGGAAATCCCACTTTTGAGAATTGCCAACCAAGCAAATAGCTTCTTTCCAGCAATGTCACTGGGAGCAATGCCCACTGTTGGGATTGCAGGGAATCCTCCCTGAAGAGCACTCATGTTGCTACACATGGTGGTAAGTCTAGGGAATTGTCTTGACAATAGGGAGGCTACAGGCATGTCTGGGTAGGCATGTCTAAGATGCTACAGGAGATTACCTTGGTGGGAGCAAAGCTTTCCTGGGCACAGGTTGCCTAAACTGAACGCAGACATAGACTTGCCACATGGCATGTCTACCTGCTGCTGGTAAAATACCAATCCGTGCAATGATAATGTTTTTAAAAAGAAGTAAGATAAACACATGAGGGATGACATAACAGGAGGATACACTGAAAGAGTTAGATGAATCATAGAATTCCTACAGTGTGGATGCAGGCCGTTCAGGCCATCAAGTCCAAATTGACCCTCCAAAGAACATTCCACCCCATTCCTGCAACTCTGCATTCCTCATGGCTAATCCACCTAGTCTGCACATTCTTGACGCACTGGGCAATTTAGCGTGATCAATCCACTTAACCTGCACATTTTTGAACTTTGGGAGGAAACCGGAGCACCCAGAGGAAACCCACACAGACACAGGGAGAATATGTAAATTCCACACAGACTGTCACCTGAGGGTGGAATCAAACCCAGGTCCCTGTTGTTGTGAGGTAGCAGTGCAAACCACTGAACCACCATGTCACCCGAAAGAGCTGGTGAAGGTAGGCTCACGTCGAGGATAAATAGTTGCATGGACAAGTTCTGTACTGTGGATCCAATACAACTCAATATATAAGGAACAAGAGTTTTGGATCTTTGAGAAATGTTTGAGAATATGTATTTAAGACATCATACTTCAAAATAGGACAGAGCAAAGCATAAATTAAGGGGATGTTGAATAAGACCTAAAAATGTGAATAGTTAATACATGGCCATTCGTTCTGATCCAAAAAACCTGATTGCAACATGCAGCCTTCACTATGCATGCTAGAGAATAGCTGCATGCCTGAAAAGGGACCCCTCAGTGCTGAGAGGCTAGCATGAACTCCAGCTGCATTCTGCTACTTAAATCAAGCCTGTACCACATACAGGGGAAATGCAATTTAGCTGAAATATGCTGAGGTAAAGGAATTGCTTGCTGAATATCTTGGGTGGGTCTGGCGTCCACTGAGAGCCCTCCCCTCTTATTTCTTTCCTCCCTCCTTTGCAGAATGCTGTTCATTTTTATTTAATGTCTTGAAAGTTGCATGCCAGCCTCAGCACCTTACATTTGTTCATATTGACTCTATTGCAATTCACTTCAGTACATCAATTCCCTCAGTTTTCTGGGCTGTACTCTCTCAAAGTCATAAGGTTATATAACAGTGTTCAAGTTTGATTGGAAATATTTGACACTGGACTGTATTGTAATTGAATATTTCTGAAAGGAATGCCAGTGTAAGACTTTGTGTTGATAAATTTCCAATTTTTGCACCATTTACACTTACAACCACTTGAGGTAGAATCAATATTCCACAGTTATTTCATTTATTGACTTAAATACAGTAACTAATATTTGGTGCAGCTGAGAAAAAGAGGGACAGAAGCAGAGTGAGTGGAAAATGAAAGCATGTCTAGCTAATATTTTTCAAACCAATCCATTACAAGACGCTTTTATTTTTTTGAGAAAGATTAACAGGTTTAAAAGGGAAAACATATGGAGCCAAACAAGTTGTTGACAATTTTTGTGGATGATCAGTGCCCAGGGAGATTTCCATTTGAATGGGTAGTAGTTTCACTTTTCAATATTTTGTGTTTTACGTTTTTGATTTTGTGTTGGTAATGCAATTTGCAAAAATTGCTGTCTTTGTGACATACTGGATAAGTCACAACTTTACCCTTCTTAAAACTAGTTAAAATGAAAGGTGATAGATAAGAGCCCATGGTGTTAGGGATAAGGTAATGGCATAGTTAAAGGATTAGCTGACTAGCAGAAGGTAGAAAGTGGAAATAAAGGGGTCTTTCTCAGGAAGGTAGCCTGTGACTAATGGTGTTCTGCAGGGGTCACTGCTAGGACTGCAACTATTCACATTATGCAGTAACAATCTGGATGAAGGAACTGAGGGCATTGTTGCTAAGTTGGCAGATGAAACAAAGAAAGGTGGAGATGAGTTAGACTGGAAAAGGGTATTGAAGGTGAAGGAACCCTTAGGAGGCAGTGGTCATAATATGATTGGATTTATTTTGCAATTTGAGAGGCAGAAGATAGAATTAAAAGGTAATGGTATTACAGATGAATAAAGGCAAATACAGAGGCATGAGGGAAGAGATGGGTAGAATTGATTGGGAGAGGAGCTTAGCAGGAAAGACACTGGAACAGCAATGGCAGGAGCTTCTGGGAGTAATTCAGGAAACACTGTGGAGATTCATCCTGAGGAAAAAGAAACAAGGCACGGGGAAGGTGAGGCAACCATGGTTGACTAGGAAAGTCAGGGATCGCATAAAAACAAAAGAGAAATCATATAATGTGGTGAAGGGCAGTGGGAAACCAGAGGATTGGGAAGCTTAAAAAGACCAATAGAGGGCAACAAAAGAGAAATAAGGAGGGAGAAGATTAAATATGAGGGTAAGCTAGGGAGTAATATAAAGGAAGACTGAGAGCTTCTTAAAGTATATAAAAGGGCAAAAGAGAGGCAAAAGTGGACAATAGGCTGCTGGAAAATAACACTGGGGAGATAGTGGGGAGCAAGGAAATGGCTGTTGAACTGAATAATTACTTTGTGTCAGTCTTCATAATGGAATACATGAGTAATATCCTAAAAATTCAAGGAATTGGGGGGCAGAGCTGAGTACGGTGGCCATTACCAAGGGGAAAGTGCTAGAAAAACTGAATGGCCTGAAGGTGGATAGAATTAGGGAGAGTCCCAGAGGACTGAATAATCCCTATTGTGACACCTCGGTTTAAAAAGGGAGTAAGGCAAAAGACGGAAAATTACAGACTGATTAGCCTAACCTCGGTCATGGGTAAGATCCTGAAATCCATTGTGAAGGATGAGATTTCTGAATACTTGGAAGACTATGGTAAAATAGGGCAAAATCAGCATGGTTTCATCAAGGGGCGGTTATGCCTGACAAATCTGCTAGAATTCGTAGAGGAAGTAACAAGCAGGTTAGACCAAGGACAGCCAATCAATGTTATCTACCTAGACTTCAGGAAGGCCTTTGACAAGGTGCCGCACAGGAGGTTACTGAGTAAGATAAGGGCCCATGGTGTCAGAGGCAATCTGCTAGCATGAATAGGAGCTTGGCTGTCTGACAGAAGGCAGAGAGTGAGGATGAAAGGGTCCTTCTCAGGATGGCACCTAGTGACAAGTGGTGTGCCACAAGACTTCGTGTTGGGGCCACAACTTTTCACTTTATACATTAACAATTCAGAAGAAGGATCTGAAGGCATTCTAGCTACGTTTGCAGATGATACAAAGATAGCTAGAGAGACAGGTAGCATTGAAGAGGCAGGGAAGCTGCAGAAGGTTTTGGACAAGTTAGGAGAGTGGGCAAAGAAGTGGCAGATGGAGTTCAATGTGGGAAGGTATGAGGTCATCCACTTTGGTAGGAAGAATAGAGGCATGGAGTATTTGCTAAATAGGGAGAAAATTCAGAAGTCTGACATACAAAGAGACTTGAGAGTTCTAGTCCAGGATTCTCTCAAGGTAAACTTGCAGGTTGAGACAGTAGCTAGGAAGGCAAATGCAATGATGGAATTTATTTTGAGAAGACTTGAATGTAAAAGCAGGATGTACTTGTGAGGCTCTATAAGGCTCTGGTGAGACCACATTTGAAGTATTATGCACAGTATGGGCCCCATATCTCAGGAAGGATGTACTGGTCCTGGCATGTGTTCAGAGGCGATTCACAAGAGTGGTCCCAGGAATGAAAGGCTTAACATTTAAGGAATGTTTGAGGACTCTGGATCTATACTCTATGGAGTATAGATCCAGAGATGAGGGAAGATCTAATTGAAACATACTGAATGGCCTGGACAGAGTAGATGTTGGGAAAATATTTCCATTGGTAGGAGAGATTTAGATCCGAGTGCACAATGTGCAAGTAAAGGGCCAGCCTTTTAGAACTGTGATGAGGAGGAGCTATTTCAGCCAGACAATGGTAATTTGTGGAACTCACTTCCACAGAATGTTGTGGAGGCCAAGTCATTGAGTGTATTTAAGACAGTGATTGGTTCTTGATTAAAGGTTTTGGGGAAAAGACTGGACAATGGGATCAAGAAACATATGGCCATGATCCAACGGTGGAGAAGACTCAGTAGGCTGAATGACTAATTCTGCTCCTATGCCTTATGGTCTTATGGTGATATGAAACAGAACTGGCTACATTTCCATGCACACTCTTCATAAAAGAAGAGGCTAATGAAGTAGTCGATGCATTGATTTTAATTTTCCAAAACCCACTTGATTTGGGGAAAGTCACATTAGATTAAAAGATAGGAATTTTGACTACTTTATTGAAACAACAACCAAAACAAAAGCCAAAGCAGGAAACTGAGGGACAGTTAGCTCAACATCTGGGATAGGGAAAAATTACAAGCTGTTCTGAAAGAAGTCCCAGCAGGCCACTTAAATAAGTTCAAGGCAGAGTCAAATGCTTTGTGAAGGGCAACTAATTTCAATAAATGTTTAAACATTATTTGAGGAAGTAAGGATTAAGGGGAACTGAGAGACATACTGTACTTTGATTTTCAGTAGGTATTTGATCAGTTCCACATCAAAGATTATTGTGGAAAACAAAAGCTCACGGTATGAGGGTCAGAATATTTACATCGAGAAAAAAATGGCTGGATAATAGGAAGAAAAAAGTTGGCATAAATGAATCCTTTTCAGGTTGGCAAGATATAACAACTGGTGGGGCATTGTATCGTTGCCGGGATCTCAACAGTTTAAAATCCCACAGGAAGAAAGAGAAAACAAATTTACTCCCAGGAAAGCAATCGTCATGTGCACAGGCTGTAAATGACCAATGAAAGCAGTATCCTTGCAGAACAGACTAGGCTTTGCATTATGCTGACAGACATTACAGGCTGATAGGGAGCAGCAATTATAGACATAAATACGATGGATAAACAGGGACAGTGACAACAGTGTCACTACCTGACGAAGGCACATTATCCAGAAAGGAATGCAATACTATATAAATGTGCTTCTTGGCTTGCTGTAGTCAGGTGACCTCTTCCATAAGGCAAACACTTTATAGCCAGTTCAGTAAAGACACAGTAGAAGCCAAGTGTTTATACCATGAGCTCATAACACATTTTGCTCAGTGCTGTACTGGAATATCAATTTTGATTTTTGTGAATGGGTTCTGGAATGCTGCTTGAACTCATAATATTCTGACTCTGAGACAAGACTGATATAACTGAACCACTGATTATACACTTTGGGGTGGCATGGTGGCTCAATGGTGAGGACTGGTGCCTCACAACACCAGGGATCTGTGCTTGATTCCAATCTTGGGTGACAAATAAGGGCATGACTTACTCAGCTAATGTTAGGGCCCTGGGGAATGTTGTCAAACAGAGAGACCTGGGGTGCAGGTACATAGTTTCTTGAAAGTGACATCACAGGTAGACAGCGCGGTGAAGAAGGAGTTTGGCACATTTGCCTTAATCAGTCAGAGCGCTGAGTACAGGAGTTGGGATGTCATGTTGCAGTTGTATAGGATGTTCATGAGGCTACTTTTGGAATAGTGTGTGCCATTCTAGCTGCTTTGCTATAGGTAGGATATTATTAAATTGGAAAGGGTGCAGAAAAGATTTACAAGGATGTTACAGTGACTCGAGGGTTTGAGTTGCAGGGAGAGGTTGGATACTCTGGGATGTTTTTCCCCTGGAACTTGAGAAGCTTGTGAGGTGATCTTCATAGAGGTTTATTGAATCATGAGGGGCATAGATGAGGTGAACAGAAAAGGTCTTTTTCCCGAGGGTAGAGGAGTTCAAAACTGAGGGGCATAATTTTAAGTTGACAAGAGAAAGATTTAAAAGACACCCGAGGGACAACTTTTTCACACAAAGGGTGGACCGTACGTGGAATGAACTGCCAGAGGAAGTGGTAGATGCAGGTACAGTTACAACGTTTAAAAGACATTTGGAGAATTACATGAATAGGAAGGGTTTAAAGGGACCTGGGCCAAGGGTGGGCAAATGGAAATGGTTTAGTTTGAAAAATGTAGTTGGTGTGCATGGTTTGGACCAAAGAACTCTATACATCTATGACTGAATGTCTGTCTCTGTGGAATTTACATGTTTTTGCCCATGTCTGCATGGGTTTTCATCCAGTGTTTCTTCCCATAGTCCAAAGATGTGTAAGCCAGGTAGATTGGTAATGCTAAATTGTCCTATAGTGTCTAGGGATGTGCAGGCTAGGTGAATTAGCCAGAGCAAATTGGCCCATATTGTTCAGGGATGTGCAGGTTAGGTGGATTAGCCATTGTAAGTAAGGGGATAGAGTGGGGAGTTGGGTTTAGGTGGGATACGCATTGGAGAGTTGGTGTGAACTAGTTGGGCGAATGGCCTCCTTACACACTGTTGAGATTCTATAAGAGATTACTGTGTTATAATTTCTGAATAAAAAATGCTTTCATCCATACCAAACTCTACTCAGCCTGACTTTAGCATTCACAAAGTTTCCTTTGCCTATTTAAATTAAACTGCACAAATTCCAGAATGAGAATTACAATGATTAAATAATTGTTGGAAAATAGCCTGGCCACCCTCAAGGATATTATGACCACAATGAAAATTTGACCTTTATCTGCCACACTGGTTTTCAATTGGCTGAATTCATACCAATAAAACACAATCAAAATGGAAGCATAGATCAGACTATTAAATATACTCTAGATAATGCCAATAGGAATGTAAGTAATTTTTCAATAAGTTCAAATCAGTTGCTCTCCTGCAGTTTTATATATTAAGTAACCTTAATTATAATGTGCATGCAAGACATCAAAGCAATTGAGGATGATCACTTTATTTGTCAAACAAAATGTTTAGCTCCTATGTGAGAAAATGTGTAACAACTGATTCAGGATTTCCTGGAGTGAGGAAAATTGCCTCATATCTCTGTAGGAAGCAAATAATTTCCTTCCCAAACTCCTCACTAAGTACCAGATACTGAGCAAGACAATAAAAAAAAATTGTAGTGCGTAATAATTTTAATCAAGCCAAGCTTTGAACAGAATGTCAAACATAATAGCTGATGGGTTTAAGAAATATGACTTTAATCATTTGGAATATCCCATATTTCTTTTCAATTTGGCTGAGTCATTTAATGTTTACTGACTAATCCATTTCTCTCAGGTTTCCTTTTGTTAGGATGCACATTACTGGAGATGTTGTTTTGTTTTCTTAGCAGTGGATAATGAATTTTCAGTTGGACATAAATCCTATCTTGATAAATGACCAATGTGTGTACTTATACTAGATTCTTGCACATTCTCAGCTAAATTTAAAACTATTAACCTTCCAAGAGATCAGCCATCCTATAAAATTTCCATTGCTCATTAGTCTATGGTTGAATGAAACTGAGGAATCTAATTGGCTAGCTAAATAGTTTCTAATTATCATTAAGGATTATCACATCTAAATTAACCTTTATAAAAACATTTAGATATAAAAGTGATTCCACCCAACTAACAACTGATAGGATTAAGTAGATTCTATTATAATTTAATAATTTCAATTAAATTAATAACAATTACAGCCATAAAAAATACTTTTGCTCAAATTTGACAATATGCTGTTTTACAACGAGCCACAATTCACAAACAAGCTCAGGTTCTGATAAAACCTTCGTTCTCAAGGCTAATTATGGACAACACACTACAACCCATGAAAAGAGTTTTAAAACGACACTTTGAATCTAAAGAAGTCTATACATCTTTAATACAAGTTATCTTCGACTTTTTACTGATGGTGGTTATTTTTCTGAGCAAGGTTTAAGACTGCTTTTGTCATCTATGTAAATGATTTGGATGTAAATATGGATGGTATTGTTAATAAGTTTGCAGGTGACACCAAAATAGTTGGTGCAGTGGACAGTGAAGAAGATTATCTCAGATTACAATGGAACCTTGATCAGGATGGGCCAATGAACCAAGGAGTGGCCGATGGAGTTTAATTTAGATAAATGTGAGGTGCTGCATTTTGCTAAGGCACATTAGGGCACAACTTCTACACTTAATGATAGGGTCCTGGGGAGTGTCGCCAAGCAAGAAGACCTAGCCTAGGGTGGGGGGAGTCCAAAACTAGAGGGCATAGGTTTCAGGAGAGAGGGGAAAGGACCTGAGAGGTAACTTTTTCACACAGAGGGTGGTGCATGTATGGATCAAGCTGCCAGAGGAAGTGGTGGGGATGGGTATAGTTACAACATTTAAAATGCATCTGGATGGGTATATGAATAGAAAGGATTCAGAGGGATATGGGCCAAATGCTGGCAAATGGGGCTCGGTCAGAGTGGATGTCTAGTCAGTGCGGATGAGTTGGACTGAAGGTCCTACTTCTGTACTGTATAACTCTACAACTTTATGGTCTCTTCCCTCTGACCCTCTTGTAAGGATAAGCCTCCCTTCAGACCTTTTTTAAGTAATTCAAATCTACATACTAGAAAAGAGACCCAGTCATCTCTTGAGAGCGCCAACTGTTAAACGTGTCTGTTAATTTCACCTTTGATTAAATCGTGGATGATGTCTGTTGAAATGAATGTTGGACATTACTGCATTTGGTGCAAATGATTTGAATTATTTGGAAGGAATAGTATTTACATGTGTTTTCTTTACAGTCCATATTTCACTTTGGAGGAAGATTTCTTTCTTTAGCATGTGGAATTGAAATTCTGTTCAGCTTTCCAGTTTGCACTTGATTCGTCCTAAGTTCAATTTTAGAAAGAAATTAAGTGAGTAATTAATTATCCTTAGTTCCATTGAGAATTTGGAAAAGATATATTTGCTAAACTCAGTAGCGTAAATGCACTCTTCTGTTTTCATGGCTGTTTTAAAATATGTAGTAAAAGCTTAAGGTTAAGATAGGTTCTGTGGGGTATATAATTTGAAAATTAAAAAATATTCTATATCTGTGAAATGAGAATTTATTTCATACTTTCTATATTTAATATTGTATTCTTCATATCGCTGTGGGCCACAGTAAAAATGAACACAAAACCAAACATTGCTATAGAAGTTTATGAAGTGTTTAAAAAAAAGAGCCTTTGACACAAAATGTTGTCCAAAATGCAGAAAATTCTGCCACCCTAAGTTTAGGTAACATTAATAAACGTACTTCTAAAGATTAACCTGGTAGAGATGATAAAACTTAGGAGATTAGTTTCCTGGCGCAGTCCTTGCTTCTCTATTCTCTTGTCTGTGTTCTTTGCCATGGCGTAACTGGGAGTTTAAAAATTAATTGTGCCATTTATTTTGCTGAAATCATTATAAAGATATCCAGAATAGATGGGTGCGCCTGTGAAGACTAACAGGGGTTTTAATTATATTGTATTCTTTTCTGAATTTGCATACAAACTAGCTGATTGTTCATTTCAATATGCAATCTATCAGTATATCTCTTTCAGTATTTACAATTAAAGTAAAAGCTTCACAATATGAAAATGCAGTTCCATTACTAGTTAAAATGTACCCTTCCTAACATTTAATTTTAATGTAACTTGTGGGCAACCTGATATGTTTCTAAAGAGATTCATTTCATACAAGTTTGGATTTTAACTTGAATCCATAAACCATATTATGATATAAAGATGCTTTAGGCATGCAATAATTTCAGGAGATACAAACAGTAATTGTTTTGTCAGCAGGGGATATTTGATCAGGTCAGATGGTGATGAGTAGGGACCCTATCACTGCCCCAGTTGTGTCAGTGATGGGAAGGCTTGTAACAGCCTTTTCACCCTGCTGCTGATTAATATGTGGACAATTTACTATCACTTAAGGACTTCATCTTTTCTTCACCAGTAGTAGGGGCTCTTGTGGTGTCCCTATCACTGAATCAGGAGGCCCAGGTTTAAGTCCTAATTGCTCCAGAAGTGTGTAAAAACATCTCTGAACAGGTTAGTTAGAAAGTATCTTTACCTACCAGGAGACAGGCTGGTTTGGTATGTGGACGGGCCTGAAAAGTGAACCTTGTCAGGGTTGCTTGTGGTGTCCCAAAGGAAGCCTTTCATTTAGAATTTCTTTCCAAGCACATGTTTTTCTCCCCATGCCCTGCCATCAGCATGTTTTGGCAGGATTAGCAGATTATTAATCAACTTGTTTGGCTACATTCGTGCCCAGGTGTCCGTGGAGAGGGAGCACGCAGTGCCCACTAATACTCTTGATGGCTTTAGAGAGAGGACACCGCACGGAGTACAGGGCTTTATTTCCTCTTTCAACTCAATTTTGATTTAGCCTCCTGCCCTTCACCCTACCTCTCCCTCACCTTTGATAGTTTGCATTGCCTTTAATGGGCTTTATATGTCAGCAATGTTTGAGAAGATTTGTAGCTCAGGTTGATGATAAGTATGTAAGTTAGCTCGCTGTGCTTGAAGGGCTTTATATGTAAATTATTCCATTGGAAACATGACAATTAACTGGTATAGGCAGCACAGTGGCTTAGTGATTAGCACTGTTGCTTCGCAGTACCAGGAGCCTAAGTTCGATTCCAGCCTTGGCTGACTGTAGGTGTGGAGTTTGCACATTCTCCCCATGTCTGTGTGGGTGTGCTCCAGTTTCCTCCCACAGTCCAAAGATGTGCAGGTCAGGTGAATTGGCCATGCTAAATTGCCTATAGTGATAGGTGCATTAGTCAGGGGTAAATACAGGGTAGGAGAATGGGTCTGGGTGGGTTACTCTTCGGAGGGTCGGTGTGGACTTGTTGGGCCAAAGGGTTTGTTTCCATACTGTAGGGAATCTAATCTAATTGATGTTGGTTACTAGATAGAAGAAAATACTATGGGTGATGAGGTGATAGGGAAGAAAATGTTCACTTCAGCTTAAGAGCACTTCTGCATATATAAAATAAAGAATCAGCCTGTATGATTATATCATGATTGCAAATTCCTTGGCCAGTGGTCCTGGGTGGGATTTGAACTTCCGAATGAGAAACAGTAGTACTACTCCCTACACCACAGCCATCAAATAATACATCACAGACCTTTAAACTGAGTGGGTGAGATACAAGGGATGGTCTGCAGACACTGCCGGGAGATATGTAAGACCCTTGAGCCTAAATTATTTGGTGTTATTTGATTTTTTGATAAACGGAAATACAAGTAATGTATGTGGTTAAAAGACTTTGTTTTTAAATGGATGCAGGACTGACCCAAAATCATCAAGCTTCTGATTCAAAACTAAAAGAAGCTTTGCTAGATTCATGTTCTGTAAGTAACGGCTGTGAGAATTGCAATATAGTGAAAACAAGTTCACTGTAAAAATAGAAAATGACCATGAAGTGACAAAGAGCGTACTAAATTGGAAAAGACACCTGCAATGGGTGGAGAAGAGATTGTCCCAAATTGTATAGCAACACAACTAAAAGGTAATTTAATAGACTGTCAAGAGAAATGTTCAAACATGAGATGGATAAAGTGCAAACAGCACATTAATGTAATTTGAATAAGAAACACATCAGAAAATAGAATTACTGGAGAAACATGGATTAAAGTTAAACTGAAATTTAAAGAAGGAACATATCACAACATTAGGGCTGACAATGGAAGTCAGTCATCTCAGCTCCAGGACATCTCCACTGGAGTTCCTCAGGGTAGTGTCCTCAGTCCAACCATATTCAGCTGCTTCATCAATACCTTCTCTTCATCATTAGGTCATAAGTGGGGATGTTTGCTGATGATTGCACAATGTTAATACAATTTGTGACTCCTCAGATACTGAGCGGTCCGTGTTCAAATGCAACTAGATTCTGGCATTGTTCTGACTTTGCTGAAATGTGGCAAGTAATATTTGTGCCTCACAAATGCCAGGCAATGACCATCTCAAAAAAGGGACAACCTACTACTACCCTTTCGCATTCAATGGCATTACCATTACAGAATCCTTCACCATCATCTCCTGGGGATTTCTATTGTCCTGAAACTGTACTGGACTAGCCATATAAACACATTGGTTACAAGAACAGGTCAGGGCTAGGAATACTGCAGTGTTCTGCAGTAACTCATCATCTGACTCCCCAAATCCTGTCTGTCATTTATAAGGCAGACATCAGGAACATGATGGGATACTCCCCACTTGCCTGGTTGGGTGCAGCTCCAAATGTAAAATGTTTTTCATTCACAGATCCTACAGTCAAGTCAGAATGTTAAATCCAGGATCTTTTTATTCTTACTCTAATAAGATTTCTCCTTGACATTACCATTCAATCCACTGGCATCTGTTATTTTCTTCCACAGTGAACCAGATTAGATCTCGTTCGTGAACCCATAGGCTATCCACAAACTCCATCCATTTAAATATACTCAGCATGCAGATTTTCAGCTAGACATCAAGCAAACACCATATATACCAAGCCCTGTGATGATGAGCAAGTGACAATTGGGACACTAGGTAATGCTGCTGTCAGTCTTCAGCCATAATGCTCTAAATAGGCATTCTGAGGATGTCTGCTGTTCTCCGCAGATAGGGACAGACTTATATTCTCCCGAGGTTACAGAGCAGACCTTTTCAGGCACAGCTCCGCTCCCTACAACCAGAGAAGAAGAAAGACAGGAAGCCTAAACACTGTCCACTCTCCCTCTACCTGCTGATTGACTGACTGCAACAAATTGATCTGCACATGAGCAGTAAAATGCAAAGAACAAGTCTACAAGCCATTGTCTGAAGCGATCTTCATGGAATGTCAGAACATGCCACAACAATGAGTTAAAACTAAAGTACAAACCCCACTATGACATATGTCAATGTTTAAAAGAATGGAATTAAAATCTAGCCTAATGGTGACAAGGTAACATTGTTGTCAATGCCTATCTGTTTTATTAATGTCCTTTTAAGGATGGAAATCTGCCAATCTTATCTGGTCTGGCCTACATGTGACTTGAGACCGATGACAATATGATTGACTCTTAACTGCCCTCTGAAAAGTCCTTGCAGGCCATTCAGTTCAAGGCATTTTGAATTGTGCAGCAGAGATGCTCACATTCCGTGAATCAACTTCGAAAAGAAATGCAAGAGCCATTTCCTCACCTAAAGTGGTTAAAGTAGGTGATGCAATACAATACAACCTTGCTATTAGGTTGCTCATCTCAGTTTGGGCTTTGCTGAGTTTTGCTGAAAACTGAGTTCTAACAAAGGATTATTGTACCCAAAACATTATCTGTTTTTCTCTCCACAAATGCTGCCAGACCTGCTGAGTTTTTCCAGCACTTTCTGTTTTTACTTCAGACAGCCCACTGCCAATTATACTTTGAAACCATTAACATCTTCTTCAAAGGAGGAGACATCTACCATATTATCATTGCTGGAGCAGCACAGTTTCATAAACACTTGCATATGAACTAGAAGAGCTGGGATTCGAATAAGAGGAGTTGTCTATTGGAGTAAGAATGTCTTGGTGCAGTCATACAGGGCCTTGGTGAGGCCACACTTTGAGTACTGTGTGCAGTTTTGGTCTCCTAGTCTGAGGAAGGACATTCTTGCTATTGGGGGAGTCCAGCGAAGGTTTACCGGACTAATTCCCAGGATAGCGGGACTGACATATGAGGAAAGACAGGATCAACTGGGCTTGTACTTGCTGGAGTTTAGAAGAATGAATGGCATATCATAGGAACATATAAAATTCTGATGGGACTAGACAAGGCTATAGACATGAGAAGAATGTTCCCAATGCTGGCAGAGTCCAGAACTAAGGGTCACAGTCAAAGAATAAGCGGTAAGCCATACAGGAAGAATTTCTTCACTCAGAGTTATGAACCTGTGGAATTCTCTCCCACAGGAAACTGTTGGGCCAGCTTGTTAGATACATTCAAGAGAAAGCTGGACATGGTGCCTGTGGCTAAAGTGATCAAGGGATATGAGGAGACGGTGAGAATGGGATACTGAGATCAGTCATAACCATATTAAATGGTAGTGTAGGCTTGAAGGGCTGAATGGTCTACTCCGGCATCTATTTTTTATGTCTCTAGCTTCAGAAATATCAGCCAGAGTGTGCTAAGGAAACATCTTTGGTTCATTCCAGATTCCTGCTGAATGCTGAGGCTACTCTTGATTCTACATCTCCTAACAGTAATATCACTACCTCTATTAGTTTTATTGATTCAGTCACTTGCCTATCTACTAATAATGATGTAATAAGTCTAATAAGCACAGTTTGTTTTGTTAGGTAGGCTGAAACACTATTGTGTAGGCATAAAACAATTGTGAGGATCTCATGAATAAGATTGTGAGTATTAATCCAGAGTCTGATGATAAAGTAAATAGCTATTAATAGAAATACATTTGACAAGGATTTTACTTATTTGTTCCTCTTGTCTGTTAATTATGTCATGCAAGAAATCCCATGGAAGAGTTGCTAAATCTAACATGGAGGTAACTATATTAAATGTCATTAGGTTAAAGGTTATTAAATATATTATAGTAAGTGGAATCTTCCAACAAATAATTCAATATTTGGAGCGATAACAATTACATTTTGGATGGCAAACTTGAATTTTAAAAATGTTTTTTGGAATTATCGGTTACACAGAGGCTTTGGAATGATACTATGATTGAATCAGACATCGCAAACATTTGTTCAGCCATAAAATCAATGAAATGTTTTTACTGACAATCCTCCATTATCCCTGTGCTTGTCAATCTACATTGTCTCCCAGTTAAACAGCACCTCAATTGTAAAATTTCCTCTTTGTTTCCAGTTAACTTCATGGCTGCAATCCTCCATATCTTGTAGTTTCCAGTCTCTCTGAGATGGCTGCAATACATCAGTCCTGGCACCCGGTGATTCCCCAATTTCATTGATCTATCATTGGTAATGCTGTTTATTGTTTACCATATATTAGACTGCATAGGATATATCATGAATTGTTGCATTCTGTTGAGTTGGATATCTTACAATTTATTTACAATGCTAACTATTCAGAGGTTATAATATCAGACTGAGTTTTATGCCTACTGATGGACTGTACAATGCACTAACACAACAACTGACTGCATTGACCTTATTCACGGAGAACTAATGTGAAGATGGAGCGTATACCTTTACACTGCAACATTGTGTTATTATGTCATGTAAATTATGAAAGGTGACTATTCTGGAATATCTCCTTAAATGTTTGCCACTGCGTCTCTACCTAACTCTTAACCTAATTACATTGTTCACTTTAGCCAGTTCTGTCTTCATGCCCTAATAATTTACCTTTTACATCAGTTTAAAACACTAGCTTTTAATACACTTTTTTTCCCCTTAAATTGAATGCGGGACTTAATCATATGATCACTGCCTATAGGTGCCTTAACTATGATCATTCATTAGTTTTTACTCCATGCACATTATCAGATCTAGTCTAGCCTTTTGACTGGCTCATTCCAGGATGCATTGCTCTAAGAGTGTGTCCCAAAATTGCTCCATACACTCATCATCCAGGCTACCTTTTTTAACCTTTTAATTCACTCACAGAATGTGGGTGTCACTGAATAGGCCAATATTAATTGACCATCCCTAATTGTCCAATGGCAGGTAAGGGTCAACCATCACTGTAGGTCTGGTGTCATATGTAGGCAGACAGGGTCAGGACAGCAGTTTCCTTCCCTCAAAGATATTAGTAAATTTTTCTGAATGACAATGTTTTTTTTGACAATGATTTCATGTACATCATTAGACTCTTGCTAGCAGTTTTTAAAAAATTGGATTCAAACTCCACTATTTGCCAAGAAAAGGACTCCAACTCCGATTCCCAAGGGGACTGGGTCTCTGCACCAAATAGTGTAGCGATAATACCACTAGGCCATCACCTCTGTGTTTATCAGTGCACTGTTTCTCATAAGCTTCCACAATTTTGTGCTGTATACCTACAAAGTTGTTACTATTAGGAAGCTTATACATCACTTCTGCAAGTGACTCCTTACATTTACCTTTCACCATCTCTGTCCAAACTGATTGTACATCTTGATCCCCAGAAATAAGGTCATTTTTCTCCAATGTGCCAATGTCAAACTTAATTAACAGAGCCACCACTATCTTTTCTTAGCTTCCTGTCCTTCCTAAATGTCATGAATATTCAGGTCCCAGTCTTTGTCATTTCTATTTTACTGTCAAAGTTATCAGGTCATATTTATCTATTGTAATTTGTGTGATCAATTAAATTGTTTTGTTGCAAATACCAAGTGCATTCAAATATAAAGCATTCACTACTTATAAATATTTTTATAACCGTTAGCCTTAGCTGCAAGTGTAAATTTATGGTGTAAACCACCCAGTTAACACTCTCACCTTACTTACCTTGTGCCAACTTGCTTGTGGCTCAGGAATTAATCCTGAAATTATTACCTTTTGAGGTTCAGCTTTTTTTTAAATTATAGCACAACTGTTCATTTTCTGTTTGAATCTCTTTATTTCTTCTACTTATATTATTGATACCTACTTGGACCATGATCACTGGATCTTAACCCCCCACCTCCCATTGTAAGTTTCTCTGCAGACCAGTACTGGCATCCTGAACTCTAGCACTTGGCAGGCAACACACCCTTCGGGACACTTGCTCTTTCCTATAGACAAAGCTGTGTCTATCCCCTTGTCTATATATTCCCCTGGTCCCACTTCATTCCTAATAATTGTCTTCATCTGAAAGGCTTCCTGAGTGTAGTACTAGGATCAATATACTCATCCACCCTGCAACACTACTTTCAATCATACGGATTGCTAAAACCTCAAATCTATTCCCTGTTAAGACAATTGCAAAGATTGAGTCTCCTCCTTTTGTACGTGTGAGAATGACATAAACCGACTCTGCTGTTGCTGAGTTCTCCTTTTTCTGTGCAGAGAATTGAGTAAGCTGCGTTTATAGGCCTGAAATCAGTAACATTCCATGTGAATAATTACTTTATCATTTTTTTGGCACAATGTTTTGAAGAAACTAAATACAATTGTATGTTGTGTTCCCAAGATCAAAGAAAATAGGTTGACACCTATCTTCACCCTTCAATGTACTTTTTAAATAAATTAAACTTACCTTATATATCGTCTGAAAGTTGGGATTCTTTTCCTGTACTCAAACATTGGCCTGGAGAGTCTGAGGAGTGGCAATCAGTCAGATTGACACTCGATCCTATTTCTTCCTGTTCGGATTGAGCTCCTCATTTCTTGTTGGCAATTCCAATCCTGGCTCCTTCAGAAATTGGGGAGTATACCTCAAATCAAACAGCTCGCTCTTGGTTCAGGAACATCAGAGCATGTCAAACCATTGGCAACTCCTTGTAGTAGTCAGTGTGGCATGTTGTGAGATTTCCTTGTGCAGTGCACAGACAGCCACTTTGACAGGTGCTGTGAAAGGATAAGCATGTGAGGGAAGTGTGGGGTCAGAGTGCCATTGATAAAACGATGGCTACTGTTATGAGGTTGACGGCATGTACTGTACCTTTTAAGAGAGAGTGAATGCTGTTCTGAACTGAGAGCTTACAAGCACCTGTCATATGACTAACGAGCAATCTCAGTGTACTGCAAAATTGAAAATATGTAACATTTGGCTGTGAAATAGATAGGGAGGGAGGGGTTTGTTTCTATTGTTTGGAGTGGAGGATGTTGGGTCTTGGAATGATATTGCAACTGGTGGGTAGTGGTAGCAAATCAGGTTTGGGGATGGGAGGAATTGGTGTGTTGATACCTGGCAGAGAGAGGGAATTGTATCAGGTGATGGGGATTCAGGCCGGAAGTAGCATGTGTTGATCCCATGTGGTGAGTAATATTGTACTGGTTGCAGAGATTTGTGCATGGGGATGATTGTGAGGGGTCCAGAGGTTGGAAGGAGTCAGAGAAATGTGAGGTGATGCATTTTGAAAGGTCGAATTACAGACCGAACTATACTGTTACCGGAAGAACCTTGGGAAAAGTTGATGAACAGAGAGGTCTGGGAGTTCAGGTCCCTTGTACCCTGAAGGTGGCTGCACAGTTGGAGAGAGTGGTCAAGAAGGCATATGGTATGCTTGCCTTCATTGGATGGGGCATTGAGTATAAGAGTTTAGATCAGAGTGGTGCTGGAACAGGTTGGTTGATGAAGGGCTTTTGCCTGAAACATCGATTTTCCTGCTCTTCGGTTGCTGCCCGACCTGCTGTGCTTTCCCAGCACCACTCTGATCTAAACTCTGGTTTCCAGCATCTGCAGTCCTCACTTTTGTCTTATTAAGCATAAGAGCTGGCTAGTCACATTAAAATTGTACACAACTTTAGTTTGGCCACATTTAGAATACTGTGTACAGTTCTGGTCGCCAAAAGGATGTGGATGCTTTGGAGAGGGTGCAGATAAGGTTTACGAGGATGTTGCCTGAGATGGAAGATGCTAGCTATGAAGAGAGGTTGAGTAGGTTAAGATTGTTTTTATTAGAAAAAAGGAGATTGAGGGGGACCTGATTGATGTCTACAAAAAAATGAAGGTGAATAGGGTGAATAGAGATAAGCTTTATCCCAGGGTGAGGGATTCAGTAATGAGAGGTCATGTGTTCAAGGTGACAGGAGAAAAGTTTAAGGGGGATACATGTGGCAAGTACTTTACACAGAGGGTGATAGACAGTGGAATTGGATCGGCACAGGCTTGGGGGCCAAAGGGCCTGTTGCTGGGCTGTAAATTTTCTTTGTTCTTTGTCGGGAACATGTGGTTGTCAGAGTCAATGATGAGTTTTGGGATCAGCCTAATGGTTATGCAGGAGTTAGACTTGGTTTTTAACCCTCTAAATCTTCTTGGTTAACTAAAGGCTTAACTGAGGTGGACCTTTGTAGATTGTCTGACATCGATGGATTCTTTTGGAGAGTTCCAGATGCAGGAGAATTACATGCTAGAATCTTTAGTTTCCCCAGTGATTCACACAGAATTTACTGGCTCTGCAATTCTACATGGTCCTGAAGTGTATAACTGCTCCAGCGACCATCTGGCCATCCGAGTATCTGGCTCAATGATTCATCATTAGCATTGCCTTGAGCACAGAATTGGATAGGAGCTCTGGAAGGTATTGTGAACCTAACTTTCTTCATCCAGGACTTGTCCCACTGGTCTTCTGCAGCATCTCTCCCATGACTGCAGCAAGATCTGCAGCAGGGACAGGGACAGTCAGAAGCTTTGCTGAACCATTCCTGTCAGAGAGGTGCTGCATTAATTGATCTCAGTTGGGTCAGCAGTAGGAAGTCTCATAGTTGGCCTTTATCATTTGCATTAGGGAGCAGCAAGTAAAACTGAAACATCACACTCAATCTCAACCATGTTTTTTTATTGTTGCCTGTGTTACTTAGGTTCAGTTTTCAGGGGTCACGAAATAAGGAGAAAATTGCAGATAAAGTTGGAGCCCAGATTAAGTAAGAGACACACAAGTGAAAATCTGATTTTATTTTATTTGTAACATGATTGGAACTCAAAGTATGAAGGGGACTGAAATTAAAGAACATCTGGTGATTAGTACAAGGTTCACATCGATATACCTCAATATTTACAGGAGAAAACATTGGAAATTTATTTTTGAAACATATAGCTTCAAGGTTTTTCACTCTTGAACACTGGAAGTGACAAAGCAATTGCAGTTGATTCTGTTTCCAAGGAAGAAAACTGTGAAAATTGTCAGGCTACTGTAATTTAAATCCTCTGAAACATTTCTTAAAGGGTCGTACAAGATTGGATCCTCATAATATTGTGTAGGATTGCCAAAATGCAACACTTTGTGGATGTAATTTATGCTTTTTATATCTCTTTGCCACAGTGCAAATGAAATATTCAATTCTTGAAATAGCATTGAAGATTTTGAATATAATCTTTCGAAGAGGCAATCACTATCAAAATTCCAGTTTTCTCTGCTATATCTGAGCCATGCTTATAAGAAGCAGTCTTCAAATGTCACCTTTTCATCTCACAGGATCATTGGTGGAGAGAGTGGGAAGACCCCTTTTAAAAAGTACCCACTCATTAGTACACTGGAAAGGTTTGGGACGTTGAAATATTTTGGTCAAGATCCTGGAATTCCTTTCCTAACAGTACTGTAGATGTATCCATTCACCCATGGTCTGTAGAAATTCAAAAGAACATCTCATCCCTACCTTCTTGCCCAGTTATAGTTGTGTAATTATTGCTGGCTTAGCCAGCTACAGTCACGTAGAGTCATAGAGACCCTTCCGTCCAACTCATCCATGATGACCTGATATCCTAAATTAATCTAGTCCCATTTGCCAGCATTTTGCCCAGATCCCTCTAATCCCTTCCTATTCATATATCCATCCAGATTTTTAAAAATGTTGTAATTGTACCAGCCTCCACCATTTCCGCTGGCAGTTCATTCCATACATGCACCACCCTCTGTGTGAAAATGTTGCCCGTTAGGATTCTTTTAAATATTTTCCTTCTCACATTAAACCTACACCCTCTAGTTTTGGACTCCCCTACGCTGGGGAAAAGACGTTGACTATTCACCATATCCATGCCCTGTTGATTTTATAAACTTCCATGAGGTCACCCTTCTGCCTCCTTCAGGGAAAATAACCCTAGCCCATTCAGCGAACAAGAAGAAAAAACAAATCAGCTTAATTTGTGAATGGGTGAGTGGGTGAATGTGTAGATATGATTAGGAGTTATGTGAGTGAGGTAAGTGGGTGAGAGGATAAGGTAGAAGGGTGACAGGTTGACAGCTATTCAGAAGGAATAGCCAGTAAAAATTTGTGAATGATGCATCCCTGTCCACCTTGTCTTGTACACATCAGAGCTGTGCTCTGGTACATCCAATACTTTCATTTCCAAGTATTACTTTTTTTTTTTAACTGTGTTTGCCCTCTGGGCATGATAGCTATGTTGTTCAGCTAGCTATCATTGATAGTTAACTGATCCAGCTGCATCACCATGCTAACCCTGACCCAAACAATCTGCACCTCTTTTCATGCTGTAGATATTGGTATGGCCTTTTAAAGTTTCTTTTCTTGCATCCCAGTCATGATGACTGCGAGACAAAAGTGCTTCAATATTGTGTCTCTTGTTGGCAATGTTTAAAAACACATTTCCCGTGTAAATGTTAAAATGCATTTTTAATAAATACTCAATTCTGATGAACACGACCAAAGTTATAGAGTCATAGAGATGTACAGCAAGGAAACAAACCCTTCGGTCCAACTAGCCCATGCTGAACAGATATCCTAAAGTAATCTAGTCCCATTTGCCAGCACTTGGCCCATATGCATCTAAATCCTTCCTATTCATATACCCATCCAGATGCCTTTTAAATGTTGCAGTTGTACCAGCCTCCACTACCTACTCTGCCAGCTCATTCCATACATGCACCACCCTCTGCATAAAAAAGTTGCCCCGTAGGTATCTTTATTTTGTTCCCCTCTCACCCTAAACCTATGCCTCAAGTTCTGGACTCCCCCACCCCAGGGAAAAGGCTTTGTGTATTTATTCTATTCATGCCCCTCATATTTTTATACACGTCTATGAGGTCACCACTCAGCCTTTGACGCTCCAGGGAAAATAGCCCCAGCCTATTCAGCCTCTCCCTATAGCTCAAATCCTCCAACCCTGGTAATATCCTTGTAAATCTTTTTGAAACACTTTCAAGTTTCACAACATCCATCTGATAGGAAGGAGACCAGAATTGCATGCAATATTCCAAAAGTGGCCTGAACAATGTCCTGTACAGTCGCAACATGACCTCCTAACTCCTATAGTCAATGCTCTGACCAATAAAGGAAAGCATACCAAACGCTGCCTTCACTATCCTATCTACCTGCGACTTTACTTTCAAGGAGCTATGAACCTGCACTCTAAGGTCTCTTTGTTCAGCAACATTCCCTAGGACCTCACCATCAAGTGTATAAGTCCTGCTCTGATTTGCTTTCCCAAAACGCAGCACCTCGCATTTATCTAAATTAAGCTCCACCTGCAACTCCTCAGCCCATTGGCCCATCTGATCAAGATCCCGTTGTAATCTGAGGTAACCTTCTTCATTGTCCACTACACCTCCAATTTTGGTGTCATCTGCAAACTTACAAATTATACCTTCTTTGTTCATATCCAAATCATTCATATAAAATGAAATCTTATCTGCCATTGCCTTCTGTAATTTCCCTTTCTAAAGCTAGTACCAAAGCTGCCTT
This sequence comes from Chiloscyllium plagiosum, assembly GCF_004010195.1. Lineage (NCBI taxonomy): Eukaryota > Metazoa > Chordata > Chondrichthyes > Orectolobiformes > Hemiscylliidae > Chiloscyllium > Chiloscyllium plagiosum. The sequence continues at coordinate 32,411,894 of NC_057728.1, read as the reverse complement.
TCATGGGGAGAGTATTACTGGAGAGCTTTCTACAAGTGCAAGGCAGGCAAATCTTGTAGCTTCATTTCAATTTCTTTTCAATCCAGGTCTGAGCATCCATCTACATTCTGCTATGATGAAACATAACAAACGTTTGATCTCCAGCTACGCTTTCTCTTCTGAATCCTAACACACTAACCTGTCAGTAATCAGTTCCAGTTCCAGTCCCAGTTCTGAAGAAGGATCACTGGACCCAAAATATTAACTCTGATTTCTCTCCACAGATGCTGCCAGACCTACTGAGATTTTCTGGCAACTTCTGTTTTTGCTGTTGAACTTGTCAGTAACACTAAGTGATATCTCAGTGAAGCTTATAACCCAATATTACAATAGGTTTCTCTGTGCTCTTCCCAGCTCCAATCCCATTAATATGGCAGTACAGATCACATTGACCTTGTATCTATATAGAGATATTGATTATCAATCCTTGAGACCAAAACTATATTTTATCTTTGAAATAAATGGACAATTTAAAGCATAACTGTTTTCTACCAAATACTGTCAACACTTTTCTGGGACATTGGCGACTCTCAGTGTATTCATTGTTAACACACAAACTACAGCCATTGTCTCCAAGCATAAACATCTTACATCTCCAGTAAAATAATTTGTGCTCCCTTCAATTCCAAAAATCAAACCATTCAGGCTTGCTGTCAGGCAGACTTCAGAACGGGTCACAACACTCTTCCTTTATCCCTTAAATAGACAGAGTCTTCTCAGGCAGAGAACAACCTGTGCTTTTGAGGAGATGTTTGGGAGAATCATATGAAATTAGCAGTGAGGAGCCTTTCACCATTGACAAGGTGAAAGTCACATTTTTCCAACTAAGTGTTGAACTGCGAGATAGGATTCTCTCTAGAGAGGCCGAGTTATAAATATTAGTATATATTAATATCTTCATTATCATGTCATTTCACCTCACTGATATGCAGTTTCCCATTTGCCCAGCCACTGTCAAGAAACCAGCAGCAACAACTTGTGACATGAAAGTCAGGGTGGAAACCTGGAGACTTCAGCTTGCTACTTGCTCTCTCAGACTTCCATCAGTCACCAGACTATCAGAACATGCTCCATGGACAGCAGCAACTTGCATTTCCCAACATCTAGGACCTCTAAGTTCAGTATTTCAGGGGCAATAACATGAACTGTGCAGGGCAGCTGCAGACTACCAGTGCAGGCACAGCTTGGCTTTAAATAAGGCACCAATGCCAGGAATCATGGCAAGTTTTGGCATAGGCAGTTACCTCTGCCATTGAGAAGTTTGAGCATATTACACATGGGATGCTACAGGGGTGGGATGCGTAGGTGATATAGCAAATTTGGGAAGATAATTCTCAGGGATTGTAGAGAGATTCCCTCCATGAAACTGACACAGACAAATTCTGATAAGATTCACCCCAGAGTCCCAAAACATAAGAACCTTACCAACCTCATAATATGCATGTTAATAATTCTTGTGAATTCTCTGTAGGATTGTGAGCTTTGAATGTGATACTTCACATCCACATTGAAGCAAAGGAAACTTACAGGCTCTCTCATCTCCATATTACATCAGATTCCTGATGAAGGGCTTATGCCCGAAACATCGATTCTCCTGCTCATTGGATGCTGCCTGACCTGCTGTGCCTTTACAGCACCACACTCTCGATTCCATGTCTTCCATCCATGAATGAATAAAATAAATTATTATCTACCTATGCAAATAGTATGGCTTTCCTGATACTGTATACAAAATTGATCTGTCGAGACACTTCATGCTCAATTTCTTCACACTTCCCTCACCAGTGATTTGAATTTAATTTTTATTAACAGGATTTCGTCTAACATTTCCCAAATAGAAGTTAAGTGACAAGTTATGATTGAATTTATCATGGTTTCCAAGCCCATTTTGCTGATCAGCACTTTAAGGTATTAGTTTGGGGGAAATGGTGGATTAATACGGTGAAACAGTTATGAAGTATTTTTATGTCCAGAATCAAAGAACAGTTAAATTGTGTTGGAGTGTAAACCAAGCAGCAGATCTGTTCTCATTCATTTTACATCAAGTGAATTAGGTTAAAATGACTTGTGTAATTCCTAAGGTTGTTGCTTAAATACTAAATGTAGGTTCAGTATTCTGAAATAATAACTGAGAATTGCCAAGGTTTTATAGCTTGATTAGACCATTGTTACATTTAAAATTTATGATGTTGAAGCCTTACTTTTTTCAATGAATGACTTATTTAGCTCTTTTAAAGGAGCAAAATTTGTTTGCAATTTATGTGTTTTGAGGAGATTTTCCTTCAGGAATAATTGAGTCGAGGTATTTTGTCACAGATGTGTTCCAGTAACACAATGGGAGCAAGCCTCGGAGAGTTAATGGACAAATGAAATGGTTTATACTTGCCTGACAAAAGACAATTTTCTTTTCAATGAAGAAATGTGGAAGTTTTTCAAATGAATGTGAAGGCAGAACCTAGAATTTGACAATGCTTGAAACTCTGGGCATAAAATATTTGCCTTTTCCTTTTATTATGCCTGATATATGCAATAAATCACCAAACAGTCAAAATGCTCCCTTTCAATTTGCATTTAAGGCTGACAGTTCTGAATGGCAAAATCATCCCTTGAAAAAGCAATGGCAAGTTTTGTTTATCAGGACATATTTAATGATGTTGACTGGCAATGAAGAACAACAGGCTGACAGGTAAATGTAAGTCAGATCCAGGTCTCCAGAGCATTACCTGAGTCTCTGGTTTAAAAGGCCAACAATATTACCACTAGGTTGAGGTTGTCTTTCATGGAACTTGCCTATTGTGGTTTGTTTCCCTCAGGAGAATCCATCAAGGTGTAAATTATACATTACTCTTGAAACAAATAGTCTTATAGTTGAGAGAGAATGTTATATTTAAAATATGAATATTTATTTACACAGGCCAGATCAAAAGTGAAAGTAAAATTCTATGATTCCATGCTATTTTGCAGGAATCGTGCAAAAGATAGAACATGTTGCAGTAATAACATCTATATTTCAACATTGGTAAATAATTTTAATTTGTTATTGTTTTAATGTTTTAAGTTGGTCTACATTTACCTGTCAGCCTGTTGTTCTTCATTGCGAGTCAACATGCTGTATACAAAATTGATCTGCCTTGACACTTTATGTTTAATTTCTTCACACTTCCCTCACCAGTGATTTGGATTTAATTTTTATTGACAGGATTTAGTCTAACATTTTCCAAATAGAAGTTAAGTGACAAGTTATGATCGAACTTATCATGGTTTCCATGCCTACTTTGCTGATCAGTACTTACACAATAACTTGCATCAAGATTTCTCATTAAGAGAAATGCTAAGGTACAACAAAGGCGTAAGTTGCAGATCAACCTGCTGTATTCCCTTTTAAGTCCCTATTTATGTATGAAAATTAAAAATTGAAGCCACAACACCATCATTTATGTACATAGGCAAACTGTGCTCAAGAACATGGAAGCTTTTTCATTCTTAGTTCAATTTTGCTGATATTCAGTATATTCATGAAGGAGACCAATAGATTTAAGGGAAAAAAAGGGAATTAAACAATATGCAAATGGAACAGAATAGTGAGGATTATGGAGAAGATCAGACTTAAGTGAATAACAACAAGCTCAAAGATCTTAGGGCCTACTCCTGCTCTGATTTCTTATATCCTTACAATTTTGTCAAAGATACAGAAATCACAGTGTAGTTATCAGTGAAGAGCTTTTTTTGAAAAAAAATCACTATATAATGCTAGAAATATGACTGTGTTATGCAGCACCTAAACTTTGCATTTAAATTTACTACTCATTCAAATTGGCTTAAATGCTCTGATGTTTTGCATAAGGGAGGCAGAGAACTATTTAATGAGCAGAAAAGTGTACTGCTAGATGTTTCGCTGACTCAGTGTAAAAGATATTGAGGATGTTCAAGCACAGTGCAAGAAACTAATACACTAATTTTCTCAATCTTTCATGCAGAAAAGTCGCCATTTTGTCTGTTTAACTATATTGCACATGTCACACACACCTTAGCCTCTCAGATGATGCTTGAGAGTTTACAACATTATGGGAACAGGAGGATTCTAAAACTGAGAGAATATGAAAGAATCTGGGTAAGAGTTTAGAAATTTTGACATAGATTTTATACTATTTTTGATTGGTTTCTAAACAAAAAAACTATTCCTCAACATATCCCTCAGTGAAAAGCTAGCTATTTAGTAGCTGGACAAGAAAGACAAGTATTCTGGATCAGTGGTGCTGGAAGAGACAGCAGTTCAGGCAGCATCCAAGGAGCAGTGAAATCGCGTTTCAGGCAAAAGCCCTTCATCAGGAATAAAGGCAGACAGCCTGAAGCGTGGAGAGATAAGCTAGAAGAGGGTGGGGATGGGGAGAAAGTAGCATAGAGTACAATGGGTGAGTGGGGGAGGGGATGAAGGTGATAGGTCAGGGAGGAGAGGGTGAAGTAGATAGGTGGAAAAGGAGATAGGCAGGTAGGACAAGTCCGGACAAGTCATGGGGACAGTGCTGAGCTGGAAGTTTGGAACTAGGGTGAGGTGGGGGAAGGGGAAATGAGGAAACTGTTGAAGTCCAGTTGATGCCCTGGGGTTGAAGTGTTCCGAGGTGGAAGATGAGGCGTTCTTCCTCCAGGCGTCTGGTGGTGAGGGAGCGGCGGTGAAGGAGGCCCAGGACCTCCATATCCTCGGCAGAGAAGGAGGAGTTGAAATGTTGAAAAGACAAGTAGGCATTTAAAGTTTTATTGTACTTTATATATCAGAACTTATCAATGATATGACAGCTCCATTTTTAAGTGATCAGGCTACTTTGCAAACCTCTTATTGATTACCATTGCTGCTAATGAAGACATATATCCTTTGTTCTTTTATCTGTATTTATCCTTCTGTAGTGAAACCAGCAGAGACAAAATGAAGTATGAAATTAAAAGGAAGAATGACCCAGATTTTCTGATCAGGATCAGAAATCTAATTTCCAATCCTAATCATACAGAAAAAAAACACAAAAATAAAATAAAGAACTGCAGATGCTGGAAATCTGAAACAAAACCAGAAATTGCTGAAAAGACTCAGCAGGTCTGGCAGCATCTGTGGAAGGAAGGCAGAGTTAACCTTTTGGGTCCAGTAACCCTTGTTCAGAACTGAAGAAAATTGAACACTTTGTTTTAGAGGAGGTCTTCCCTCACATTTTCTGACTAGAAATCTTCCTTTCCAAAAGTAGCATGAACGATGCTACATGGCACAGTGGTTAGCACTGGTGGCACAGTGGTTAGCACTGCTGCCTCACAGCGCCAGAGACCCAGGTTCAATTCCAGCCTCAGGCAACTGTCTGTGTGGAGTTTGCACATTCTCCCCATGTCTGTGTGGGTTTCCTCCTGGGGCACTGGTTTCCTCCCACAGTCCAAAAATGTGTGCAGGTTAGGTGAATTGCCTGTAGTGTTAGGTGAAGGGGTAAAATGTAGGGGAATGGGTCTGGGTGGGTTGCTCTTCGGCGTGTCGGTGTGGACTTGTTGGGCCGATGGGCTTGTTTCCACACTGTAAGTAATCTAATCTAATTCCATGAAGATAGGAGTGGAGAGGTTAGCATGAAAAAAAAATGTAGAATGTTTTAAAAAGGACCTGAGCAGTAATGCAGAGGGTGGTGCATGTTTGGAACAAGCTACCAGAGGAAGCGATAGAGGTGAGTTCAATTGCAACATTGTAAAGATATCTGGATGAGTATGTAAATAGGAAGGGTTTAGAGGACCTTGGGTTAAATGCTGGCAAACGGGACTAGGTCAGATTGGGATGTCTGATTAGTGAGGGTGACTTGGACTGAAGGGTCTGTTTCCATGCTGTATGACTCTGCGTTTCATCCTGTCACCGAAAGACTAGCCATTTGAAAAATGTCAGAGAGAAATTAAGTGTAAGGGTTGGGTATTCAGTAGATGAATTGTATTGGATGCCAGCTGGGCGAGGGGTGAGGGTGGCAAGTGGACGAAGAGGAAGAGTGCCAAGTAGGTGGTGGATTAGAGTGTCAGATTGGGGAAGGGGTATGATGCCAGGTGGGTTAGGGGCTAAGATGGCATGGAGAGGATAGGATACCAGATGGGTGAGGGGTTAGGGTGGAAGGTGGGTGAGGAGGAAATGTATAAGCTGGGGAGGGGGTAAGCTGAGTGTTGTGATAGGGTGCCAAGTCTGGGGATCTTTGGTGAGGAGTAGGAAGGGGCAAGTGTGAGGTCTGATGGGAACGGACCAGAGGAACCAGGTTTGGGGGTTAATTTTTCAGGGTCGAGGGATGTAGGGATAGTCTGGTAAAGGTGTTAGCAATAAGTCAGGATTTCAGTTTAATACACACTCAGGACTTCAGCAACTTTTAATCCTCCAACATTTGAGTGGGAGCAGCGTCGAAGTAAAAGCGAGCCCGGGAGACTACAGCAAAGGTAAGACAGTTTGTTTTAAAATTGCTAACCTGGAGCGGGCAGCGGTGTGTTTTTTTTTACTCTCTCTCCACAGAAAGAGCAGGAGCAGCAGAGGAAGTGACAGCAAGCAGAGGGGCAGCTGGGAAGGAAAAGTGAGTATATAAGTCAGGAAGGCGGCTAAACCCGAGATTCTACACCTGTAGTATCTCCACAGAAAGAGCGGGAGCAGCAGAGGAAGTGACGGCAAGCAGACGGGCAGCTGGGAAGGAAAAGTGAGTATATACGTCAGGAAGGCTTATATACGAGATTCTTGCTCCCTGTTCGGATGAGGAAAAGGGCTCTGGACAGGATGAGCCAACTGACCAAGGCACCATGGTGCAGAAGGCCATTCAAGAGGGGGGAGCTAATAGACAAGTAGTGGTTATAGGGGATTCTATAATTAGGGGGACAGATAGTATCCTTTGCAAGCCGGATCGGGAGTCTCGCATGGTGTGTTGCCTGCCCGATGCCAGGGTGCGAGACATCTCCGACCGGCATGAAAGGATATTGGAGCGGGAGGGGGAGGATCCAGTTGTTGTGGTCCACGTTGATACCAACAACATAGGCAAGACTAGGGTGGAGGACCTGTTTGGGCATTACGAAGCACGAGGCAGGAAATTGAAGCACAGGTCCTCAAGGGTCATAATCTCCGGATTACTGCCCGAGCCACGTGCCAATTGGCATAGGGACAAGAAAATTAGGCAAATAAACACGTGGCTAAGGGATTGGTGTGGGAAAGAGGGATTCCACTTCATGGGGCAGTGGCATCAGTTTTGGAACAGGGGGGATCTGTACCATTGGGACGGTCTCCACCTGAACCGATCAGGTACCAATATTCTAGCGAAGAGGATAAATAGGATGGTCAGTAGGACTTTAAACTTCTGAGTTGGGGGGAAGGGAAAGTGAAAGCAACAGGGAGTATGGAGGTAAATGGCAAGATAAGCAGCAGGATAGAATGTTTCCAGGCGGATTTAAAATTGAGGCAGACTGAGAATACAGTAAAAAGCAAGGATAACTTAGGACATATGACTTCCAACATCTCTAATGATAAGGAAGTTAGCATTAAGGCACTTTACCGGAATGCTCGTAGCATACATAACAAAGCCAATGAACTAATGCCACAGATAATAGTGAATGATTATGATGTAGTAGGCATCACAGAGACTTGGTTACAGGGGGGTCAGGACTGGCAGTTAAACCTCCATGGTTTTTCAACTTATCAAAAAGACAG
>NC_057728.1:32385953-32401680 GCF_004010195.1 Chiloscyllium plagiosum | reverse complement strand
GCCTGAGGATGATAAGCACCATGCAGTTGCTGACAAATACAAAGCTGGGAACAGAGTTCTCCGTTAATATTACCTACAAAGTGTGGTCCATTGTCCGAGTTAATGCACGCAGGTATACTGAAGCAGGGAATTATTTCCTTAAACAAAATCTTCACCACAGTCTCAGCAGTAGCGTTAGGAGGAGGGTAGGCTTCAATCCACTTCGAAAAGACATCAGCAATAAGCAAAACACATTTATAGCAACTCAACTCATTTCTACAACTCAATGAAGTCCAGTTGAAGGCCGAGATTGATAGATTCTTGTTGTCTAGAGGAATTAAGAGCTACGGGGAGAACGCTGGTAAGTGGAGCTGAAATGCGCATCAGCCATGATTGAATGGCGGAGTGGACTCGATGGGCCGAATGGCCTTACTTCCACTCCTATGTCTTATGGTCTTATGGTCTTATTTTCTGGGTAGCAACTAAGCTTGTCAGTCACAACCCTCTAAATTCTAATTCTTTTGAGACTTCTTTGGAGGGTAATTGCCAAGGAACATTCAGTTCCCTGGACAATACATGTAGAATCAGTTGTGTCTGGACTTTAGCATTGCCTCAAATCACAATTTCAGTCTTTGCTACTGCAACCAGTCTCTTCCTATCACAAAATCCGGGACGATATTCCAGTTGTATTCTTTGACATTTCAGTCTCTAAAGGTAAACATGCAGGTTGAGTCCGTGATTAAGAAAGCGAATGCAATGTTGTCTCTTATCTCAAGAGGGTTGGAATATAAAATCCGGGACGATATTCCAGTTGTATTCTTTGACATTTCAGTGTTTACTCAGTTTTCATCTGCATTGGTATTGCTGGGAGATGTTAGTTTTGGTTTAAACTAAATAGCGCAACAAATTAAATCCTCCATAGGAACTCCTCTGATTTGCTGAGAATATAAATGTACAGGTAATAAGTGTAGATATTGAGTTGTAATATCGTTAACGAAAATAGCACACACAATTGACATTTGGGAATTAGGGTTAGTAAGAACTTGAGCTCTCTCTCTATCTGTCTGTCTCACTCTGTGCCTGTGTCTCTCTCACACTGTGTCTCTCTCTCTCTCTCTGTCTCTCTCTCTCAGAGGGAGAATGCACCGAATTAAAAGCATGCAACTGAATTCCCAAAAAGGGCCACTGATCAATGAAATTTAAAAAATGCTAGCTGCCTCAATATCACATGTTGTTAATGTCACTTAAAAACAATGGGTACCTCATAAAGGGAGTATGCTTCGACTGTGGCAACTATAACTGAAGATTGTGAACAGCGATGCATACAGGAGAATACACAAATACTCTTCACTTTTCTGAGTCTGTATTGAAGTATTAGATGGAGTGTTTAGCAGGGGGTGAAATAAGTTCTGTCATCTAGATAGCAAGAAGAATTGCTGCCAACTACTATCATCCGAAATGAGTATTCAAACCTCTTACCCAGTATTTTTCTCTTATGTGAAACACAAAATGCAGGGAGGTGACCAATACTTTAATCAACAAACTCACATTATTTTAACTCTAAGTATTAGTACTCAATATAAAACATATATTCATTGCAAAATTTATTTCTTAATTCAACCTAACTTAACTTCAAATTTAATTCACTTGATTTAACTTCATTTTAGTTTAACTTTAACTAAATCCCCATTTAACCCCAACTCTTACTTTAACTCTGTAAAGTTAAAAGTCACACAACAGCAAGTTTATTTGGAAGCACTAGCTTTCAGAGCTCTGCTCCATCATCAGGTAGTTGTGAAGATTAAGATCATGCTCACAGAATTTATAGCCAGAGGAGTCCAGTGTCATGGAGATGTGATACAGTAAACAATTTGAGATTGATTTGGAGATGCCAGTGTTGGACTGGGGTGTACAAAGTTAAAACTCCAGGAGCAGCGCTCCGAAAGCTAGTGCTTCCAATTAAACCTGTTGGACTATAACCTGATGTTGTGAGTTTTAACAATCTGAGATTAAAACTTTCATCTTTTATAATGCAATATGCTGGTTTCTGTTCTTTGATATCCCAGAACTTCTTTTGAATTACATTCTCAACGCAGCTCAGGTTTTTAAACAATAGTTGTGAAGTCTGTCGGTGTCCCAATGCTATGTCAGACTGACAAACCCTCTGCATAGTTTTACCCCGTTTTACATGGAATCATGCAGTTTTTGAGCAAAATGAAATGTAACTCTGCAAAAACAAATTCACCCCATAAGCTTATATGTGTGCATGTGTTGGAGTGACAGATTGAATGTGCACGTGAGTGTGTGTGTGCGTGTGTGCGCATGATATATGTGTGAGAAGGTGTATGTGTCGGGGTGAGTGCAGGAGGTGTATGTATGTGCATATGGGAGAGAGCTTGTGTATGAGGGAGGATCTGTGCGAGTGTGTGTGCGAGTGTGTGTGTGTGTCATGCATTGGGGTGACCTGTAGTGTGACATGACACCATTCCCATGGGAATCAAATTTTGCTATCAGCTTCTGCTCAGCCACTCTGCATTGTCGCTTGTCGCGAAGTCAGCCTTAAGGGATGGTCACCAAAAGGTCCGAGGCCGAATGTCCCAGACCGCTGAAGTGTTCCCTAATGGGGAGGGAACACTCCTGCCTGGTGATTGTTGTGCGTTGTCCATTCATCCGTTGTCGTAGCATCTGCTCTGTCTCGCCAATGTACCATGCCTCAGGGCATCCTTGCCTGCAGTGTATGAGGTAGACCATGTTGGCTGAGTACCTTCTGTGTGCATGGTGGGAGGTGTCCCCATGTGTAATTGTGTTACCCAAGTTGCTTCTCTGACATGTCTTGCAGCGGCTGCTGCGGCAGGGTGTATGGTGGTGTTGTCCTCAAGGCTATGAATCATGATCTGTTTAAAGTTTAGTGGTTGTTTAAAGGTGAGAAGTGGAGGCGCAGGAAGGTCTTGGTGAGATGCTCATCCTCATCAATAATGTGTTGCAAGCTGCGAAGAACATGGCGTAGTCGTTCAGCTGCTGGGAAGTACTAGACAACATACTAACTCTATAAGTTTTAATTCTATAGTTTTAACTCTATAAGTTTGACTTGAAACAAATACTACTCCAATTTGAGTGAAGTGGCCAACTTGTGCTCTTGTTGTGGACCTGGCCTCGTGGTTCTTTATCTTCTCTGAGGATAAATTCAGGGCACGTGTTTCTCAAATGTTGGTCCTAAAGTTTCACTCCTGCAAACTGCTCTGTCTTGTGAACTTTGTCCCAAAGTGTGAACACTCTTTAGAAACTCCTCTGGTATTCAGGCAATGAATTGATCAAACCCGATGGTAAATGTAAATGTGGGAGTTTACTCCCAAGTGCTTATACAAAGTCATGAGCCACGTGCCATGCTCCATATGAAATGAAAATTGAAAGAATTGCGGTTGCTGTAAAACCACCTGATGAAGGAGCAGCGCTCCGAAGGCTAGTGCTTCCAAATAAACCTGTTGGACTATAAACTGGTGTTGTGTGATTTTGACTTTGTCCACCCCAGTCCAACATCGGCTTCTCCAAATGATCATTCTGAGGGCACCAATCTCTATTTAAACCAAGATCTGCATTCAATAGAAGACATGAGCTGAATTTTCCGAGGAGTGACGATCCCACAGACTGCACTTCAGTCCTTTTCAGAAAAAGAGAGAACTCAACAATTCTGACAGGTGATTTCAATCAGAGGTCCTTCAGAAATGCAGCCATTTTTCAGTTCTTTCATAGTGCAGAACAGTCAGAGGAAAGCAAACAATGCTCCTTTTTTCACAGCAATCAGTTGCTGTATTCTGAAACTTAAATGTTTGGAATCACAGACAACTATTTCAAGAGCTGTGGTCAAACATTATGTGCTGAGTGTAAGGTTAGAATTCCAGGAAGGTAGGGTGCTCGATGGGTAGGGAGGTTGGATGCCGATTAAGTAATGTGGCAGGTGGGATGGATGTCAAGTAGGTAAGGGGATGGGGTGCTAGGTGGTTAGGATGCCAAATAGATACAGTGGTAAGTTTCCATGGGATAGGGTACCAGGTAGGTAGGATGCCAAAAGGATGAAGGGTAGGTATTTATCACTCTTCATATTTGACAGATATAACTAGTGCATATGCTTCTGGGTTTCAGCATGTGCAGCTGAGAATAAATGTGGGCAGGACATGGGTGGGACCATATTGAACAATTTTGAAGCTGATATTTCCTAAGATAGGTTGTGGTTGTTGCCACTCCTTTGAAGCATGGTATAATTTAATAAGATAGGACAAACTGCATGGCATTATGCAAAAGAGTTTCTGCTAGTGTTGCTTGCTATTGCTGCACTACATTGGCGTACAGCAAGATCTAGGTATACAATAGCTGTTGTTGGCAATTGGACATTGAGCAAATTTAAGGAGGAGGTAGACATATTTAAGGAGGAGGTAGACATATTTAAGGAGGTGGTAGACATATTTAAGGAGGTGGTAGACATATTTAAGGAGGTGGTAGACATATTTTTTATTTTGTAATGGGTTGGGCAGGAAAATGAAGTTGACATCGAGGTGAGGTCAGCCATGATCGTATTGAATGACGGAGAAGGCTGGAGGGACTGGATTGCCTACTTTTGCCTGTGCTTCTTAGGTTCTTATGTAAAGGCCAAACGAACATTCTGTGACAGTTTGCTATTATTTAGCATATTTTTAATGAGACAATCCAGCCAATGCCCCATCCACCCTTTCAGGTGGCCATAAAAGATCCAAGGACAACAGCTGTAGAGTTCTTTCCAGCATCCTGGACAAAATTTATCCTTGAATGACAGCATTGTAATAGATTATTTGACCATCATCACATTGCTGTTTAAGTGCTGCAGGTAGATTAGTTGCCATTTTCCTGCACCATAGTTATTTCGACAGTCCTTCTATGACTGTAATGCACCTTGGGACAACCTAAGGTTGTGAAGGGTGCCATCTAAATGCAAGCTATTTTGTTTTCTTTTAATATTCATGATGTGGAATATTCATAAAGGGGCAATAAGCAACATTTCAGATGGTAAACTAAACACTTATTTTCATTTTATGCCATCTTTAATCAGGCACCAGGATACACATGCCCACATACATACACATTTAATCATCAATATTCTTTTCACATGGAGCTGCAAGAAGAATCAGAGGCCTTGTCATCAGCTCTTTCGGAGTGGGACAAAACTGCAAGGATATACTTAATTTCATACAGTTTTTCTGTCAGGTGGCATTTTGCAGACAGTACTTTCTAGGCTGAATCATAATTTAAAAGCTGATTTTGAAAGCCTTGCGAATCAAGAAGTAAAGTCACTTCCTGAGAAATTGATACCTTCAGCAGTATTCACAAGGAATGAGCTCAGATTTAGTTAAAAGGCTACCTTTAATTAATCTTTCAGAAAAATGTGGTACAAGAGCTATTGCTGTTTCTAATTTCGAAAAAAAAGCTGATCAGTTTTTTTTAATCAGCAGATTTGCTAATAGAGTGGAACTTTAATACATTGTTCTTTTGTGCAGTCTGCATTTGTGATGTTCTGCCATTGCTCCCAGAAAGTAAACAATCAAATCCACACTTCCCACTCTTAGCAACACAAACACTGTTTTGGCATTTGCTGCAGTCTTCCTACCTCACACTTTCCGCCTTTCATTACAATATCAATTTGCATTTATACAAATATCTGTAGTAAAAAATGTCCCAAGGTGCATCACAGAAGTGCTATCAAACAGAATTTGGGATTGCACAACATGGGAGGTGTTAGACAGATACTCAAAGCTTGATCAAAGAGGTAAATTTTAAGGAAAAGCAGCAAAAGACTGCGGATGCTGGAAATCTGAAATTAATGCAGGAAATGCTGGTGAAATTCAGAACTGGCAGCATCTGGGGAATCTTGAAGAGTGCCCTAAAAAGAGACAAGTAGAAAGACAGGAATGTTCATTTCGGGAATTCTGGTGTTTAGGGCCTATTCAGCTGAAAGCACAGCTGCCAATGGCGGAGTGATTAATCATAGGGATGTTCAAGAGGTCAGAATTAGAGGAGCATGGAAATCTCAAAGCGTTGTGGTACTGGAGGAATTTAGAGTTACAGTTAATAAGGGCAGAACCTTAGAGAGATTTGACAACATGGAGGAGAATTCAAAAATCATACCCTCATATGTGTAGCCAGTGAATATGATTTTTGAACAATTAATTGTAGGTGTCCCCTGGGAAGTAAAGTCACCATAGTCCCAGAGCACTGCTCTCTCTTTGGAGAGAGAGAGATAACTGCTGCTGAGTTCAACCTTAGGGTTACCACAACTCAACTGAGGTTGAGAATTAAACTCACTCAGTATCACAAACCAACCATTCAGGCAACTGGCACATTTCATTGGATAGGCATATGGACGAGAATGAAATAGTGTAGGTTAGATGGGCTTCAGATTGGTTCCATAGGTCGATGCAACATCGAGGACCAAAGGGCCTGTACTGCGCTCTAATGTTCTATGTTTTATTCCCCTCTCCTCCATTGTCAGCCTTCAGCAAGAACCATTCCCTTTGGGACAAACTGGTCCAATCCTCCTTCACTCCCAACAACAGCAAAACCACCTCCCCCTGCACACCTCCCCTACCCCCCCAACACCCACAGCACCTTCCCCCTGCAACCGCTGAAGGTGTAACACCTGCCCATTTACTCCCTCCTCAGTATCTAAGGGCCGAAACAAAACTTCCAGGTGAAGCAGTGCTTTACTTGCACTTCACTCAATCTAATTACTGTATTCACTGCTCACAGTGCTGTCTCCTCTACATTGGGAAAATGAAGTGTAGACTGGGTGACCGCAACATACCACTTTGTTCCCTAGCCACCAACTCTGTCTTCCAAGCTGGGAGAACAACACTTCATTTTCTGCCTGGGAACTGTACAGCCCTCTGGGCTCAAAATCGAGTTCAACAATTTTAGGGCTTGAGTTTCACCTTACCCCAACCCCCACCCACCAGGCCTTGTTATCAAATGGTCTCTATTATACACAACACATTGTTAGTTACTAAAAGCCCATTTAGCAGCTATTTGTTTTTCTAGTCTGACCGTTATCCATTGCTTTGTCTGTCCAACTGTTCTTCTCTCTTTGGCTGTATTTCTACTTGTCATGTACTCTTTACCCACTTCTTCACCATCTTCTGCATAAAAAAACAACAGTTTCCTAACTACCATCAGTTCTGAAGAAGGGTCACAGGACTGGACCTGAAACGTTAACTTTGATTTCTCTTCACAGATGCTGCCCAATCTGCTGAGCTTTTTCAGCAAAATTTGTTTTTGTTTCTGCTTTCCAGCATCAGCAGTTCTTTTGTTTTTTTTTAAAGTCAGTCAACTGAGTTAACCAATTCCATTGGTGCCCATATGCACGCACACACACGTACACACACACACACAGACGTATACACACACACACGCACATACACGTACACACAGGCACGTATACACACACGCACACACACATACCAGCAAAATAGTCTGTGTTCTATTGGAGCAGAATGATTGAATGAATCATGTGACCATTTCCAGCATTGAAGAGTTGATTGTTTTATAGTGGAGTGATTCCACTATACAAAAGAAAACATACATTTTTTATACATTTTGCTTTTTGCCTGCCCTGACTCTTACAAACCAATTGTATTATTAGTTGATTTTAATGATGGGACTGCAAGATCAGTTTATGGACAGCTCGAGACCGACTCATGATCTCACGATGTTTACCGGATCTCCTGAACAATTATCCTTGGGCCTTCACAATGCATCTTCTTCAATTTCATTCTAGGTTTTAGCTCTTGCACCATTTATTCAGTATTCCCCTTTAATAACAAGGGGCTTCTCCTATCTAAGAGTGTATACACATGGAAATGCAATTAAATCCCTTAATGCCGATATAATTAAAACTCCATTTTTTATATAACCTGTGGCAACCATTACTTGAGGGTCTTCTATCCCATGGCCAATATCAGACAATGGACCAGCCTAGTACGGAGGCTTGTGTCAGTATTTCTCAATGACATTCCTTATTAAATTGTCTCTATGCAAGCAGTGCTGCATTTTTCCTTCTTATTCAACAGGACTCTTCTGTCTGCATTTCACAAGATCCTTTGTGTGTTATTTTAACTTTGTTACTGTGGGTATACTCCTTCTATGAAGACAGCTAGCTACTCTAGTTTGTAACTTAGCTTCAAACATTGGACTACAGATGCTGCTGTGTCAGCTAAAAAAGCCTTCCTCAACCGAAAGCCACTTTCAGCCATTTTTATGCTGCTTCATCCATGGACAGTTCCTATCAGGCTGTGGTCTGTTCTATTAACTGTTCATCCATGTTTAAAGTGTTTCATCTAATTTTTCAGTTGGTTTTTGAATTAGTGCTGAAAGGATCTAATAGTTCCCAGTTAATTCAATGATAATCAAGGAGTGGAGTTTGCATCAATGGTGGGAAACATGACTTTGGAATGTTTCTGGATTCCAAAGCTGTCCTAAAGAAAACTGTACCCTCTTGGGGATTTTTGTAGAGATGTTCCCTTGATTAGTATGGAGACAGATTTCCCTGTTAATTAAGGGAGGTCACCAGCCTCTTCTTAATATTGGTTGGCCATTTAGAGATCTTTCAGCTTGCGAGGAACAACAGGCTGTGTTGACATTGTTATGGACCAGGCCAAACTCCCTCAAAACATTTCAAGAAGGTAGCCCAGACCCTAACTTTTCTGTTTGTTTTGAGCAGGTATATAGTGGATATTCGAGGCATGATGCAGCAGGTCAAAACCTCTCGGTTTTAAACAAAATAGAGTTTATTTACAGAGTACCGAATGAAACACAAACAAAAGAGAATAGAATACAGAATAACTTAACCTATCTGAAACCCAACAGATTATCCCAACTTAATGATGCTGTTGCAAATTCCTGCAACAATCCTCTAAAGACCCCTTGGCAAAAAATATAAAATCGCTGTTCCTTTTGGATTCCCAGCTAACAACTGACCAGCAGCTCTGAACAAGCAAACTGCTAAAAGCCAAACCAGAGAAAAGCTGAGCTGGGAGAACTGACTGCTCCCCTTTCATTGTACAAATTTTTTTTCTCTAAAAACTTGAAAGCCTTTTTCCACAGGCAGGATCTGTTACATATAATCAAATTGGCCCTTAAGCCCATCAAAGCCAGACACATTTGAACCTGTGTCTTTATAAACCCTCTGAAAAAAACCCAAGGAGAGCATAACCTTGTTACAGGAGCAGCATTGTCACAACATGCACAGAAAGGGCACTTTACCAAGGAGTGTTTCTCACAATCTAAAAAAAAATTCCGGCAGCCAGGTTATTGTGGCAGACAGGGAAGGCCTATAGGCTTGTTTGAATCTCTGACTCACTCCCCCACCTGCCTCCAATTACATTGGTCCCTTGTTGGCTCAAAGAGCAGGCGTCCAATTGAATTTCCCAGTTGCCATCCTTTAATTGCAGTTGATAAAGTTCTTAATGAACCTAATCAGGTATCTGCCTCAGGAGGTCCCCGTCAGGCCTCAAGCCTGTTGGTCATATGGAGTTAGCACCAGTATTTTTGGGCTCTTCACCATTACACAGGGCTTGAAAATCTTGCCCTATTTCTCTGATGATATACTTTTGTTGTGTTTGCTGTGAATTGCATTTGATTGCTGTTCTTACCATTAGAACTGCTACTTGATCGAAACATTTGCGCTGATATTTTGAAGTTCTTCTTGAATTGCTTATGTACTTTCATTTTGCCTATTTCCTGTTTCCATTTAGAAGTTGAGTTGACTTTGTTAGAGAAATGGGTTTTCTAAAGGCAGTCCATAATTATTAATATGCTTTTGGTGTAACTTAACTAGAAACCATCATGCAATATAAGGCAGGTTAATCTGAGCTGACCTCCCCTCCATTGGAAATACGTAGCTGGCATACATTTTGTAAAATTGACTTTGCAAACTTTGATTCAGAAGACAGCACTAGCTGAGCTCACAAATTTTCCACTATCTCCTTCCGTCATACTGTCTTGTTAGTAAAATACCTTGGAATAGTAAGGAAGGTCAAGCTTCTTCTTGCGTTATGAGTTAGAATTATTGTATCAGCTGATCCTTAAAAATATGTTGATGGTAACACCATTATGAACTGAAGGTATGAATGTCTTCGACTCCATCTTAACTGAGGTTACTTGAAGCATGACACTGAAGTATGCAACTATTTGTAACTGGAATAGCTTAATGTCAAATTTCACTGAAGTGTTTGTGAATCTAATGTTTGTATACAACCATAAATTGGAATAAATGTCCTTTTTAATTCTTCAATGTATTACCCACATTAATCTTATGATATGGAAGATAAAAAAGCACTGTCACACTGAATCAAAATACCCTGCATGAAACAAAAGACACATCACTCCTTACTATCACCTCATTCTACACCATATTCCAATTGCTAGCAATCAAATAGGGATTGGATCGTTACTCTGTCTCTTCACTCAGTTACAAACTCTGTTTTCTTTTTTTGTTGTTGTACAAGATTTTCCAAAACATTTTATTTATTCATTTTGCCACTGCAGCTTAAAAAATAATTAAATGTATTTGATGTTGTTATCCAGATTTAGGATTCTAACACACTGTCAGAGCTGCAATTTTCCCTCTAAGCTGCACAGCCCTCTGAATGTGTCACAAAATGTCAGCTGGCGTGTGGACACAGTGGTTTCCAATTCTGGAAGTAGTTGCTGTGTGTGGATTTTGGAGATTCGCACTGCATGTATCAGAAAAGATTTGTAGGCCACTGGTCCTTTGACTGTTCAATAGATTCCAGCAGTCCTCCCTTTACAATAAACCTCCCTTTACAAAGATGCTCTTATGAATCTTCAATATCTTCATGGTGAACATCACCTTAAAGTAAATGAGAGTGAGAGACCAACTCCGTGTGCCCAGGAGAGTTACTGCTGCCCTCAAGGACAGCTGGAAAGGTAGGATAGAGGAACAAGTGGCCTCACCAACCTAGGAGGTGGTAACCAATCAAAATAATGATAAATAAGTCAATAAATAGCTTTTGTTCTTGAGGAGCTGGCAGCTGATGATAAGCAAGTTCAAGCAGAAAACACAGTCAGCACACAGCAACAGAAAGAAAAAAATGGCGAGAAAAAAAAGAATAGAACAAGAGAAAAGGATGCAAATGAGGAACTTTAAGTCTACTAAATAGGTCATATACTGTCAGTGGATGGACTTAAGCCAGATCCTGACAAGGTGAGAGCAGTAACCGAGATGTTCCAACAACAGGTGTGAAAGCAATGTGATAACATTTTAGATTTGTGAATATCTAGCAAAATTCTTGACTAATTTGTCATCAGAATGTGAACAGCTCACTGTTACCTGTATACATTAATATTGAGGATCAGAACAAGATGCACCATTCACCCGAGTCAAATAAAAACTAGCCACAATAATGAAATGATTTGCAAGCATAGCATAGCAAGCAAATATGATGTTAGAAAGACCTTTTTTGCAGAATGAGCAGCTTGCATCTAGAATCTAGGAGCGTAGTAGATGTTTATGCCCGAAATGTCGATTCTCTTGCTCCTCAGATGCTGCCTGATCGACTGTGCTTTTCCAGCACCACACTCTCTTCAACTGTAATGGATGCAGAATCAATTGAGGCATTAAGGAGGGCATTGCATGAGTACTTGAATAAAAATAATATGCATAGGTATGGGAAAAGGCAAATGAATGGTATTACATCATAAATCTTGTTGGAGAGCTGGCTTAGATAAGATGGGGATAAGTGACCTCCTGTGCTACTACAACACTATTAATCATATGAAAGTCATCAACCCAGCTGACTCACCGAATGAATATATCAATAATGGTTTGTAGCTCACTTAATGCGCACACACAGGCAACATCTGTGTACTGAAGACTGGTGACAGAAGTTGGGGCAGTCTTGGTTCTGGCCTGAAGGCAAAGGTTGAATAATTCCCATTTATCCTTTAGGTTAGCTCCACTCCGGCAGAAAGCTTCATGGAGATGGAGGTGAAGTGTTGCAAGCAAGGAAGTTGGAGAAGAGTATTGGTACATCGATGCAATCCTGCTTGACTCTGGATTGCACTTATGCCAAGTCTATGGTGGATTCTTTGGTGAGATCAGAGTTTGCATGTCATCATTAAGCAGCCAGAGAATGGTGATTAATTTCTGTAATGGCTGAATTTGAGAAGGACATTCCACACATTCCAACTGTGTCCAGTTCTGGTCTCCCTGTTACAGGAAGGATTCATTAAGATGGAGAGGATTAAGAAATGTATCACTATATTGCCAGGAGTGGAGAGTTTGAATTGCAAAGAGAAGCTGGATAAGCTGAGACTTTTTTCACTAGAGCAGAGGAGGTCTTGAGGTGACCTTGTAGAGGTCCTAAAATAATGAGGGGTAAAGATGAGGTGAATGGCTTATCCCTGGAATGTGGGATTTTAAGACTAGGGGCATATCTTTAAGGTTAAAGGAGAAAATTTTAAATAAGACAAGAAGGGCAATTTCTTTACACAGTGGTTTGTGAGTGGAATGAACTTCCGGAGGAAGTGTTGGATGTGGGTACAGTTACAGCATTTAAAAACATTTAGTTGAGTACATGAATATAAAATGTTTGGAGGGATATGGGCCAAGTGTAAGCAGGTGGGACAATTTAGTTTGGGATTATGGTCAGCATGGATTGGTTGGACCAAAGGGTTTATTTCCACACTTGTATGACTCAATGACTCTATCTGAAAGATAAACTTCGTGCTCTTATCATGTTCTTACCATGTGAATATCATCCCATGGGAAAGAGCATCACCCTGGAACAAGCAGACCAGCTAAAAACAATAGAAAAGTTATTAAATGATCTGAATGCTTTAGAGATAAAGGATAAAATGTATGTACAGAAACTAAAGAAAATAGGACTGCACTGAATCAACTCAGAGTTTTGCTAATAAATAATGACTTTCTTTGTTGGCCATGCATATTGGGAAATGGCTAATTTGTAGTGGTATATGGGAGTGCATATTTTATTTTCGTAAAAGGTAGGATATTTGGAGAAATGTACTTGAATGTAGCTTACTGGTTGGCTTGCTGTAATCATACATCTCTACCTCTGCTGTGACTTCATTTTCAATTCAGATTGTGGCAGCAGTTAAACATATTACTTGAAAAACACACTCATTTGGTTTCAAATGCCACGATAAGCAAAAAAAAGCATAAAAGATTCTATGCTTCCCTCTAACATGTAGAGACTTAGTGACTATAAAAACAAAAATGTATTTTATCCTTCTTTGATTGAAGGGTGCCAGGTGTCTTCTAACCTTATGTTGGAGGTGCTTTAAGTGACAAGTGTAGCCCGTTACCCTTGAGAGATGTTTACATGCAGTAAAGACCTTTTAAAAGTGCTGCAGTAGCTCATTGATTTTATCAATGCAGAGTATACTGCATTAAACTGCATGATATAAACATCTAAAGATCAATAACCTTCAAGCAGACTGCTTTCCTGTCTATCCAGTCAGCAATGCCTCATTGATAATAATGAAAGAATATTAACCAGTGTGCCTAATTGAGACAGTAGCTTTAAGAACAGCATAATTTGACCACTTTTTAAATTCTGAAATTGTTGCAATGTTCCATTTAATGTAATTTTTGGTAATTACTGCTTTTGGCAATCCTAAACACTTATGTTTTTATCTTTCTCCTTGCTGCTTATGTCATTAGGGAGAGAGGCTTTTCTTAAAGGATTGGATGAATATCAATTTATGTGACACTCATCAAAACTTTAATAATGTTAAAAACAAAGTAAAAAGGTCTTATATTTATACATTTGTACAGTACCTTTCACGACCGACAGATATCCCAAACAACATTTTAATGAATGAAGTACTTTTGCAGTTGTTATTCTAATGGATGGAAAACAGCAATCAAGTTGGATACAGCAAGCCCCCACAGACAGTAATGCAATAATGAATAGATGATTTTCCTATAACATTGATTCAAAGGTAATTCTGTCGAATTACAAAGATGAGGAAGTCTGGCATATCTTGTTAATTCAAGGGGATTTATTCAATTAAAATAAAAGCAACTATGAGAATGAAACATATTTCTTTTGGTACTCCTTGTATAAAACATTTAGAGTCATAGAGATATACAGCACAGAAACAGACCCTTCAGTTCAACTCGTCCATGCCGACCAGATATTCTAACCCAATCTAGTCCCATTTGCAAGCACTTGGCCCATATCGCTCTAAACCCTTCCTATTCATATACCTATCCAGATGCCTTTTAAGTGCTGTAATTGTACCAGCCTCCAGCACTTCCTCTGGCAGCCCATTCCACACATGTACCACCCTCTGTGTGAATATGTTGCCCCTTAGGTCCCTTTTTAATCTTTTCCTTCTCATCCTAAACCTATGCCCCCTAGTTCTGGACTCCCCGACCCCAGGGAAAAGACTTGACTATTTATCCTATCCATGCCCCTCGGGATTTTGTAAACCTCTGTAAGGTCACCCCTCAGCCTCCGACGCTCCAGGGAAAACAGCCCTCGCCTATTCAACCTCTCCCTATAGCTCAAACCCTCCAACCCTGGCAACTTGGTTGTAAATCTTTTGAATCCTTTCAAGTATCAAAACATCCTTCCGATAGGAAGGTGACCAGAATTACACACAATATTCCAAACGTGGCCTAACCAATGTCCTGTACAGCCGCAATATGACCTCCCAACTCCTATAGTCAATGCTCTGACCAATAAAGGAAAGCTTACCAATTGCCTCCTTCACTATCCTATCTACCTGCGACTCTACTTCCAGGGAGCTATGAACCTACACTCCAAGGTCTCTTTATTCAGCTCATTTGATCAAGGTCCCATTGTACTTCTTCGCTGTCCACTACACCTCCAGTTTTGGTGTCATCTGCAAACTTACTAACTATACCTTCTATATTCACATTTAAGACCATAAGACATAGGAGTGGAAGTAAGGCCATTCGGCCCATCAAGTCCACTCCTGGCTGATGGGCATTTCAACTCCACTTACCCTCATTCTCCCCGTAGCCCTTAATTCCTTGTGACATCAAGAATTTATCAATCTCTGCCTTGAAGACATTTAGCGTCCCGGCCTCCACTGCACTCCGCGGCAATGAATTCCACAGGCCCACCACTCTCTGGCTGAAGAAATGTCTCCACATTTCTGTTCTGAATTGACCCCCTCTAATTTTAAGGCAGTGCCCACAGGTCCGAGTCTCCCCACCTAACGGAAACAATTTCTTAGCGTCCACCCTTTCCAAGCCATGTATTATCTTGTAAGTTTCTATTAGATCTCCCCTTAACCTTCTAAACTCCAATGAATACAATCCCAGGATCCTCAGCCGTTCCTCGTATGTTAGACCTACCATTCCAGGGATCATCCGTGTGAATATCTGCTGGACATGCTCCAGTGCCAACATGTCCTTCATGAGGTGTGGGGCCCAAACCTGGACACAGTACTCCAAATGGGGCCTAACCAGAGCGTTATAAAGTCTCAGTAGCACATCGCTGCTTTTATATTCCAACCCTCTTGAGATAAATGACAACATTGCATTCGCTTTCTTAATCACCGGACTCAACCTGCATGTTTACCTTTAGAGAATCCTCAACCAGCACTGCCAGATCCCTCTGTACTTTGGCTTTACAAATTTTCTCACCGTTTAGAAAGTAGTCCATGCTTGTATTCTTTTTTCCAAAGTGCAAGACCTCACATTTGCTCA
>NC_057728.1:32370093-32385863 GCF_004010195.1 Chiloscyllium plagiosum | reverse complement strand
GACCTCCCCTTATTAAATCCATGTTGACTTGTTCTAATCCGACCGTGCTCTTCCAAGAATTTAGAAACCTCATCCTTAATGATGGATTCTAGAATTTTACCAACAACCGAGGTTAGGCTAATTGGCCTATAATTTTCCATCTTTTGCCTTGATCCTTTCTTGAACAAGGGGGTTACAACAGCGATATTCCAATCAACCGGGACTTTCCCTGACTCCAGTAATTTTTGAAAGATCTCAACCAACGCCTCCGCTATTTCCTCAGCCACCTCCCTCAGAACTCTAGGATGGAGCCCATCGGGGCCAGGAAATTTGTCAATTTTAAGACCTTTTAGCTTTTCTAGCACTATCTCTTTTCTAATGCCAACCATACTCAACTCAGCCCCCTGATTCCCTGTGATTGTTGGGATATTACTCATGTCTTCCACTGTGAAGATTGACGTAAAGTACTTATTAAGTTCTCCAGCTATTTCCTTATCTCCCATCACTAGCCTTCCAGCATCAGTTTGAAGTGGCCCAATGTCTACTTTTGCCTGTCGTTTGTTTCTTATGTATTGAAAGAAACTTTTACTGTCATTTCTAATATTACTGGCTAGCCTACCTTCATATTTCATCCTCTCCTTCCTTATTTCTCTCTTTGTTATCCTCTGTTTGTTTTTGTAGCCTTCCTAATCTTCTGATTTCCCAGTGCTCTTGGCCACTTTATAGGATCTCTCTTTTTCTTTGATACATTTCCTGACTTCCTTTTTCAGCCATGGCTATCTAATCCCTCCCCAGATAATCTTTCTTTTCTTGGGGATGAACCTCTGTACTGTGTCCTCAATTATACCCACGAACCCCTGCCATTTTTGCTCTACTGTCTTCCCTGCTAGGCTCTGCTTCCAGTCGATTTTCGTCAGTTCCTCTCTCATGCCCTCATAATTACCTTTGTTTAACTGTAACACCATTACATCCGATTTTGCCTTCTCTCTTTCAAACTGCAGACTGAACTCTACCATATTATGATCGCTGCTTCCTAAGTGTTCCCTTACTTTAAGATCTTTTATAAAGATCTTGATGGAATATGGTTATTGCTGATAAGGCCAGACTTTTGTGTCCATCCTAATTGTCTTTGAGAAAATGTTTGAACCATGTGATGTTGTTACACCCATAATTCTAGTAGGCAGAGAATATTTTGCTACAGGGATCTGGGCCATAATGCAAGCCTGGCATTATTCTCACTTTGACTGATGGCACAGCAGCTGCAGAAAGCAAATGCAACACCAAATCTGTCTAAGGACTTGAGATGTGGCATCTCCCACATCATTCACATGTCATTTTTGCATTGATGGCCATTCAGAAAACTTGCATGAAAACTGCTTGCACTGGCAATACCACATTCATGCCTAACACATGAGTTACCCAATGCATTCCTGCACTAGCAGAAAAGGTGTTGGATAGGCTGCAGATCTCTTACACATAAATCTGTAGTTGGGCTTTCACCTAACTCTAAAGTGATGCAGTCAGAAGACGTCTCCTTCCTCGTGTTGTATGCGCAATAGCTAGAAAGATGGGAAAATATGGGAACAATAAAATAAGGTTCTTCTAATTGTTATAATAAAAGCAAACTACTGTAGATGCTGGAAATCTGAAATAAACACTGAGAACACTGGAGAAACTCGGCAGCATCTGTGGGGAGAGAAACAAAGTTGAGGTTTTGAGTCTGGTATGTCTTCTTCAGAACTGAAGAACTTCTTGGGACAGCTGCAGTGATCATGTCTCACTGATTCCCCAGTTTCCTCCATCTCCCTTCAATTTGCACTTAGTTAGCATATTGTCAAGGAATGCACATTAAAGATTATGGCTTCAAGTAATTGGCATAATATCATGCACATGAATTGTCTTTTTGTCATATCAGCTGAGATGACTTCATGAGAACAGGAAGCTAAAAGTATAACCTGAACTTCCTATTTTACAACCATATTCCAAAGTGAGGCCTAGAAGACGATGAATTGCACCTGTTAGATTGTCTCACTGAAATGTAAGTCTGCAAGGACATGGCGTGTTATGTGGAAACAAAGCCTTTTTTTTGCATCTGACACGTTAGTGTTATTTTCACCGAAGCACAGCTTTTCACTATGTCCCCCAGGATGAGAAGAGTTAAGTAATTTGAGTAGTGGGACTGTCCACTACGGTTGGTTTCCCCAGGCGCAGGGCACTATTGGTCATACCTGTTTTGCTTTAAGAGCACTATATCATCAATCTTCAGAGTTTGAGAATTGAAAAGACTTCCACTCCATGAATATTCAAATTAAATGTGGCCATAAGTGCCAGATTTCCTGGGAGTTGCCATGTTATTTTCATACTGGAAAACTCAGAGGTTGCTGCATCACTCCAATGTCCTCCTTCTGAGCTGGTGCCTGGTCACTGGTGCATACTCTGAGGGTTCAGTTGTTTCCTCCTTGGAGGTGGAATGGAGCTAGAAGTTTCTGTTGCTGGCCATATCCTGTAGGCATGGCTACTGGGAGACGAGGGGGCGATCCTCCAAATTTCACTCATAACACTTTTACGAAACTCAGACTGATGCAGAAATGAAGATACAATACTTCTCAGAATTCAGCCAGGATCATTGTGGAACAGACCATAGACTGTAAAAGTTTTGATGTTTGGACAACTCTGGTAGGGTTTTGCAGTACAGCTCAGAAAGCATGTCCCACACCATTGTGGCATAGTGTGTCCTTTATAACTTGAATCAATAAATGTTATCCTGGATGCTAATGGAATGACAGCTGTCTTCTGATGATGAAGATGAGGCTAGGGATCAGGACATTGACCTGAAGGACTGTACAAAACAGCATAACAACACAATCTATTACAGTCCAAGAACCTAATTGTATCTTACTTTTAGGCTAAAAGTTGGATTTGGCGTTCCTTTCATTGTCTCAGATGCTGTAGCTAGCCTGCATAGTAGCCATTTAGAGCAAAAGAAATGTTATCCTTGTCAGTTTTGTGGGCCTTGTTATTTTTGCAGATCTTGACCATTTATGTTGCTGATTAAATGTCTCATTACCCATATGATTATATGCTTGATGTCTTTCTGTGATCTCACTTTAAAATATCTACATGTAATCTATCCTCCATGACTTACATGGGAAAAAGCAACCATCAGTGCATCAGTATTCATTGGTGCTAAGGATAGATAGCTCCTAACACATCTACCAGTATATGACATCCAAGTGTTGTGTAATGAAGTCCCTCAGAATAGCCATCAGGTTGACAGGAATCTTGTAGAGCCTCCTTTTTCTGTAATTGGTAACATTTCAAGGTTTCTGAGTTCCTGTAGATGATAAAGTTGCCCTGAAATTCTTGAGCACTGTCTAAGACAGTATTGACAGATCCTGAGAAAACACCACTTTACCCAGCTTCTCTCTGTACAACAACATGCTGTGAGTGAGATTTGACATGTAAACTGCCTATTGTACATCTTCCAACCTTGAAAGGCAGTGAGCTCTGTTGAAAAGCTCATACATAGAATGAAGAGGTATGCCGAGTCATTCACAAGGTTTGTGTAAGCTTAGAATGATGCGTGCAGGCCAGTATGAGCATTCCCCTGAACATAGCATTTAATCTCAATGTTGTCCATATTTATGTCCAAAAGCTTGGATGCAGTCCTCAGTGTCAGAGTTCAAAGGATTCCTGACAAGGCGTCTTCTGACAGTCTCCTAACCAGATTAGGGTTGTAAGCTTGGGGTGTGGGGCGTGGGGCCTGTGGATGGGTTGTTGAAGGTTGAGGAGGTGAAGTCCCTGTGTATCTCTGATGAGACCTGTGTGAGAGATCCTGTCTCTCAGTCCTCCTCCTGAGTGCCGATTAGCACAACTTTGTCTTTCTGAGATGAAAGGGTGCCTGGACTGGTCAGTGTCCTTCACCATCCCACACTTTCCCTGCCTTATTATTAATAGTGAGCAGCCATGGTGAAAATAGTGGAGCACCAAACCATCCATGTATCTGGCAGGCACTGAGTGTGTTCAACCTGGGTCAACACGGTGGATGCCAACCTCTCCATGGATACAGCCTACCAGGGGCATACTGGACTTAGAACAGCACTGATAACATTGATGGACACCTCAATCCTTCATCCCAGCCTAATGGATGCCTCTGGCAGTGCTGTCTGGTTTTCCTGTGTTTGTGTCCGCAGGTTGACCAAGTTATTAAGGCTGAGAATGGAGACATGTCATCTGCCTGGTTCTGAGCAGGTGCCTGGTCACTGGTGCATTCTCTGAGGGTTCAGTTGTTTCCTCCTTGGAGGTGGAATGGATCTAGGAGTCTCTGCTGCTGCTAATGTCCTATTGGAAATTAGTTGGATTCTGCTATTGCCAAAATGTGGGAATTGGTTGTTAAAGATACTAAAAAACTTGTGCAGATTAAAAATAGGCTGACACTGGTGTTAATAGGTGAGCCATTAAGTACAACTTAATGAATCTTACTGGACTGTTGCCCATTGAGGTCTCAATATCCCCAAATGAGCAGTCCTGCTCTTCTCTGGCCGGATCTACTATTCCTCCATCCTCGCTCCCTTTATCCCCTCCACTTCTACCTTTCAGTCAGTTACATGTCTCTTTTTCTTACAATGTGGTAATGGCCCAAATGAGCAGTCCTGCTCTTCTCTGGCCGGATCTACTATTCCTCCCCCATAAGGAGGTAAGGTGTGGAGACTGATGAGCGCCAGTGCTACCTCCATCCTCGCTCCCTTTATCCCCTCCACTTCTACCTTTCAGTCAGTTACATGTCTCTTTTTCTTACAATGTGGTAATGGGTGGGATTGTGTATGATGGAAGTGATGAACAAAGCAGTTGGTAGTGATGCAAGGGTGGAATAGGTGGTTAGGTATCCCCAGTTGGATGCATAGAAAATGCAGAGGGTAAGAAAAGTTAGTAGTTTTGGAAGAAGAAGTGGGTGAAAGCCCTTGAGCAGTCATGATGCATGTAACAGTGAGAGCTACAGTACATGAACCTTGATGGGATGTGTGTGCAGTAAGAAAACATTGGTCTTGTAGGTATGAGGTAGAGGATGGCAGCATTTACCCTTGTAGAATGCCGATGATCATTCATATTTTTGTGCTTCTGGGCATATCTATACAATCAGGGCACTGCACTAGCTTGGGCTTCAATATTTGTCCTGGCTGATTTGTGTCTAATGGTATGGCCTCCTTTTGCAAAGTCTGTCCTCCTCTCCACTATTCTGTCACGCCAACACCTCGAGTCTCTGTCCAGTGGGCGAGCGTGCCTTTCTTCTGGGCCATCTCTTTTGTGATTAGGCTTGAACACCATGACATGAAAGGTACTTCCAGGTATGAAGTGGTGTGTTGCTCAACTTTAAATAATGTGCCTGAGGCATGAATGCTGCAAGAACCTGCCAGCGGCAAGTGCTCCCACCTCTGTGGTCACATAGTTTCCCAGAAAATGTACCAAAGAATTTGGAAGATTGCATGAGACAACCACTTTGGCCCTTGGCAGAACGGACACCATGAACTCACTTGGCATAACACTTTGTCTGCAAATTGGAAACCTCAGTCCAATGTGGGAGTCCTTTGCAAGGGTTAGCTCCGTAATTCGTAACATGTAACTCCAGTCTGCTGTCAAACCAGGTTTGCAACTTGGCCAGGTTGTCAATTTTAAAGCAGGTTGCTGCTCCCATTAGCACTGTTTAATTATTGGAACTTAACTGCTGGAAGAGGAGTTTTGTACCTGTCTATAATCACATACACAGAATTCTCTCCTCAGGAAAAGAATTGAGATTCCAGCCAGCGAGTTCAAATAAAGCATCATGTTGCCGGAACCAGTTCTGAAAGTGTACCTTGAGTCCTGTAACTGCAATAGATGCCACATAAACCTAGTCGACATTACATTCATAAATCTTCATGGCATATTCTGAATTTATAATCTCATTAAATTCTCATTTAAACTTTAGTTAAGTTAAAATTCAGTTTGGAGTAATCTTCTTTTGCTCATTTTGGCTCATTAGTTTGCCAAATTCCCAATTAAACAGGCTTTCCATTTCTGTGTAATCAGCTTGATTATTGAATCTTTCCATAGATGACCTTAATAGAAGTAAATAAAGTTGAGAAATAAAGTACGAGAAACTATAATGTTTCACAATCTAAATTTTAATATTGTATTTTGTAATACTCACTGAAAATTTCCATTAACTCCATATTTCACTATTTACATACATTATACAGGTTATAATCATTAACTTTAAATCAAACGAAATAGATGTACTAACTTTTGATGGATATTTTATGCAGAATTATTCTATTAAACCTTGCACTTATGCAAGTATTTGGGCATTAATAGAAAACTTGACTGTTTATGGGCATCACTACTGTGAAATTTTGCCAATTTCTTTTTACTGAAGCAAATTGACAAGGAATAAATTCAACTTTCAATTTATTTAGACACAGATATCTTGAATATGAGTGTAACCAAAAAGGTTATATTTGCTGATAGTTTATTTGCTCCAAGCCTTGCAGAACCCTGACAGGGTTTCAGGAATGTCATACAGTCATAGAGTCATAGAGATGTACAGCATGGGAACAGACCCTTCGGTCCAACCCGTCTGTGCCGACGAGATACCCCAACCCAATCTAGTCCCACCTGCCAGCACCCGGCCCATATCCCTCCAAACCCTTCCTATTCATATACCCACCCAAATGGCTCTTAAATGTTGCAATTGTACCAGCCTTCACCACTTCCTCTGGCAGCTCATTCCATACACGCACCACTGCGTGAAAAAGTTGCCCCTTAGGTCTCTTTTATATCTTTCCCTTCTCACCCTAAATCTATGCCCTCTAGTTCTGGACTCCCCGACCCAAGGGAAAAGACTTTGTATATTTATCCTATCCATGCCCTTCATAATTTTGTAAACCTCTATAAGGTCACCCCTCAGCCTCCGACGCTCCAGGGAAAACAGCCCCAGCCTGTTCAGTCTCTCCCTACAGCTCAGATCCTCCAATCTTGGCAACATCCTTGTAAATCTTTTTTGAACACTTTCAAGTTTCACAACATCTTTCCGATGGGAAGGAGGCCAGAATTGCACGCAATATTTCAACAGTGGCCTAACCAATGTCCTGTACAGCCACAACATGACCTCCCAACTGCTATATTCAATACTCTGACCAATAAAGGAAAGCATACCAAACGCCTTCTTCACTATCCTATCTACTTGTGACTCCACTTTCAAGGAGCTATGAACCTGCACTCCAAGGTCTCTTTGTTCAGTCTTTCTGAGCAGAGATTTTACACCTCAATGTGTTTGAGACTGAGACCATCCAATCAGCTGCCCCTGCTTGATCTGTGCTTTCCTCAATCATTGACCAATCTTCTTCACCCTATCTCTGACCTTGCATGTTCCTGCATTCATGCCTCAGAGGGATAGACTAGTGATCTGCTCTACACAGGTTCAAATCTCACTACTTATCTGAGGGATCTTCTTACAAAATGCCTTACAGGACTGTTGGTTTGTGGCAATATAACCCACTTATTGGTTTTGTGGCCTCTGACACAAAGCTATCCAATGGAAACTACTAACAACCTACATCACAAAGAGAGACCGAATTTCAAAGCAGCTTTTGAAATGGCTACCTCAATGGAGTTGGCAGCCAACGAAGCAACCCAATTGGCTGACAACACCCGGGTACATCAAGTAATGGAAACTCAGCAGAGAGTGGTACCAACTGTAGAATGCCACCCATGTGGCAATGGTGGCCACAGGAGTCAACATGTTGGACTCGAGAAGCCTAGTACCTGTAAGCGAGATATTGCCTGAAATTGCTGATTACGGTGCAAACAATAGAAAGGGAGTCAAGAAGAAACTACTCCAAGGGCAAGGCAAAGGGTACTCACTGCCAGCCAGGAAGTAGACAGAGAGTCAGCCAGGTCTGCGGGTGAAGTAGAAGGCCCAGAAACATCAGAGTTTTGATTAATCATACTGTCGGTGCAGAGTGGCTGATAGATTTTGAGTTTTTCCCAAAATAGAAGGGAAGACAGTAAAAATGGAAATGGATACAGGTGCGTGGTGTCCCTGATTTCCGAAACAGCCTTTCAGGAGAAGTTCAAGACATATGTGGAACAAGTGGTGCCGCCGAGGGGCTACGTACTGTTGAAATTACCGTTAAGGATCAGTGTGCAGAATTGTCAATTAACATACCCTGCATTAGTCAGATGCTCCTGGTTACAATAAATAAGTTTGAACTGGGTGTGGCTAATAGGCTGGTGGATTCAAAAATGAATTTGCAAAAGATCCTGGACAAGTACAAAGACGACTTCAAAGGAACCTTGGGAGGTACAAAATGAATCAAAATTGAAATGTAGCTGAAACCTGAGGCTTGTCTGAGGATTCTGAAGGCACGTCTAGTACTGTACATTATCCTGCCGAAAGTGGCTGTGGATCCAGATCAGCCGGTGAATGTGGGAGCATTTGAACCATAACCACCAGTGAATGGGCCACTCCCCTTTTTCTGGTCTTAAAAACATATGGTACAGTGAGGACTTGTGGTGACTTTAAGGTCACAGTCAACCCAGCCCTGAGTGTAGATCAATACACCTTTCCACTCATAGAAGACCTACATAGCGGACTGGCCAGGGGAAAGAAGTTTGTAAAAATGGACTTACAAGTAGGGGTCATAAAGAAAAATTGCAGCTGACGGTAGTGACACCCTAGGGGTCTATTCTTCTATAAGTGACTTGTTTTAGGCATCATGTCAACACCAAGTCAGTTCCACAGGGACATGGATCAACTTGCAGAACGTTTCAGAGAACATCTCCGAGACACATGCACTAAACAACTCCACTGCCCTGTAAGCGAACACTTCAACTCCCCATTCCACTCAAAAACATGCAAGTCCTGGGCCTCCTCCACTGCCAAATCTTAGCCACTCAACGCCTGGAGGAAATACACCTCATCCTCTACCTTGGGACCCTCCAACCACATGGAATCAATGTCAATTTGACCAGTTTCCTAATTTTCCCTCCCCCTACTTTATCTCAGATCAAACCCTCCAACTTGGCACTGCCCTCTTGCACTGTTCTATCTGTTCATCTTCCTTCCCACCTATCCACTCCCCCCCCACTCCGATTTATCACCATCACCCTCCAACTTCATCTACCTATCGTATTCCCAGCTACCTTCCCCCCAGCCCCACACCCCTCCCATTTATCTCTCAATCTCCTTGGGCCACCTCTTCATTCCTGATGAAGAGCTTATGCTCAAAACATCGACTCTCCTGCTCCTCAGGTGCTGCCTGACCTGCTGTGCTTTTCCAGCATCACACTTTTGTTTCTGGATTAAAGGTCCAGTGAGATTATCACTAGGCTGTCACCTCTACTTAGTGATAGTGAAAATCCTGTGTATTAGTAAGAAACGTGTCACCATTATTGCACTTTCACTCATGGGAATGGCCTCAATCATCATGGCAGCAGTTTCACATTGATTTTGTGGGCCTGTGGAGGGGTGGATGGTTATGATATTGGTAAGAGTGGAAGCAATGATAGACTGACTGGATGAAATGCTAGCAAGTTGTGAATGATGATTGTCCATAGTTTGTTGTGTGAGAGTTTGAGGAGTATCTGGAAAGTCATGGAGTCAGTAGTCTATGAGAGGAATATCTTGTATAAGGGGGGACTGGTCATCCTTCCATGTTTGTCATGCTCTATAAACATTCCTGACTATGTACATATGTTGGCTATAATGCCTGTATAATCTGTATAATTGATGTGTACATGTTTATTATTGGGAGCTTTCAAAACAAAGGCGTGGACGTGTTATGTATGTAGTTGGGGATGTGACTCTTTTAAGAGAGTTGGCCAGGTGATGCAGAGGGTGAAGTTTGGATCCAGTTTAGAGCCAGCTGTGGAGGTGAGTGTTCTTGTTTAGATTTACCATTTGTCTACCTGGTGTATAATTCCTGGTTCCAAAGGAGGCACCAAGATATCACGTAGGGTTATGAGTGAACAAGCAAAGTCCCAGGGTCGGACATTATGTGGCAGGTAGTTGAGGAGAGAGTGTGGGAGATGATTAAGAGTATACATGTGGCAGGTAAGTTCATGAGATAATGAGTGTTGGGAAATGTAAGGTTGTAAGCTAGTTGGCTGTTCTTGGGGATAGGATGGGGTAGGTGTGTCTTCATTGTTGTTTTGAGGCATCAGTTTCATATGTAGGCTGGATTTAGAGCATTCTTTAATGTCTCTAATTTTTCCCTGTGCAACTATTAAAGAAAGTAAGTCAGAGCACTTTAAAGTTTACAACTCTAACTGAGAGCTGAGGAGCTTTTCTGAGATTCTAAATGCTGGGTAGTTACCCATTGGAAGTGTAAACTTCCTGGGCATTTACTGCATAATCAGTAGTTGGAATTTCCAAAAGGTACTGTTGTGCATCTGTCATGCTGTGTCTTGTCTCCAATAAATTGAAAACCTGTGCATGATGGGGGAGTTTTGTGATGTGACACTCACAGCATGGAGTCATCGTTTGAAGCATGAGGTAGAGAATTAATATCTAGTTCATGTTGTCTATATCCACAATTTTCTCCCTTCAGAGAGAACAGGAGATCATCCCTAAAATACTTCCAGAAACATTTGAATATTCTGAAAGCAGTGTATTAATTAATGAGTATTGTGTCACAATGATGGACATATCCACATTATAGAGTGTTGATAGTGACTCCATAATGATTGTTGAAATTATTAATGCATTCTCAGATTTATAAAGGTATTAATTAATACATTTAATTTATGTAGATAATATATATCAATACCATTCTTGAAAGACCTCCCAAGTTGTGGAGAATAATGTACTGAACAGGGGGGATTACAGACACAGACTAATTAACAGTGTTCACTTATTTTAAAGAAACAAAAAAATCATGTCTTCTTGAAACTGATTCTAAATTGACATCTTGAAATGTAGCTAGAATGTAGAATAATACAGCACAGTACAGGCCCTTCGGCCCTCGATGTTGCATCAACCTGTGAAGCCGATCTGAAGCTCATCTAACCTACACTATTCCATTATCATTCATATGTTTATCCAATGACCATTTAAATGCCCTTAATGTTGGCGAGCTGAAAGTGTGGTGCTGGAAAAGCACAGCAGGTCAAGCAGCATCCGACGAGCAGGAACATTGACGTTTTGGGCAAATGCCCTTCATCGGGAATGAGGCTGGGAGCCTTGGGGATGGAGAGATAAATGGGAGGGGGGGCGGGGCTAGGTGGAAGGTAGCTGAAAGTGCAATAGGTGGAAGGAGGTGGGGGTAAAGGTCAGAGGGGAGGATGGAGCAGATAGGTGGGAAGGACATGACCTAATGTCCAGCATCTGCAATCCTCACTTTAGCCTAGTTAAAAGTTGGCAAATATACTATCGTTGCAGGCAGGGAATTTCACACCCTTACTACTCTCTCAGTAAAGAATCTACCACTGATATTTGTCCTAGATCTAACACCCCTCAGGTTAAAGCTATGTCCCCTTGTGCTAGCCATCACCATCCTGAGGAAAAAGGCTCTCACTGTCCACCCTATCCAATTCTCCGATTAGAACATTAGAACAACAACAGCCTGAAGTCTCTCAGCCTTTCCTCATAAAACCTTTCCTCCATACCAGGCAACATCCTGGTAAGTCTCCTCTGCATACTTTCCAATGCTTCCACGTCCTTCCTATAATGCAGTGACCAGAACTGAATGCAACACTCCAAGTACAGCTGCACCAGATTTTGTACAGCTGCAACATGACCACATGGCTCCAAAACTCAATCCCTCTACTAATAAAAGTTAACACAGCTATCAACCTGGGTGGCAACTTTCAGGGATCTATGTACATGTGCACTGAAATCTGTCTACTCATCCACACTACCAATTTGAATTGAACAATTCTACTTTTAATTATTGAGGATTCACAATGCCTGGAATTGATGACTCTGTCACCTTGAAACAACTTTTTGAGCATGTCAGGGAGTGAGTGGCTCAGGGAGTATGTCTGCTCAGCCAGATAGGACACTGCCTTTCTTGCAGGGACAGAACAGTCTTGAAAGCACATTCAACATTTATCTTCATTGAGAGCAGATGAGTTCATGGAAAAGTAAACATCAGTATTATCAGAAATACAAAACAGATTAGTGTAGAGTGGGAGAGCTCCTTACACATTTGATGGGAACTGCCATTAATTGTATCTGTATTATTCAATTTTATCCTATCACAAATTGCTAATGCATAAAATATGAATCAATGGTTTTCTTTTAAGAAATGTTTTTTCCAGGTAATTGTACACTACAATTAAAACCAGCATAAGTTAATAGGCTGATCATAAGATTGATTATAATTGGTGTTTTTCTCACTAACAGAAAATAAGTTGGTTTCTTTCTCATTTGAAATACTAAGTTGGTGAACAAAATAAATGAAAATGGCCTCCCATTATAATCTGTTTTATTTAAAGGAATTAACTTTTGAAGATTTTAAATCTTTGTTTCAAAATTGTACCCTTTTATTCATTCATAGGTGAGAGCATTGCTGGCTAGATCAGCATTTCTTGCCCATCCCTAATTACCCAGAGGGCAGTTAGAGTCAACCACATTGCTACAGGTCTGGTGTCATATATAAGGCAGACAAGGTAAGGATGGCAGTTTCCATCCCTCATGGATGTTAGCGAACCAGATTGGTTTTTTCCAACAATCAACAATGATCATCCTTAGTCTCTTAATTCCAGATGTTAATTGAATTCAAATTCCACCATCTGCCATGGTGGGATTTGAAGTTGGACCCACAGAACATTACCTGGGTCTCCATATTAACAGTCCAGTGGTAATGCCACTAAGCCATTGCCTCTCCAGCATCCATATTTCTGTGATTTCTTGGAGTCCCATAATGAGCAAATGGAGCGTATGATCAGCAATTTATGTAAAATGGCAAAATGCAGGCGGGGTGGCAGGATGTGGTAGTAAATGTGTTCCAAGTGCTGTTGCTCACTGAGACAGTGAGGCACAAGTCTGTCATTTCCAGAAAGCTGTAAAGAAGATATCCTAGCTCAAAGACTCAACTATATGGCTGTGAATTTCTTTCAGAAAGCAGTAATCGAGTGGCAAAGCATAAGCTGTCTTCTGTACTCTTGCACACCAAATCTATCTTGTGCACTGAAGCAAATTTTCAGCACCCCATTTGCCCTACCCTGCCCCCTCCCCCAACTTCCACCTTGTTGCCTGTGTCAGGTTGTAGTTTTCCTGTGAAGCAATGTTCGTGAGGCAGGACTGTTATAAACTGTTGTAAAAGATGTGCTCAATTGGCACCAGATTATTATAGGATCTTCTTCAGATAGGATTCTTCAACTATTCTAACATCAACTCCTCTTTTAATATTAGTCTGTGATGTTTATTAATATGAAGTGGTGAAAGGTTAACCACAAACACCTTGAATCACAAGAAGTAGTTTATTACATAATAGTAATATAACAGGTTACATTAGCTTTAGACTGGGTAATTACATTAACACTAGGTAAGATACATTGCTTTCTCCAACGCCATATGGCTGTAGACTGTATAGCAGATTAACAAGCTGACCAGCATATTCCAGAAATAGATATTCATTTACCAGTGGAGAGGACTATTCTAAAGCTTCTAAGTAAACCCTTTCAGGCCAAGTGCTTTAGACAACTTTGCGAACTTAGCTATTTTCCCTTGACTAGTGCATTGTGTAATTATTTACAGAAATATATCATGTTTACCTTATCCCTTCGCTCATCCAAGTCTCTAACTTTGCAAACTTTTCTTTAGTTGGATGAGTCAGTAATCATTTGCTTGAGGGTGATCTGCAAAAATGCTACTGTTTGTCATCCTTTCCAATTGATAGGTCTTTCATTTCTTGAACGTATTCCACTGAAGATGTTCATTGGTGCTCATGTTTCTGGGGTCTGTATCCTATTTGGAAGATCTTTAATTTCTTCAAAGCATGCAATATAAGACAATTGAGTTGGTGGAAGATGTAATCTTCGTTTAACTTTATCACAGGTAGATTATGAGAACCTTTCACAAGGTTCTTTTTAGAGTCTTTTTAGAGTCATAGAGTCATAGAGATGTACAGCATGGAAACAGACCCTTCGGTCCAACCCGTCCATGCTGATCAGATATCCCAACCCAATCTAGTGCCACCTGCCAGCACCCGGCCCATATCCCTCCAAACCATTCCTATTCATATACCCATCCAAATGCCTCTTCAATGTTGCAATTGTACCAGCCTCCACCACGTCCTCTGGTAGCTCATTCCATACACGTACCACCCTCTGCATGAAAAAGTTGCCCCTTAGGTCTCTTTTATATTTTTCCCCTTTCATCCTAAAGCTATGCCCTCTAGTTTTGGACTCCCCGACCCCAGGGAAAAGACTTTACCTAGTTATCCTATCCAAGCCCCTCATAATTTTGTAAATCTCTATAAGGTCACCCCTCAGCCTCCGACGCCCAAGGGAAAACAGTCCCAGCCTGTTCAGCCTGTCCCTGTAGCTCAGATCCTCCAACCTTGGCAACATCCTTGTAAATCTTTTCTGAACCCTTTCAAGTTTCGCAACATCGTTCCGATAGGAACAAGACCAGAATTGCACGCAATATTCCAACAGTGGACTAACCAATGTCCTGTACAGCTGCAACATGACCTCCCAACTCCTGTATTCAATACTCTGACCAATAAAGGAAAGTATACCAAATACCTTCTTCACTATCCTATCTACCTGTGACTCCACTTTCAAGGAGCTATGAACCTGCACTCCAAGGTCTCTTTGTTCAGCAACACTCCCTAGGACCTTACCACTAAGTGTATTAATCCTGCTAAGATTTGCTTTCTCAAAATGCAGCACCTCGCATTTATCTGAATTAAATTACATCTGCCACTTCTCAGCCTATTGGCCCATCTGGTCCAGATCGTGTTGTAATCTGAGGTAACCCTCTTCGCTGTCCACTACAACTCCAATTTTGGTGTCATCTGCAAACTTACTAACTGTACCTATTATGCTCGCATCCAAATCATTTATGTAAATGACAAAAAGTAGAGGGCCCAGCACCGATTCATGTGGCACTCCACTGGTCACAGGCCTCCAGTCTGAAAAACAACTGTCCACCACCACCCTCTGTTTTCTACCTTTGAGTCAGTTCTGTATCCAAATGGCTAGTTCTCCCTGTATTCCATGAGATTTAACCTTGCCAACAGTCTCCCATGGGGAACCTTGTCGAACGCCTTACTGAAGTCCATATAGATCACATCTACTGCTCTGCCCTCATCAATCTTCTTTGTTACTTCTGCAAAAAACTCAATCAAGTTTGTGAGACATGATCTCCCACGCACAAAGCTATGTTGAC
Organism: Chiloscyllium plagiosum; assembly: GCF_004010195.1. Classification (NCBI taxonomy): domain Eukaryota; kingdom Metazoa; phylum Chordata; class Chondrichthyes; order Orectolobiformes; family Hemiscylliidae; genus Chiloscyllium; species Chiloscyllium plagiosum. The sequence goes on along the minus strand of NC_057728.1, from coordinate 32,370,508 downwards.
TATCCCAAATCAGTCCTTGCCTTTCCAAATACATATACAAATACACATGTCCATCAGGATTCCCTCCAACACATTGCCCACCACCGAGGTCAGGCTCACCTATCTATAGTTCCCTGTCTTGTCTTTACCACCCTTCTTAAACAGTGGCACCACGTTTGCCAACCTCCAGTCTTCCGGGACTTCACCTGTGACTATCGATGATACAAATATCTCAGCAAGAGGCCCAGCAATCACTTCTCTAGCTTCCCACAGAGTTTTCGGGTACACCTGATCAGGTCCTGGGGATTTATCCACGTTTAACCATTTCAAGACATCCAGCACTTCCTCCTCTGTAATCTGGACATTTTGCAAGATGTCACCATCTATTTCCCTACAGTCTATATCTTCCATATCCTTTTCCACAGTAATACTGATG
>NC_057728.1:32314607-32370023 GCF_004010195.1 Chiloscyllium plagiosum | reverse complement strand
TATTTGCCAAAGCTATCTCATGTCCCCGTTTTGCCCTCCTGATTTCCCTCCTAAGTATATTCCTACTTCCTTTATACTCTTCTAAGGATTCACTCGATCTATTCTGTCTGTACCTGACATATGCTTCCTTCTTTTTCTTAACCAAACCCTCAATTTCTTTAGTCATCCAGCATTCCCTATAGTTACCAGCCTTCCCTTTCACCCTGACAGGAATATACTTTCTCATTTCTGAAGGCTTCCCATTTTCCAGCCATTCCTTTACCTGCGAACATCTGCCTCCAATCAGCTTTTGAAAGCTCTTGCCTAATACCGTCAAAGTTGGACTTTCTCCAATTTAGAACTTCAACTTTTAGATCTTCCATCACTATTTTAAAACGAATAGAATTATGGTCGCTGGCCCCAAAGTTCCCCCCCCACTGACTCCTCAGTCACCTGCCCTGTCTTATTTCCCAAGAGTAGGTCAAGTTTTGCACCTTCTCTAGTAGGTACATCCACATACTGAATCAGAAAATTTTCTTGTACACACTTGAGAAATTCCTCTCCATCTAAACCTTTAACACTATGGCAGTCCCAGTCGATGTTTGGAAAGTTAAAATCCCCTACCATAACTACCCTATTATTCTTACAGATAGCTGAGATACCCTTACAAGTTTGTTTCTCAATTTCCCTCTGACTATTGGGGGGGTCGGTAATACAATCCCCAAAAGGTGATCATCCCTTTCTTATTTCTCAGTTCCACCCAAATAACTTCCCTGGATGTATTTCCAAGAATATCCTCCTTCAGCACAGCTGTAATGCTATCCCTTATCAAAAATGCCACTCCCCCTCCTCTCTTGCCTCCCTTTCTATCCTTCCTGTAGCATTTGTATCCTGGAACATTAAGCTGTCAGTCCTGCCCATCCCTGAGCCATGTTTCCATAATTGCTATGATATCCCAGTCCCATGTTCCTAACCATGCCCTGAGTTCATCTGCCTTCCCTGTTAGGCCCCTTGCATTGAAATAAATGCAGTTTAATTTACTAGTCGTACCTATCCCTGCCTGTCCTGACTGTTTGACTCACTTATGTTCTCAGCTGTAACCATCTCAGATTGATCTCTTTCCTCACTATTTCCCTGGGTCCCACCCCCCCACCTTACTAGTTTAAATCCTCCCAAGCAGTTGTAGCAAATTTCCCTGCAAGTATATTAGTCCCCTTCCAATTTAGGTGCAATCCGTCCTTCTTGTACAGGTCACTTCTACCCCAAAAGAGATTCCAATGATCCAAAAATGTGAATCCTTCTCCCTTACACCAGCTCCTGAGCCATGCATTCATCTGCTCTATCCTCCTATTCCTGCCCTCCCTAGCTCGTAGCAATCCAGATATTACTACCTATGAGGACCTCCTTTTTAAATTTCTGCCTAACTCTCTGTAATCTCCCTTCAGAATCTCAACCTTTTCCCTTCCAATGTCGTTGGTTCCAATGTGTACAATGACCTCCTGCTGACCCCTCTCCCCTGTGAGAACATTCTGCACCCTCTCTGAGACATCCTTGATCCTGGCACCAGGGAAGCAACACACCATTCTGCTTTTTCGCTGCTGGCCACAGAAACGTCTGTCTGTACCTCTGACTACAGAATCCCCTAACACAATTGATCTCTTGGAAGTCGACGTACCCCACATTGCATTAGAGCCAGTCTCTGTTTGTGCTACGTTCCCCTGAGAATCCATCATCCCCAACATTTTCCAAAACAGCATACCTATTTGAAATGGGTATATCCACAAAAGACTCCTGCACAAGCTGCCTACCTCTTACCCTTCCTGGAGTTAACCCATTTATGTGACTGTATCTGAGACTTTCCCCCCTTCCTATAACTGCCATCCATCACATACTGTTGCTATTACAAATTCCTCATCGCTTCTATCTGTCTCTCCAACCGATCCACTCGATCTGATAAGATTCGCATCCAACAGCATTTATGGCAGCTATAATCCGCAGTAACCCTTAAACTCTCTTTAAACTCCCACGTCTGACAATAAGTACACATCACTGCAAAGGCCATTTTTGCTCCTTCACAATCTACAGACCCAGAAAATAACACCGTCTTATTCCTCTACAAACACTGCCCAGGTTAAATTAATAGCTGTAGCTTATATTTTAAATTTAATCTAGAGACTTACTTTCTTTCTTTATTTATTTCTTTCTTTCTCTCTTTCTTTCTCTCTTTCTTTTCCTCTCTCTCTCTCTCCTGCAATGACCTCACCATGTGCTTCCTTTGTCTGCTCTTCCTTTTAAACTGCTGTTGTTTTGACTTTTTTTTCCAAAGTTCCAAAACAATGCAACAGCATATAAAACAGTAATTGCTGCTCCTGGAATTCGAGGAAATCACCTCCAACACCTAAAATACCTCGAAAAAAGGAGCAGCTCTTACAGCCAGAAATTTTTCCTGTCCTCCATCTTAGATTCCCCAGAATCCAAATTTTTGCTAATGTTATGATTTGTTTGGTTCACTATTGTTAGTGACGCTGGCTGTAGAGTATTATAAATTCTTTTTCTGAATAGTTATGCTTTCTGGACTGAGTATTATAAGTTCATCAATGGTTTCAGATGGCATTCATGATGTGGAGGTGCCAGTGTTGGACTGGGGTTTACAAAGTTAAAAATCACACAATACCCGGTTTATTTGGAAGTACTAGCTTTCAGAGCACTGTGCTTTGAAAGCGAAAACTTCCAAATACACCTGGTGTTGTGCGATTTTTAACTTCAGATGGCATGTCCATGAGAGTTTTCTGAAAGTCAAGGCCTAAAGATTTTTCCATACATGGGATCTAATAAATCGGTAGTTCTGCCTAGTGAGATTGGTAGTTTCTTTTATGTTGGTAATATGAATAGTTGTTTAATACCAGCAGAGATGATCCCAACTGATGTGAATTTCTTTCTGGCTTCAATTAAGGCCCCTCTTGTGGTGCACTAGTAGAGTCCCTACCCTTGAACCAAGAAACCCAGGATCAAGTCTCACCTGCTCCAGAGGTGTGTAATAGTGTCTCTGATTTCAGCCAACATTCCTGGAGATCAGTGAAGCCTTCTTACTGTTGATCTATGCAAAATGGGTCAAAACAAATGACTGAAATTCTTCCTAAAGTAACCAGATTTTATTGGGCAAAACATGCTCTGCTGCTCAGAAGGCAAGTCTTCTGGCTCTGGGAGACATTTGCATGTTCTTCAAACTTAATTGTATTTATAATAGACTAATCTCTTGAACACAAGAATGGTTCAGTTGCTTCAGCAATGGAAAAGGCTGTAGGGTTCAGTTGGTATGACATCACTTTACAACATTGGATTTTGTAAACACTAAGAGATAATGCAGAATGTGTTCCCCCTACATAGTGGGGGATGCGTAGAAGGGAGGGTGATCAATAGGAAGGGGGTATGTTGGGGGTTAGATTCATGCTGCACAGGTAGGACAGGATGCAGTGGGGATAATGTCGTGATTCTATCAATGATGATCTTTATGCCTTAACGAAACTTTGAACATTTCATTATTTTTCCCCCTGTCCCTGTATCTTACATCATTAGGTTGTAACTTTGTTTTTCAACAAAGGATTTTATAGGATAATGTAATGATGCTCAGTCTTGTATTAAACTGTATTGATTGGATGTCCGTTGATGTGGATGACCTCTGATACGGGTGATTCAGATGGGTCACCTATTCCTTTAGGGCTGTGTTATTTTCTGATAAAGAAGGTACGTCAACATCTAAGAATGCACATTCTAAGAAAATAAGCTTGGGATTCAGGACATTTTCTAACAGTGGTTGGTAGACCATGTTGACATCTTTGCAGATGTAACCAACATTTTTCTATTGTTTCAGGGTTGTTTCTGGTTTTTGCCCATTTTTGAAAAAATGTCAGACTTGCTTTGAAAAGAATGGCATTCATGTGATAGAGCTGGATATTGCTGCTGTTTATTTGCTGTACACTTTGGACAATAACTTCTAGCTTCAAAAGAATTGAACACTTTGTTTTAGTTTTCCTCATGATTATTTGTAATATTTGTACACTAGACAATCAACTGGTACTGATGGTTTTCTGAAGTATATTTGTCCATGTGTTCCCCAAACTATTGTGTATTTTAGAATTTCAGATATAATAGAATTTTACAGTATAGAAGGAGGTCGGTCAACCATTGTGTCTATACTGGCTCCTGAAAGAGCTACCCAGCTAGTCCCATTCTTCATCCCTATCTCTGTAGCCCTCTAAATATTCATCACCTTCAAATATATAACAGTTTCTCTTTTGAAACCATCTGTGGAATCCACCTCCACCACTCTCCCAGGCAGCGCATTCCAAATCTTAACAAATCTCTGAGTTAAGGAGTTTCTCTCTGTCCTTCTAGCTTTCTTCCTGATGGTCTTGAAATTGTGATTCCTAGTTACGAACTTTCCAGCTAGCGAAAACAGAATTACTTTGTCTACCTTGTCAAAATTGTTTGTAATTTTGAACACCTCAATAAGGTCACCTATTAATCTTCACTAGTCCAAGGGGAATCAGGCCAATTTCTCCAATCTTTCCTTTTATCTAAAATCCTTCATTCCCAATATCATTCAAGTAAATCTCCATTGTACTTTCTTCAGGACTTTGACATTCTTCCATGAATAAGATGTTCAGAACTGAACACAATGCTCCAAATGTGGTCTTATCAATGATTTATAGAGGTGTAGCATCACTTCTTTGCTTTTATACTCATGCCTCTAGTTATAAACTCAAGGATCTTACAAGCCTTCTTGACAACTGTTTCAACTTGTCTGGCCACTCTGCTCCTGTATTCCCATCAAAGTTGTAACATTAAATTTATGCTGTCTCTCGACTAAAATGCATTACCTCCGAATCGAACCTAATCTAGACAACCTTTTCCTGTGTAAGATCTTTTTGTGTTTGTAAAAGATCTGGAAAAGATGAATCAGAAATTCTGTTGAAAATTACGTCTTCCATTAGACAGGTTGCAATGCTTGATGTTCGCAAGATTTGGGAAATAAAAATCATTCAAGCTGTTAACATGCTCACCTAGTCGCTGAATTCATTTTTTGAAATTTTCTCCTTTCAAGATTGGTTCTTAAAGGAAAATTGTTGTGAAATCCTTTTAAAATGTCAAAGTTAAAAGTATTTTCTTTAGCATTTTGTCTGTTATTAACATGGTCTGCTAATCATCTCATTGAACAGTATGTTGATTTGCTCTGCTTGTGACTTTTTGTCTCAACCTGAACCAAAAAAGTTCCTGAACACTGGAGGTTGGCTTATGTGGTGCTATTACTTTATAAAGGCTGCAAGGAAAAACCAGAGAACTGTAGACCAGCGAGCCTTGCATCAGTGGTGAATACGTTGTTGGAAGGGATTCAGAAAGATGGGATTTGGAAAGGCAAGAACTAATTAGGGACAGTCAACATGTCTTTGTGTGAGGGAAATTGTGTCTCACTAACTGGATTGAGTTTTATGAGGAGGTGACAAAGAAGATTGAAGACAGAGCCATAGACATTGCCTATACAGACTTAGCAGGGTGTTCAACAAGGTTTCTGCATAATAGACTGTTTAGTAAGGTTAGATTACATGGGGGTCTGGGGGAACTAGCCAATTAGATACAAACTTGGCTTGAAGATAGGAGAAAGAGGATGATGTTAGAGGATTGCTTTTTGGACTGGAGGCCTGTGACCAATGGTGTGGCACAAGGATTGGTGTTGGCTCCATTGCTTTTTGGCACTTTTATAAAGGATTTGGATGTGAATATTAGGAGGTCTGGTTAGTAAGTTTGCAGATGATACCAAAATAGGTGGTGTCATAGACAATGAAGAATATTATCTCCAAGGATAACAGGACCTTGATCAGATGGGCCAACGGGCCTAGGAGTGGCAGATGGGGTTTAATTTAGATAAATGTGAGGTGTTGCATTTTGATAAGGACTTATACAGTTAATGGTGGGGCCCTGGAGAGTATCGCTAAACAAACAGACCAAAGGATGCAGGTGCATAGTTCCTTGAAAGTGGAGTGACTGGTAGACAGGGTGGTGAAGAAGTCATTTGGCATGCTTGCCTTCATTGGTGAGAACATTGGATATAGGAATTGGAAAGATATGTTATAGCTGTACAGGACATTGATGAGCTGAAAATGTGTTGCTGGAAAAGCGCAGCAGGCCAGGCAGCATCCAAGGAGCAGGAGAATCGATGTTTCGGGCATGAGCCCTTCCTCAGGAATTCTGCTCCTTGAATGCTGCCTGGCCTGCTGCGCTTTTCCAGCAACAAATTTTTACTTCTGATCTCCAGCATCTGCAGTCCTCAATTTCTCCTAGGACATCAATGAGGCCATTTTTATAATGCTGTGTACTATTCTGGTGCCCTTGTACAGGAAGGATGTTGTTAAACTTGAGAGATTGCAGAAAAAAATTTACAAGGAAGGTTCGAGTTATGGGATAAGGCTGGATAGGCTGGGGATTTTTTCCCTGGAGCATCAGAGGCTGAGAGGTGACCTTACAGAGATTTAAGAAATCATGAAGGACGCGGATAGGGTAAATAGCCAAGGTCTTTTCCCTAGGGTGTGGGAATCCAAATCTAGAGGGCATAGGTTTAAGGTGAAAGGGGAAACATTTAAGTAGGATGTGAGGGGTAACTTTTCTACACAGAAATGTACAGAATGAGTTACCAGAGGAAGTGGTGGAGTTAGATACAATTACTACATTTAAAAGCCATCTGGATGGGTATGTGAATGGGGAGGTGGGGGGGCGGGGAGCGGTTTAGAGGGATATGGGACAAATGGTGGCAAATGGGACCAGGTCAGAATGGGATGTCTGGTTGGTGCAGACCAATTGAACTGAAGGATCTGCTTCCATGCTGTCTGACTCTATGACCTAATTCTGTTTCTCACTTAATGTTTTTTACATGCTGACCGATTGAATATTCTATCTGAAGAATCTGTCACCTTGAATCTCCTGGAGGTTTAATAACATTCTCAATTTTTGCTTAAACTAAATTGAAACTTAAATTTCTGCAGGTTTTATAAAGTTATTTAGATTCTGCTGTACTTGCAGCTTTTTAGCTTTAGGTTTGAACTGTGGTTGCAATTAAATATAAAGATTGTCAGAAATATTGTTGGCTTTGAGAAAATCGCAACTGAAAATATTCCTTCTCCTTCTGCCCCACACTGAACTGCAGCCATAGCATCCTTCTGCTCACTTTAACACTGAACCCTTCTGTTAACTGTGTCACTTGATCTGTTCTTTTCTGTGACCCTGTTATCCACTCTTAAAGCAATCAATCATCACCCTGGAGTGAATCCTGCTCTTCTCTTGGGGATTGTTCCCGTTCACCTTTTATAATATTATTTGATTATCTATGCATTAATATGTAACCTTAATTAATTAACCAACTATTAAAAATTGATTGTGTAAATTTAATCTAAGGAATCCCTTTGGTTCCTCTAGACTAATTTAGTGCATAATATCTTTTAACTAAAAACTTCTGTCTTTAAATTAAACACTGGCATGTGTTCAACAAGCTGCAGGTAGCACCAGCAACTTCCACACAGATGGCGTCCATCTGTTGGGATCAAAGATTTTTACATTAACAATGTGCAGTTGTTGCAATTTCTTTTAAACAAACTTCAGAAATAAACGGCCGAGCCTAATTTGATCACTGGAAATCTTTAACTGCTGACAAATGGACTATAATTCACTCAATTCTTTAGTCAGTCAATCAGACCTGTTAAACTCTCGGCTCAAATTTCATCCTTGCACAAATCTAATCAGACCAAAAAATTATAGTTCTCGCATAACTGATTTTTAAAAAGCTAATCAAATTATATGTTTCTGTCCATGCTGTGGCTAATCACAGCCCCTGTATTTTATGTCCGTTGAGTAATTTATCCGTTTTTGAAAATGATCATAAAGTCCTTTCAAAGAGATGCATTTCACACAATAAATTAAGTCAAAATGGGGAGTCAACACGACATTAAAAATTAAAGCCAAGTGACTCAGGAATCAAGTCAAAAAGTACTTCTTCACCAAAACAATATGGAACTTCCTTCTCTAAAAATATGTTGAATCTCGATCAATTGTAATTTTTAATAGATTTTTGTTGGGCACAAAGATATTAAGGGCTTCAGAACCAATGACAGAGTTGGAAACAGATCAAGCGTGATCTAAGGGAATAGGTAGCAAAATTGAGGGGTTGAATGGTTTATGTTCATTCATTCACAGCCTGCCAGCATTTATTGCCCATCCCTAATTGCTCAGCAAAGGCAATCACATGGCTGTGGGTCTGAAGTCATAGATAGGCCACACTAAGTAAGGATAGCAGTTTCCTTCTCTAAAGGATGTTAGCGAGCCACTTATGTTTTTCTGACAATCAACAACGATTTCATGGCCTCCAGACACTTAATTCCAGATTTTTAAAAATTGAATTCAAACTCCACCATCTTGTCATGGCTGGATTTAAACTTGATTCACTAGAACATTATGTGGATCTCTAGATTTACAGTCCAGCAATAACACCACTCCGCCCTTGCCTCCCCACAATCTAGTCTCAGTAAAGAGCTTTGCCCTTTAAAGGAGATATAATTGTCCCACAAGAACATATGTCATGAATATTCCAGGGTTCCACTGGAAAACAAAGAGACAGGAACCCTAATTGGATACAAGACTATTGATACAATTTACATTGTTAAATAATAGAAATTCAGTAAGATTTAGAAATAAATTTTTAATGTGCTTAAACTGCTCAAATTAGAAAAAATAATCATTGGCCATAACACATCTTATGCATATTCAGACAGCTATTCTGTTGAAAATCGAGAAGAAATGTTGACAAATCTGGCTCACGTTCGAAAGTTGAGCGTGTTAATTTATTCTGAAGCCAGATGGTTAAGTAGGAAACCAGACCCCAACCTTTCACTTGGTAGTAGACTTATTTTCAGAATATGCCATTATACATGACTGCTTCCCACCTAAACAATACCCAGTTTTTATTTTCTTAAATGTATTCAATATACTAATCAATCAATGTCTTTCACCTCTCTATCCTTAACCTTGATCATACAATTAACATACCATTAGCAGAGTCAAGGTCAAATTTGGTTTTGTTTGTGATCATTTCATGTAAGGTTAGATTATGGAACTAATTTGTAATAACCCTCTGGGAAAACTAGATCAGGAATCATCTGCCCATATCCTCTTTTTAAAATAAAAGCTGTTCTGCAGTCGCAAGAACCTTTTAAAGACCTGTTTACAGAAAAGAGATATTTTGACAATTGCAAGTATTTTAAAAATCCAGCACATGTACTTTAAAAGAAGAGATGTGGAGGGTTGCAATGGCACGTTGGTAGTATCCCCAGCTCTAAACCAGAAGGGTTAAGCTCAAATCCCATTGGTCCAGAGATGTGTAATAACAATTTAATTAAAAATATCTTAAAAAAAAGTAGAACCTGCTGACTAAAACATGCTTAGTGTTTTAGATCTAGCATCAAATGATTTTCATAGAATAAAATTGAGTAGTATATGCATAAAATGTGATGTGACTACGGATGTAGTGTGTTTTCTGACATTTTCATATTTTTAACAATTTAAGTACATTAAAATGCAATACCAAATCTTACTGATTTTATAAGATTGATTTGTAAGATTTGATTTTGTAAGATTGGAAGTAGAACCAAGAAGTTACATGTTACAGGTCGATAATAAGTTATTGCAAGTCAATGATTCAAAGGCAAAGTTTCATTTAGATTAAAGTCAAGCTTACTTGGTATCAATCTGGGAAGGGTGCGAGAAATATTTAGAAACCATTTTGTGTGTTCCGAGTGCATGAAACTGATTATGTAGCATTGATTTGGTGACTTTACTTTACATGAAATCAATATTAGATTGATATTAAAAAATCATTTGCTTTTATTTCCATCTTTACTTCAGTTCATACTCTGTAATGCTGCTAGAGACAGTTATAATTAACTTTGGGAGACAAGGAGAAGATCTCATTGTGAACATCCTGTCAGCTTCCTTACAATTCCTGTGGAGAACTATTAGACTTTTATTGGTAGATCTCGCTAATGCGTAGTTAATGTTATAATATTACAATCATGAGATACTTAAGGTTGCTATGTTTTTGTATTGAGCTTTAATTTAGGGGGAAAATGAGAGAGTTCATATGACATACTCTGCAGTCTGCCTGGTAGTATGCTGGTTTGATAGGTTGAAGAGGGCCCAGATTACTTTAATCGGAAAAAAAAGTACAAACTGTTTACACCTGGAGATAATAGCCACAGACTTTGTACTAACAGCAAGGCCATATGGCTAATGTAATCCTCAACTCAAATTTCCTGCCTTATCTCCATCTATCATACAATTCGCTCATTGATTAAACATTTGTCTATCTCAGCATTTAATACACTTAATGACCTACAAACTTCCACAGATTCACTATCCTCAGAGGGAAGAAATTCCTCATTCCTATTTTCAAAAGGTGCCAATTAATTCTGAGATTATGCCCTCTGATCCTCAACTCTCCCACAAGGGGAAACAACTACTTTGAATCTAACCTGTCAAGCTCCCTAACAATCTTGTGTGATTCAATAAGGTCTCCTCTTTTTTTTTCTGTACTAAAATGTGTACAGGTCCAACATATTCAAGCTCTCCAAATATGAAAATCTCTGCACACCTGAAATCAACCTAGTGAACAATCTCTGGACTGCCTCTAATGCCAGTATATCATTCGTTAGATAAGGGGACAACAACTCTTATATCCCTCTGTGCTTCAGCTTTCTACAGTCTTTCTTCACTTAAATAATATTCATCTCTTCTATTCTTCCTGCCAAAGTGCAAAACCTCACATTTCTCCACAATGTTATTCCAGCTGCCAAATTCTTGCCCAATCACATTACCTGTTTTTATGTCATCCTCACCACTTGTCTTCCCATCTACTTTTTATGTACATAGATAGACTATGCGCCTCTAACATCTCAGAAAAATATTGAGAATATTGGATTGTTTTCATAGAATCCCTATAGTGCAGACATAGGCCATTCAGCCCATCAAATTTGCACTAACCCTCTGAGGAATATCCAACCCAAGCCATGTAACTTCGCATTTACCAAAGTTAATCCACCCAGCCTGCATATCTCTGGACACTATGGGCAATTTTAGAATGGCCAATTCACCTAACCTGCAAATCTTTGGTCTGGAGAAGAAACTGAAACACCTGGAGGGTGACATGCAAATGCTGGGAGAAGGAAAAAAAACAGGCAGTCAGCTGAGGATAGAATCAAACTTGGGTTCCTGGCCCTTTGAGGCAGCAGTGCTAACCATTGTGCCCCAGTGATAAAATTAATTTTATTTTCAAGATAAAAGGCAGTTAGCTTTCGAAGGATAGCTACTTAGCATACCTCCCCAGCTAGTCCAAGGCCAATGTGATACATATTGCTAGCAAGTTGGACCCTGAGAAAGAAAAGGTGCTGAAAATTCACGTACAAGGTTAGTTTACCAGGATCAAGAGAAGGAGACCTCCATGGTTCACTACCAGAATGTGGACTCAAATCTGTGCTTGGATCAAAAAGGCCAAATTCATGATGAGTTAAATTGAAAGGTGGAAAATTCACCTACTTGTGGGTTGAGGAAAAATCTCCAGGGGAAAGAAATGAAAAGTCTTCAGGTTAGGGAAGCGAATTAAGTTGAGTGCTTACTTAAAAAAATAATATAAAGTATGTTTTTGAATTGAGTTTCCAACTGTGCAAGCAGAAAAAAGATGAATGTTTGTTTTGTGGTTTAAAGTATGTGTTACCTACCAAGATAGTGTTTATTTTAAAGTGCTTCTAGTTTTGTTTTCTCATTGTCAATGTCTTATAACATGAAATCTTGTCAATTGTTCCTTTTCAGCTTTCACATGAAAGCACATTTTTTTTTTGTTTAGAGCTACAGTTTCTATAGGGATCATAAAGAAACCTCTACGTTTTGTTCTCCAAGTTAAAATTCAGATTAAATACTGGATGACCCAAATTTACAGCTAATAAAATATTGTTGAAATGTAATCACTTTTTATTCTTTTGCTGGTTAATTAACCAGCAATTATATCAATGCGTAAGCTTGCAGCTATTTGAGGATATGGACATTTTTTGTTTTTCCCAGTGCAAATGGATTATGCAGATATCATCTGCCAATATTAGCTTTCCTCTCATTTAAGGGAAGTTGTCATTCAAAGATGGTTTTCAGACTGGAGAGATGGAAATAATTTTGCGCTGCCTTCCACAGCATTGTAAGAACCCTCATCAAAGTTGCAGATAATATCCCTAGTAACACTTTGCACAGTGTATTCTCCCTTCTTGTATGAACATATGAGCTTGGAACAAAAGTAGACCACTTGCCTTTTGCGCCTACTCCTCCATTCAATAAGAAGACCCTGGCTAATCTGATTTTTAACCTCAACTGTATGTTCCTGGATACCCAATGATCTTTCATCCCCTTGGTAATGAAAAATCTATCTACCTCTGCCTTAAAAATGTTTAAAAGTTCTTCATCCACTGCCTTTGGAGGAAGGGATTTCCAAAAACTCACTCCCTCTGAGAGAATTTATTTTCCTCATCTCTGTTTTTAGTAGGTGCCACCATTCTTGCTGTTTTCAATCTCTATGCAATCTTTACGTGGCTAACTATACTACTGTCATAGAAAATAGGACAGGAGGAGACCATTCAGTCCTTCAAACCTGATCTGCCAGTCATTTTGATCATGGCTAATCACACAACTTAGTAATCGGTTCTTGCTTCGCTCCCACATTCCTCAATTCCTTTAGCCCAACGAATGAGATCCAACTCCTTCATAAAATCATACAATATTGTTACCTTGACTGCTTTGTGTGGAAGTGAATTCCCAGGCTGACTACTCTCTAGATGACAAAACCTCTCCATATCTCAGTAGGGTGGCACGGTGGCTCAGTGGTTAGCACTACTGCCTCACAGTGCCAGGGACCAGGGTTCGATTCCTGCCTCGGGTGACTGTCTGTGTGGAGTTTGCACATTCTCCCCGTGTCTGCGTGGGTTTGCCTCTGGGTGCTCTGGTTTCTTTCCCACAATCCAAAGATGTGCAGGTTGGGTGAATTAGCCAAGCTAAATTGCCCATAGTGTTAGGTGCATTAGTCAGGGATAAATATAAGGTTGGGGAATGGGTCTGGTTGGGCTAAGCTTCGGAAGGTCGGTGTGGACTTGTTGGGCTGAACGGTCTGTTTCCAAACAGTAAGGAAACTAATCTAAATGATGTCTTCTTCAACACAGTCATCTCACAGTCAGCAGAGCCACAAAGAATCCTCCTAGCACTAGTTTCAGCTCAGCCGAGTAAACTGATAGTCTGTGGGGAATGTCATAGGAATATATTGAATGAGCTGCCAGAGGAAGTGGTGGAAGCTAGTATAATTGTAACATTTAAAAGGCATTTGGATGGGTATATGAATAGGAAGGGTTTGGAGGGATATGGACCAGATCTGGTTGGCATTGACAAGTTGGACATCTCTATGGCTCCATATATGTAACAGTATTTGGGCGACACAGTTGCACAGTGGTTAGCACTGCTGCCTCACAGCGCCAGAGACCCGGGTTCAATTCCCGCCTCAGGCGACTGTCTGTGTGGAGTTTGCACATTCTCTCCAAGTCTGTGTGGGTTTCCTCCGGGTGCTCCAGTTTCCTCCCACAGTCCAAAAATGTGCAGGTTAGGTGAATTAGTCATGCTAAATTGCCCGTAGTGTTAGGTGAAGGGGTAAATGTAATGGAATGGGTCTGGGTGCGTTGAGTTTTGGCGGGTCGGTGTGGACTTGTTGGGCCGAAGGGCCTGTTTCCACTCTGTAAGTAATCTAATCTAATCTAAATGGTTTACCCTATACCCTTGGGTTGTGATGCCGGGTCTGGATTTCCCTGCCATTGGGAACATCCCTCCTGTATCTAACATGTCTAGTCCTATTCACATTTTATAAGTCTCAAAGTAGTGCAATTCAGTCAGTCTCATTCCCTCTGTTCTTCTCCCATTTAGTTTGCTATTTAATTCCCTCAAGTTCCTATATAACTTTCTTTTGAAATCATTGAAAGTATCTGCTTTCAATATGTATGTAGTGTGATGATGCTGTTCCTTTAACAATGTTATGCTGTCCTTGGCTATTTTCCAGAGAGGTCATAAAAGCAGTGAGTCTGAAATATTTGGCTTGGATGGGCTTTAGGGCCAATTTGATTATTGCGAACAGATACTGCCTCAGACAAAAGGCTTTCAAGTTTTTGAAAAAGACTTGTACAATGAACGGGGAGTGGCAAGTTCTCCGAGTTCAGCTTTACTCTAGTTTGATTTGGTTTCAGTGGTCTGGCTATTCACTGAATGTAATCAGTTCAGTTTGAGGCTGCTGGCCCAAGAAACAGCTGCATGGAAGAGGGCATTCCATGCTGCTATCTCTCTCTCTCCTGGAAGACCTTGTGTTTGATTCTACCTTTTGTGCCAAAGAGTGTTTATGGGGATTATTGCAAATGTTTGGAACAGTGTCATTAAATTGGGATGATCTGTTAGGTTTTCAGATAGGTTAGGTTAGAACATGGAACATAGAACATTACAGCACAGCACAGGCTCTTCGGCTCTCAATGTTGTACCGCCCTATGGAACCAATCTGAAGCCCAGCTAACCTACACTATTCCATTTTCATCCATATGTCTAACCAATTACTATTTAAATGCCCGTAAAGTTGGTGAGTCAACTACTGTTGCATGCGCCTACTACTCTCTGAGTAAAGAAACTACCTCTGATGTCTGTCCTATATCTATCACCCCTCAATTTGCAGCTATGCCCCCTTGTGCTAGCCATCACCATCCGAGGAAAAAGGCTCTCATTGCCAGTCGATCTAACCCTCTAGTTATCTTATATGTCTCAATTAAGTCACCTCTCAACCTTCTTCACTCTGACAAAAATAGCCTCAAGTTCCTCAACTTTTCTTCGTACCAGACAACATCCCAGTAAATCTCCTCTGAATTCTTTCCAAAGCTTCTATATCCTTCCTATAATGCAGTGACCAGAACTGTACGTAATACTCCAAGTGCGGCCGCACCAGAGCTTTGTGCAGCTGTAGCATGACCTCATGCTTCCGAAGCTTGATCCCTCTACTAATAAAAGCTAATACACTGTATGCCTTCTTAGCCACCCTGTCAACCTAGATGGCAACTTTGAGTGATCTATGCACATGGATACCGAGATCTCTCTGCTCATCTACACTACCAAGAATCTTACCATTTGCCCAATACTCTGCATTCCTGTTACTCCTTCCAAGGTGAATCACCTCACACTTTTCTGCATTAAACTCCATTTGCCACCTCTCAGCCCAGCCCTGCAGCTTATCAATGTCCCTCTGTAACCTACCATTTCCTTTGGCACTATCTATAACTGCACAACCTTAGTGTCGCCTGCAAATTTACTACCCCATTCCTTCTGGGGATCCCTCATCCAGGTCATTGATTAAAATGGCAAGCAGACATTATGAAATGATACATAGGTTATTCTGTATTCTGTTCTCTTTTGTGTTTCATTTGATAATTAGTTTAGATTACTTACAGTGTGGAAACAGGCCCTTCAGACCAACAAGTCCACACTGCCCCGCCGAAGCGTAACCCACCCATATCCCTACATTTACCCCTTACCTAATACTATGGGCAATTTAGCATGGCCAATTCACCTGACCTGCACATTTTTAGACTGTGGGAGGAAACCGGAGCACCCGGAGGAAACCCACGCAGACACGGGGAGAACGTGCAAACTCCACACAGTCAGTCGCCTGAAGCGACTGAGGGAATTGAACCCGGGTCTCTGGCGCTGTGAGGCAGCAGTGCTAACCACTGTGCTACCGTGCCGCCCACTTGTAAATAAATTCTGTTTTATTTAAAACTAAGTGGTTTGACCAGTGACATCACTCCTGGAATATCCACTTTACACCTGCTTAAAACAACTTGCAAAGTTAGGGTCTAGTCTACTTCCTTGAAATGTTTTGAGGGGGTCTGGCTTGGTCCATAAGAGATTAGGGTCTTGTCTGGGATTTGGTCCATAGTTCCAAATTATGGGTGACATGGTGGCTCAGTGGTTAGCACTGCTACCTCACAGTGCCAGGGACCCGGATTCGATTCCTGCCTCGGGCGACTGTGTGTGTGGAGTTTGTACATTCTCCTTGTGTCTTCGTGGGTTTCCTCCGGGTGCTCCGGTTTCCTCCCACAGTCCAAAGATGGGCAGGTTAGTTGAATTGGCCATGCTAAATTGTCCATATTGTTTGGTGCATTAGTCAGGGGTAAATGTAGGGGAATAGGTCTGAGTGGATTGCTCTTTGGAGAGTCAGTGTGGACTTGTTGGACCAAATGCCCTGTTTTCACATTGTAGGGAATCTAAAGAAAAGTTGGGATTAAGGTTGTTGGACTCGAAGGCAGCAAGTGGTAGCTGTTAGTGTCCCTTTGTTCCAGGTATTGAATTCAGCTGGTTTAAGTGATGCTTGGGATTGCAATAATTCTTTCAGTCACCAGGGGTTTTCTGGAGGTAGGCAAAGTGACTTTGGGGGGGTTTTCAAAAGGTGATTAAGGCCAAGTTACTGAAATTGGCAGATAGGCTGGAGCTGGAGCTGCCTCCTTTCATGAAGGAAGGAGAGATAATGACAGCAATAGCCAACATTTACATTTGCTGGAAATGCCACCAGAATCTTTAGAGATTAAAATGAAAATGACGTGGCTTGAGTTAGAGACAAAAGACAAGGAAAGGGCAACAGAAATGAAACAGTTTGAATTACGATTAAAAGCAGAAGGAGAAAGACAAAGAGTTTGAGCTAAAGGAGTTGCGACTTAGTCAGGAGTTCAAAAATTCACTCCCTGAAGTAGAGAGAACTTGAGGAAGAACAGAGAGTTAAAACAGCAAGATTAGCAGCTGAAACGGCTGATGAGTATGACTTGGTCCATCAATCAAAGTTTGGCTTCCAAATCAGTTTCAATCCATGAGGGATACAAATTGGGGAAATGAGAAATCCTCCGGTGGAAAGGGAAAGGTAGATCTCGGTGAAGATCATAAGGATAACTTACCACAGGGTAAAAAGAAAACCCTTTATTGGGAAAGGGAAGTTAGAAAACTCCAGTGTATTCACTGCAATAAAGTAGGCCCCATGATATTACAGTGTTAATGGGTTAGGAAAACAGGATAAGCCAGTGAAATTTGTTAGAGTGGTAATAGAAAGTACAGTGGAGGTTAAAAAGGCTACACCAGAATGGTCAGAGGTTGGTTAAGGATAAACTACATACTTGCATAGGCTGGACCTGAAGGTAAAGAGGTAGCAATATTAAGAGATACAGGATTCTCTTAATATATGATGTTGAAAGATGAAGAGATATGTATCTCTGAAGGACTACTGCCAAAAAAGGTATGAGTAACAGGAATTCACAATGCGTTAAGAAGTGCTCAATTATGTAAAGTGAGGTTAGGGTGTTCAGTGAAGAGTGGAGAAGTTGTGGTAGGAGTACTAGACAAAACTCAGCTTCAGGAATACAATTTGCCGTTGCTAATGATATAGCTGATTCACCAGTATGTTTGCTGCCTACTGTGGTTGAAAAGCCAGTGGAAACTCGGGCAACTGAACGATTCCAGAATGCATATCCTAGGGTTTTTCCGGACTGTGTGGTAACAAGGTCACAATGTCACCAATTGAAACAGGAGAGATCAAAGAGTACAGATAAGAACGTTGAAATGGAATTAGCAAAAACCCTGTTTGATCAGATGGTTGACACAAATCAGAAGCAAATAGATGACAAAGCAGACATTCTTAGCTCAGATAAATTAGCTAAGTTACAGCAGAAAGATGAACATTTAAAGCAATTGTATCAAAAGGCACACACAGAAAAGGAATCAGAATGTATCCCTGAATGTCACTACCTTAAAAATAATGTCTTAATCAGGAAATGGAGACCCTCACATGTTCCGGCAGATGAGAAATGAGCAGAGGTTCATCAGGTCATATTGCCAGTGGGATATAGAAAGGAGGTCAAGATTAGAGTGGTGCTGGAAAAGCACAGCAGGTCAGGCAGCATCCAAGGAGCAGGAAAATCGATGTTTCGGGCAAAAGCCCTTCATCAGGAATGAGGCAGGGAGCCTCCAGGGTGGAGAGATATATGGAAGTGGGGTGGGGCTGGGGAGAAGGTAGCCAAGCGTACAATAGGTGGATGGAGGTGGGGATGAAGGTGATAGGTTGAAGAGGAGAGTGGAATAGATAGGTGGGAAGGACGATTGGCAGGTAGGACTGGTCATGAGGATGGTGCTGAGCTGGCAGGTTGGAACTGGGGTAAGGTGGAGGGAAGGGAAATGAGGAAACTGGTGAAGTCCACATTGATGCCTTGGAACACTTTCTGCTCCTTGTATGCTGCCTGACCTGCTGTGCTTTTCCAGCATCACTCTAATCTTGACTCTGATCTCCAGCATCTGCAGTCCTCACTTTCGCCTGTAGAAAAGAGGTGTTGCAGGTGGTGCATGAGCTACCATTAAGGGGGTCATTTAAGAGTGAGGAAAACACAAGCTAAAAAACAGAAACATTTTTAATGGCCTGGACTGCACAAAGATGTAGTTGAATTTGCCAGACATGTCATACATATCAGGTAATTGGAAAACTACAGGCAGTAATAAAACCCACACATTTAATAACTATTGCTGCATTTGAGGAACCTTTTACAAGAATCGTAATTGATTGCATAAGACCCCTATCTGAAAGTGGAAATCAGTATTTGTTATCAATAGTAGCTGTGTCCACTAGATTTCCAGAGGCTGTTCTGTTACGCAATATCACAGCTAAAAGGATTTTGGGGGAATTAACCAAATTTTTCACTAGATACAGACTACTCATAGAGATACAATCAGATCAAGGGTCAAACTTCACATCAACATTATTCAAGCAAGTTATGGACAGCTAAGGAATAAAACAATTCTAGTCTACTGCATACCAGCCAGAATCACACGGAATGCTAGAAAGGTGGCATCAGACATTAGGACCATGTTGATGGCTTATAGTCAAGACTACCAAGGTGGTTGTAATAAGGGAATTCTGTCTGTGCTTTTTGTGATCAGAGAGGCATCAAAAGAATCGACCAAATTGAGTCCATTTGAATTAGATTTTGGGTATGAAGTGAGAGGACCATCAATGCTGATTAAGGAGAAATAGGTAAGTCAGAATTCAGAGACCACATATTTGAACTATGTGTTAAATTTTAGGGAACAATTAAATAGTGCTGGGGAGTTGACTAGACAGCATTTAAAAGTATCACAGCATACAATGAAACAGGAAGCAGACAAGAAATCAAAACTCGCAATTTTGCTATTGGAGATAAGGTGTTAGTGTTACTTTCAGTGATAGGTGAACCTTTAAAAGCTAGATTTAGTGGACCTTATCAAATCGAAAGGAAATTGAGTGAGATGAACTATTTGATAAGGACTTCAGACAGAAAGAAATCTCACAGTGTGTCATGTGAATATACTCAAAAGGTATTTTGACAAGGAAGGAAAGCCAAAGGAGACTGTGTTATTGGTTACAGTACAGAGGGAAGAACCAAGTTCAGAGGATTCTGAATTAGTCATTGGACAATGAGGAAGTTGTCAAAAATTGAGATAAAGTATTAAGTTACCTTCCAGTGGAAAATCAAAATGACCTGAAAGAGTTATTAGATTTGATTCCCTACAGTATGGAAACAGATCCTTTGGTCCAACCAGTCCACACCAACCCTCTGAAGAGTAACCCACCCACACCCATTTCCCTCTGACTAATGCACCTAACACTATGGGCAATTTAGCATGGCCAATTCACCTGACCTGCACATCTTTGGATTGTGAGAGGAAATCCATGCAGACACAGGGAGAATGTGCAAACTCCACACAGACAGTTGCCCGAGGCTGGAATCAAACCTGGGACCCTGGTGCTGTGAGGCAGAAGTGATAACCACTGAGCCACCATGCTGCCCCACTGTCACATTGTGAGAAATGTGGAAATAAGCTGGGATGTACCAACCTAATTATGATCCAGATATAGGAGATGCTGTTCCCATTAAGCAACGACCTTATAGGCATAACCATCTAAAGTTAACACAGGCTCAAAAGAAGATTGAATGCATGCTGCATGGCAACATAATCGAAGTGAGTTAGTGACTGAAGGTCACCCATAGTGATGGTGCCAAAACTAGATGGCACTCAATGGTTATGTGTGGACTATCGCAAAGTCAATGCAGATATAAAAACTGATGCAAATCCAATTCTGCTTTTGGAAAACTGTTCAAAAGATGGGACAAGCAACTTATATTTCAAAGTTGGACTTGCTCAGAGGGTACTGGCAGGTACCTCTGTCTGAAAGAGCAAAGACAATTTCGGCTTTTGTAATGCCGAATGGGCTATATCAGTTTAAAGTCGTACCATTTGGTATAAAAAATGTGCCAGCCACATTTCAGAGACCAACCAGTAAGATCGTTGCCAGATTACCCAATTGTGTCATATATATAGATGACCTAGTGATTTTTAATTACACATGGAAGGAACATTTGCAACATTTATCAGACTTGTTCGGTCAGAAGGCAAGCCTGGTGATAATCCTGGCTAAAAGTGAATTTGCCGAAGTCCAAGTCATCCTCCTGGGCCTGATTATTGGACATGGACAAATGGCCTCAAGAAATGCTAAAGCAAAGGTAATTGGGGAGTTTCCCATACCATCAATAAAAAGAGCAGTACAACAATTCCTGGGATTGAGTGGATTTATCAAAACTTTGTACCAAATTGTAGCAGTTTGGCTGCTCCATTCACTGAATTGCTAAAGAAAGGCAAGAAGTTTGTCAGAGGCATTTGACAGCCTGAAAGCTGTGTTAACTGCTGCCCCAGTATTAGTGACACCTACTTATGCAAAGTGATTCAAGATGGCTATCAATGCAAGTGGTGTGGGTGTCAGTGCTGTGCTCTTACAGGAAGATGACGAGAAGTTAGAAAGACCGATTGGGTATTTATCCAAAAAATTGAACATTCTTGTGAAGGAGACTTTGAGCTTAGTGTTGGCATTGCAACATTTCAATGTTTATGTTATCAGTAATAAATCTGTGACAATTATATATACTGATCATAACCTATGTTCAGTGCCGACGAGAAAACATGATTGCCGATGCATTGTCAAGACTTGAATGAGAAACTGAAGAGTTCAGTGGCAGGCGTAAAACAGAATGTAGTAGTACATGTTTGCATGATTATTGTCAATGTAATGTATATGTGTGTTGTAGAGTACTAACAATTTAAGATTAAGGAGTTTTAAAATGAAGCCATCTTTGGATATTGATGGTTCCTTTTTTAAGGGTGGAGGCATGATTATTCTGCTCCTTTTAACAATGTTATGCTGTCCTTGGCTTTTTATTTGAGGGAGGTCTTAAAAGCAGAAATTCCGAAATGTCTGGCTTGGTTGTGTTTTAGGGTCAATTTGATTATAGCTAACGGATACTGCCTCAGACAAAAGGCTTTTAAGTTTTTAAAAAACTTATGGAATGAAAGGGGAGTGGTGAGTTCTCTGAGCTCAGCTTTTCTCTGGTTTGACTTGGTTTTAGCGGTCTGGCTGTTCACTGAATGTAATCAGTTCAGTTTGAGGCTGCTGGTCCAAGAAACAGCTATATGGAAGGGGAGTGTTCCACGCTGCTATCTCTCTTTCTCTCTCCTGTAAGACCCCGTGTTTGATTTTACCTTTTGTGCCAAGGGGTGTTTATGGGGATTGTTGCAAATATTTGGAACAACATCATTAAGTTGGGATTATCTGTTGGGTTTTCAGGTAGGTTACATTATTTGGTATTCTGTTCTCTTTTGCTTGTATTTCATTCAGTAATTTTGTAAATAAATTCTGTTTTATTTAAAACTAAGTGTTTGAGCCGTCTGTATCACTCCTGGAAAATCCAGACTCACCTGCTTAAAACAACTAGCCAAGTTAGAGTCTGGCCGACCTTCTTGTAATGTTTTGAGACGGTCTGGCTGGGTCCATAACAGTAGGCTGTGAGCTACAATTCATTATCACTTGTGACCTAAAAATATCCTTTCATTACATTTGCCCTTGCCCAAAACATTAAATCTGTCTTTGTACCATCAGTTAATGACAATATATTTCCATTACTCACCTTGCCTAAGCCTATCTTAATCTTGTACACCTGGCTCAAATCTTTCCTCAACCATTTTTGCTCCAAAGAGAACAACTGCAATTGCTCCAACCGAGCCTTGTGGCTAAAAGATCTAATTACTGAATATCTTAGTGAATTTCTTTTTGAAGGACTGTTGTATCTTTCCAAAATTGTGGTGAGCAAACTGCATACAATACTCTTGTGGTCTAAGCAGAGCTTTATGAATATTCAGCCTGACTTTCCTGCTTCTGTGCTCAATATGTTTTACTTATGAAGCCCGCAAACCCATATGCTTCATGAATGATTCTCTCACTGTGTCCTAACACCTCCAAAGTTCTATGTGCTTGAACCCGCTGTCATTTTTTAGATCTGTGCCATTGAATTTTCATTAGCTATCCCCATTCCTTTTACCAAAATAGATCACATCACATCTCTCTGAATTAAATTCATTCTGTCACATTTTTGTCCATTCTGCTATCTATCTATATCCTGTGGCAACTTGTTGATACATCTTCACAGACTGTTACAGCTTCAAAATGGGTATTCAAATTTTACTTTGTATTCCAATATCCAAGTCAGTTATATATACCCAATTTTAAAAGTGGTCACAGAACTAACCCATAAGGTCATACATAAAGGTCAACTACTTGCATCTCCATAATGTCACCCACCACCATCTTTAAACTTGACTATTCAAACATTTTCCTACCTAGCTTCTGATCTTTCACACATCCAAAATTCTGCTTCATGTATCTTACTTCATCTATCCATCAGCCATATTCTCACTGAGCTACAATAGCTCCAATTTCCCTGGCACCTCACATTTAAAATTGTCATTCTTGTGCTTAAATCTCTTTGAATGTACCTCTCTATCTCTGATCTCCTTGAGCCCTATAACCTATTCCTTATGTTCACCTGCTTCAACAATCTTGTGTATTCCCTTATTCTTGTTCTATCCGCATTGGTAGCTGTGCCTTTGGTACAGTAAGTTTAATAATCTCTATTTCTCTTTTTGTCTTTCTGGCTTCATCTCTTTCACAAATCTTGATTAAATAATACCTCTTTGACTAAACATTTCATTACATCTTTAAAATTTCCTTCACGGTGGTTTAGTGCTGCCTCACAGCACCAGGGTCCCAGGATCGATTCCAGTCTCGGGCGACTGTCTGTGTAGAGTTTACACATTCTCCCCGTGTCTGCGTGGGTTTCCTCTGGTTTCCTCCCACAGTCCAAAGATGTGCAGGTTAGGTGAATTGGCCATGCTAAATTGCCCATAGTGTTAGGTGCACTAGTCAGAGGGAAATGGGTCTGGGTGGGTTACTCTTTGGAGGGTCGGTGGGGACTGGTTGGGCCGAAGGGCTTGTTTTCACACTGTAGAGAATCTAATCTAAATCCTTTTTCCAATTGCGTCTCTGTGAATTTCTTTAAGATATTTTACTACATTTAAAGGACAACATAAATTATTGAAGTCAACTCGAAAGACTCTGGCACTGGCGTAATGATGCCTGGCTTGGAACTAGGGGCTAAGAAACAGTTTTCTAAAATGCATGCTTATAGTGGGGAAGCTTTCCCAAAGTTGAATAATGACAGGGATTAGCTGTTTGCTCTGTGCGGGCTGACAGCAATTAAAATTGTTAAAATCCCCACTGGGCTGATTTTACAGGCTCAATGGCATTTCCCCACCAACAGAATGGCTCCCTGTTGAGTGAAGAAGCTGATGGCTCAATGGAGATGATTTCCCTATGGGAGTGGGTCGGGGAAACCACTGGATACCAAGGTTTCATTCTCCACTGATGGGGACAGAGCCAAGAAACTCAGTTAAACTGATAGCATCTTCATAGTCTGTAGCAGGCTGACACTGAAGTAATGAATGGCAGTTCTAACCATTGGTAATTGATGGAGGCAAGTAGATCCAGCGGGTAACCCTTCATTTCTACTTGACTCTAACATTATTTCTGGAAATATTCCTCAGCGGATCTGAAATATGACAAATAGAGATCAAAGCTAAAGATTAAATCTTAATCTCGTTTCCTGAGAAATATATCCAGTTTTCCATGTGATTCATGGGCTTTTTTGTGAAAATTGTTGAACTAGTCAATCTCCCATGGTATTGCTCTGAGTAAGTTAGAGGATGTGTCATTTTATAATAATAGATTGTGTTTCCACTGGTTTCTGAGTAAGTCAAATTCTATTTGTACTAAATGATGCATTGGGATTTTATTTGTGCTTTAGGGATCAATTTTCATGATTTCCCTATTATTCTGTGTAACCTGTAACTGAGTAGATTATATTTTACATAGCTTATCTTGCTGTTGTAACAGATTATGATTGAATACAATGCTGAGACTGAGACCGGTCACTAATTGGAGCAAGGTGCCTGGTACTTAGTGATACTAAGCAGTGAGACTTGTTGTTATATTGTCCCTGTGATCACTGGTTCTGAGAAGCTTGTATTTGAGTAAGAAGCTAATGGCTGAACTCTTGAGAAGGATATGAAGTACAGGAATCTTCCGGCCATCAGACTAGGTAGAGGAAATTTGGTGATCCAAAGAATGGTGGCACACACATAAAAAGATTTGCAAAAGAAGAAAAGAAAAGCTGAGAGTGAAAAATTTTACACGATGAGTGGTTTTTGTGTCTGGAATACACTGCCTGGAAATATGGTGGAGGCTGGTTCAATTCAGGCTTTTAAGAGAGCATTGGATGATTATTTAAATAGACATAATATGCACAAATATGGGGAAAGGCAGGAGAGTGGCACTAAGTCACAATGCTCACTTGCAGTGCTGGTGTGAACACAATGGGCTGATTGGCCTCCTTCAGCACTGAAACACTTCTATGGTTTTGTGATTTCCAGCTGATCTGGGAGAACAGGAAGTGAATTTTGCCGGTCTGTGCTTACTTTCTGGGTGATTGTCATGATTCCTTCATCATGCAAGAAACCTATGTTCTGTAGAGCTTCCCGTCAAAATCCTGACCCTGTGGATGACTGTAAGGGGAAGTGTTATCCTCTTAACACTCACCCAGACTATTTAGCAGGGGGCTTTCAGGAGACGAGGGGTATCTTTGGGGAACCAGCATGTATAGCATCTGCGAAGTTCAGGATGCAAAAGTATAAAACTATGCCCCATAACAGACAGTGTATAAATTAATTCTCTTGCAGTGTGCCTCCCCACCTTTATCAATGCTGTGCATATTGTGTCCACAAGGCTTTGCGCTGCTCTCCAAGTGCCCCATATTGTTTCATACTGATCCTACTGTCCTTTTCTCCTTTCAAATGGACAATAATTGCAACCCAGCTAGGCAGCATGGAAAATGGAAAAGGAGAAGACAGTAATTCAACAGAAGCATCATCATCTCTCCAATTTACAGGCACCAGCTCAGATGCTAACACTGTGCATACATTTAGGGGATAGCGTAAGTCCCCTGCATACAAGGGGACACCAGGCATGTGTAACATGTGCCAGGGCAGAGAAAAGAGTTGTGAGGGTACTGTGCTTGATGAGACACTGCAGAAAATGTCTTATATAATGGATTAAATTTAAACTAATCAAGTCCACTGTGACTTGTCAGGAATTGTCCATGGAGATGGAACTGTCACCATAGCCCTTTCTTCAGTGAAAAAAATGCAATGTATGGACATATTCCTCTTGCATACAAAGCACAGGGCACTGTGTGTAAATAAATATAGCTTCTAACATGTTTAAATGAATCACATGGTTAGTCCAAGTGATAACCTTACATTAATTTCTGGTGTCATTCTCACCGCAGTTAGGATTATTTTAAAATGTTTTCCAATAGCTGAATCACATTTATTATTGGGGGTTTTTCAAGCATAACTGTTTGCGTACATTTGGCACACTGCCCACTGCAGACAGTCAAAGACATGTGTTGTCTGATTTATTCTGCTAGCCATTGAGATGTACACCATACATAGCTGTCATCACACACTGACACTGAAACACATAATACCCATTTCTGTGGTTGCTGCAGCCCATTCATCTCATCCTGTATTAAATCTGGGCTATCCACTTGCTAGTGTCCTAGACCTAACTATCTGTAGCTGCTTCATGAATGGCCTTCCCTCCAACTTACGGACAGAATGGGGTTCTTTGCTGATAATTGCACAATGCATTTGTGACTCTTCAGATACTAAAACAGTTTGTGCTTGCAAGTGACAAACCCAGACAACCCTCAGAATTGGTCTGATAAGTGGCAAGTAACATTCGTGCCATAAAAACCCTACCAGAAAATGTTGACATCATTTTGTACTCAATAGCCTCATTCACACTCATTTGCGATGATCTGTATTAAAAGCCATCAGTCACCATTTAATAACAATCAATTGAATTCATCAATCTAAAATGAAATCAAAAATGAATTATCTCAGTTGCAAACATTATTTGCCTTCAGAGTGGTCAAAGCTGTTAAATGAGATGGAATCCACAGTCAAGCTGAAAGAAAAAGAAGCCATAGCATGAAAACAGTCTACAGAAAGGTTCTTCTAACAACTAGAAGCTGTCAAGTGGCAAGTGATGATCATCTTCAACAAGAGAGAATCTAATCATCTCCCCTTAACATTAAATAGCTTTAGCATTAGTAGGCACTGTAGTGGGACATCTTATAAAACATTTCACTGTATTTTTCATGTAAAAGTATGTAACAATAACTTTCTATATTCTATTCTATTTTGTTAATTACTGAAATCCTGCTATCAACATCTTGGAAGGTGACCATTTACCAAAAGCAACTGGGCCAGCCAGATGGATATCTGTGAAGATACACTCCTCTTTAATGGTGTATTGTCAAGCTAAGTACTCCTTGAGGTAAATGACAGTTACATCTTACAAGCACTCTATGTGTGTAAAAATCAATTGGAGAAGGTCAACATTCAACAAAGTCAATATTGATATTCTAGTGTTATTGCAGACTCTATCTTAAGTTAAATCTCAACTTTTTTAATAGGCTCTAATCTTATTGAACGTTTGATTGTCAGCTTAAATTGTATTAGTTTTGATTCCTTTGATGTACTTATTTAAACTGTTTCTAAGTTTCAATGTCCTTCATGTTGACATCTAACTTTTGGTAAAATTGATATAAATTATGTTTAGCTAAATGTTAATTTTCAAACTGTAAAAAAAAATCTGCTCCTTATTCATCCAACACCATCATTTGCAAATATGTTTTATGATATGCCCATGTAGATAGAGTCATGGAAACAGGCCCTTCAGCCCAACTCATCCTTGCTGACCAGGTTTCCTAAATTGAACTAGTCCCATTTGCTTACGTTTGGCCCATATCCCTTGATACCTTTCCATTTTATATATTTGTCAAAATATCTTTTAAATGTTGTAACTGGATCTGCCTCTACCACTTCCTCTGGCAGCTCAGATCTAAAATGAATTTGCGAAGCGTTTTCAAATGGGCAGTTTGAGCAAAAAAGGGCCTAATTCCAAAAGTCTTTGAGCTTTATTAACCTCGCAAAAAGCAAAAAGCTGTTATTTTCAAAGAGCCAGTTGATTTAAAAGCACATTAATTTTTATAATTTTAACTAAAGCTTCTTTCAAGTTGTGACTTATAAGAATTTGCTGAATTTTCTCAATTTTTGAGAACAGAAAATGTTGGACCCTGCATGCTCTTGAGATCATTACGCAGCCAGTTGATTAATTCTGTGGTGATGGAAGCATTGACAAATTCAAGAGTTTACTTTGAAAAATACAATGATAATGAAGTTCACAACTAATCCACAATGCAGTTCTGTTAGCCTAACTAACTAATGCCTTTTAAAGTTATAAGCATAACCGCATGGAATGGCACAAGAAAGTGTTACTAATATATCAGTGAAGGACCTGAAGGCATTTGGATTCATGATTTTGAATTTAGAGAATATTATATGGGGCAGCTGACAGATTGAGGATACAGCAGATGGCTGGCAATGGGTAGTGTAATAGCAGACATAGGCGTCTTATGCCAGAGACTGAAAGAGCGATCCCTGGCACTGTGCTAAGTGTATAGGAGGACTTTCAATTTGGGACTTTAAAGCAATGGAATGTGATACGTGGTTTTTCTTTTTGATTAGATTAGGTTCCCTACATTGTGGAAACAGGCCCTTTGGCCCAACCAGTCCACACTAACCCTCCGAAGAGTAACCCACCCACACCCATTTCCCTCTGACTAATGCAACTAGCACTATGGGCAATTTAGCATGGCCAATTCACCTGACCTGCACATCTTTGGACTGTGGGAGGAAACTGGAGCACCCAGAGGAAACCCACGCAGACATGGGGAGAATGTGCAAACTTCACACAGACAGTTGTCTGAGGTTGGAATTGAACCCAGGTCCTTAGCACTGCGAGGCAACAGTGCTAACTACTGAGCCACCATGCTCCCGCAACTCAATCTTCCTATTTGAGGAATAATTCTACTGTCTCGCTGATCTTGAATTCAAAATCCACAAGAAAACAGGGGGGCGTCAGCACATTTAAAAAACCCCTGGACTGTTTAAGGTTAAGTTTGCCCTTGAAGTGTCATAATCTCTCATTCATAATGGTTGGTCAAAAAAGCATTCAACAAATGTGCAAAAACAAAATAAATTTTAAGTAAAACTCAAATTGATGAATAACTGACTTGCTTCAGTGAAATAAATGTTTTTGTAGAAGACCTAATTGTAGGATGTTTGATATTCTACCACAAAAATGGGGGTATAGAATATTAATTACATTGTGATGGAGTTGATGCCCATTTAATTATCAGGCTTCCAATTACATCCTCTGAATAATATAAGAGAATTTTCTCAGTAAAATCATATGCAATCATTACTAAACAGCATCTGTCATTACCATTGTATTGATAAAAGGCCTGCAATCCCATAAGCACATAGGTACACTAACATAGGATAAGTCAACAGGCCACAGACCAGCTGCTATTTTTATCTTTGTTCCTCAATAAATATTTCTACAAAAGAACTCTAAGCATTGTAAAAGCCAAAATGCCAAAGTTTCATAATGTAATCACAAACTGGTCCCTTCATACGGGTCATTGTAAACATCCACCCATCTTACGAAAGATTTTTCCATTTCCACCATCAAGACCATCATTATGCAATGAAAGATTGAATTTCACTCCTGAAAGTAAACTTTCCAAAATGTCCAGAAAAGGCCATTGAGCACAGAACAATTCTTACAGGAAGGTTTCACTATTTATTCAATTATCTTTTCATAGGCATTCGATGATTCCCTAGGAGAAAGTGAGGACGGCAGGTGCTGGAGATCAGAATCAAAAAGTGTGACGCTGGAAAAGTGCAGCAGGTCAAGCAGCATCTGAGGAGCAGGAGAGTCGATGTTTCAGGCATAAGCCCTTCATCAGGAATGACACTCCTGATGGAGGGCTTATGCCTGAAACATCGACTCTCCTGCTCCTCAGATGCTGCCTGACCTGCTGTGCTTTTCCAGAGTGACGCTTTTTAATTCAATGATTCCCTGTTTACTATTGTCAAACAACAAGTTTTTGTGCTTTGGTAACAAAGCAAACATCACAAACAAAAATCTAATTACTTTTATAGTAGATCTAAGTTGAGTTTATTAGCATCTAAAGATTGATGTATTAAGAAATGTGGGGAATTTGGAAAAGATGTGCTGCCGCATACTCCTCCTGTCTCCTCTCAAACTTGCAAATAAGTGCAACGATGGAGTTCTCTCAAGTTTAAATATTATCACATGACAGAAGGTGGTTTATCTTAAACTCAATTAAGAGGTCCAAACTTTCATAAAAGTGATCATATAACTTATCCCCAGACATAGGTAAATTAAGAGAAACAGAAATGTGGGAAGATTTGTTTTTAGATTGGTGTTAATATAAATGGTAGCTGTTTCAGAGCTTGACTCAAATGCAAAGTCTGCTTAGGAGCATTTATTTGTTGATGTGTTGCAGAGTGCTTTGAACAGAGGGGTTACTTTGGTTATTACAAGATAGATTTTTGTCAAACAAATTAATCTGTCACTTTACAAAAATTCTAGATGTGCTACAAGTCACCTGACCATACAGCTTCAAATTTCAAATGGATTGCACAGAAAGGTGCCCAGATATGTTACTTCCGAGATGAGGGTTGTTATGAAGTTCATTGAAGACTTATTGTGCAGATGTAAATTAGGCATTAACCAGAAGAAAAATGTGGAGAAATCTCGAGAATGCCAATGCTGTCTATGAAAGATGCATCAGACACCCAGAAATATTACCCGTATTAGCTTGGCATTTAAGAATTATTTGAAAAAGCAAGCTGCCGAGACACAGGGACATTCTATCTTGAACCCTCTGGACAAAAGACATCCCTCCAAGCAGAGAGAATGAGAGGAAGAGAGAGAGAGAGACATTTCAAAACAATTAGCGGTCAATAGACAATAGACAATAGGTGCAGGAGTAGGCCATTCTGCCCTTCGAGCCTGAACCACCATCCAATATGATCATGGCTGATCATCCTTAATCAGTATCCTGTTCCTGCCTTATCTCCATGACCGTTTGATTCCACAATCCTTGAGAGCTCTATCCAACTCTTTCTTAAATGAATCCAGAAACTGGGCCTCCACTGCCCTCTGGGGCAGAGCATTCCACACAACCACCACTCTCTGGGTGAAGAAGTTTCTCCTCATCTCTGTCCTAAATGGTCTACCCTGTATTTTTAAGCTGTGTCCTCTGGTTTGGCACTCACCCATCAGCGGAAACATGTTTCCTGCCTCCAGAGTGTCCAATCCTTTAATAATCTTATATGTCTCAATCAGATCCCCTCTCAGTCTTCTAAACTCAAGGGTATACAAGCCTAGTCGCTCCAGTCATTCAGTGTAAGGTAATCCCGCCATTCCAGGAATTGACCTCGTGAACCTACGCTGCACTCCCTCAATAGTCAGAATGTCTTTCCTCAAATTTGGAGACCAGAACTGCACACAGTACTCCATGTGTGGTCTCATCAGGGCCCTGTAGAGCTGCAGAAGAACCTCTTTGCTTTTATACTCAATCCCTCTTGTTATGAAGGCCAGCATGCTATTAGCCTTCTTCACTACCTGCTGTACCTGCATGTTTACCTTCATTGACTGGTGTACAAGAACACCCAGATCTCTCTGTACTGCCCCTTTACCTAAATTGATTCCATTTAGGTAGTAATCTGCCTTCCTGTTCTTGCCACCAAAGTGGATAACCATACATTTATCCACATTAAACTGCATCTGCCATGCATCTGACCACTCACCTAACTTGTCCAGGTCACCCTGTAATCTCCTAACATCCTCCTCACATTTCACCCTGCCACCCAGCTTAGTATCATCAGTAAATTTGCTAATGTTATTACTAATACCATCTTCTATATCATTAACATATATTGTAAAAAGCTGCGGTCCCAGTACTGATCCCTGTGGTACCCCACTGGTCACTGCCTGCCATTCTGGAGTAAAGCAATTGGGCAGCCAGTTTAAATCAGGGAGGCAATGACCTAATGGTATTATTGCCAGACTGTTAATCCAGAGACACATGTAACGTTCTGGGGACCCAGGTTTGAATCCCACCATAGCAGATGGTAGAATTTGAATTCAATAAATATGTGGAATTAAGAGTCTAACGATGACCATGAATCTGTTGTTGATTGTCAGGCAAAATCCATCTGGTTAACTAATGTCCTTTAGGAAGGAAACTGCCATCCTTACCTGGTCTGGACTACATGTGACCCCAGACCCACAGCAATGTGGTTGACTCTGGGCAATTAGTGATGGGCAATAAATTCTGGACCAGCCAACAATGCCCTTATCCCGTGAATTAATTTTAAAAAAGCAAAATGTGCCATGCCTCTAGAACCAAAAGCATGGAATCTTTGCTCTCACCCAAAATCTGCTCCCCCCGTCCAAGTCTGTTTTTATAAGAAAATACCAACTATCAAATTAAAGAAACCATTAGACCTACTTGATCAAAGTTCATATGTTAATCTCTTCACTACAATAATAAGAAACCCGGGCGATGGCCGCAGTGGTATACCATAGGAATTCACAGGGACTTTCTTCTTATTTAGTTTTGGTTTACTTGTCTATTTTGGCTTATCCATTCTTGGTATTCATAATTTCTTGTTAATAACATCAATGATGTCAACAAGATGGTTGTGTAAAAGGGTTCCTGAGCCAGGGCTCATCTGCTCTGACTGCTTCTCTTTTCTCCACCTTTTTTTACTCTTTCCTGGTATTTCTTTTGTCTTTTCCTTTACTTACCTCTTGTCCTGAGCTTGGATGGCATCAGCAATAGCGAGGGATCCCAATGCAGAGGTTGTGTCAGCGGTGATTGAGCCCAGAATGGACTTGTGTGAGCTTTTACTTGCAGGGCGAACATGGGACCTGACATAGGAATTGACAGCTGCTACATTGGCAGAGATGACGTCGACAAGGTAGACCCAGCAGTGAAAGATGGCGCCTGAGGATCAGCAACTTCGTCATTGGTTGTGTTCAGTGCTTGTGATGGTGGAAGGTCATCATGGTGACATTGAGGTGGGCCCAGTGATGAGGGTTGCATCTCTGATGTTTGTGAGCTTTGTGCAGGCAGCAGCGAGGCAGTGGTGGAGAAGAATTGACCTTGCAGTGAAAAGGTCCCTGAAGAGTGGTGACTGTAACATTGGTTGGGTCTAGTGTAGATGGCGGCGAGGCAGTGGAGGAGAGTTGTTGATAATGATCTGGATCAGGATTGATGGACTCTCTTTCTTAAGGCTATATCTTTCTATTAATATTTTCTTCTTAAACTATTCAAAATGGCACTAGATCATGGCGACAGTGGGAAAGCTTTTCATTGTATTTTACTGTTTTTATCACTGTTAAATACATATGACAATAAAATCATTGATATTAATTTTCTTCCCCTCTAAGGAGCCCAGTAACATAATAAAATAACCTTTAACTTGTTTAAACCAAAAGCTTAATGATTAATCTACTTTAACCTGAATCATACAAATTAAAAGGGACTAAATGAACTACATTAATTTAAAGGAGAAAGTGAGGTCTGCAGATGCTGGAGATCAGAGCTGGAAATGTGTTGCTGGAAAAGCGCAGCAGGTCAGGCAGCATCCAGGGAACAGGAGAATCGTCGTTTCGGGCATAAGCCCTTCTTCAGGAATGTTTTATATGACAATCTGGCAATTTTGTGACCAGGGTTACTCTTTATTTCTAGATTGTGTCCCCATTGTTCTATTTCTTAGATTACATCCTGAAAGCATAATAAATATCAATCCGTGATTGAGGTCTAATCTGCAGGAAATTCTTTCAGGCATCACCATAAGTAATTAAAATAATTTAACAGGATTTTCCAAAAAAATAGCCTAACTTGGAAAACTGTATTTAGCACAACATGGAGACAATGTGAATATGACGACTTCTTTTGGTCCCTTAATTTTGAGCTGTTACAATCTAAACAAAACTCAAAGCTGGTCGAGAAACAATGCAAAATGCTAACAATGTTCCATTACATTTTTATGTAAATTAGCAGGTGTGTGTGCATTCATAAACTTTTTTTTAAATGTGGAAAATACGCAATGTACTTTAATATGTCAGAGAGGGAGGTATGTGATTGTTTTTCGTGAGGAACGGTCATAATTAGGAGCATTAAAACTCTGGCTGGGAAAGCGAACGCAAAGTTCAACAGCATGTAGCACGCTATCCGAGAGCAACGACAATGAAACAGGTTGTGAACAGCGATTAGGAAGAAATAATATCCCGTGACAGCGCTAGCAAAGCCAAGACTTGTTTTTGATTAGGTTTCGATTATGGAGAGTACGGAGTGGAATGACGGTCCCGCTGGGGAGGATTTCCTTTTGTACACCATCGAGGAGGAGAGGTCGAGCCTAATTTCTGAAGGCACCGCTCGGGATTGCCGTTTGAAGAGTAACTGGGAGTTGGGGGAACCAGGAAGCGACCCCGTCAGCAAGTTTCTGGACAAGCCGGCAACAGGAGTCACTCACCCTCCTCCCTACCTTTTATCTTAGCCTGCTGGACAAACTTTCCCCATTCCTGAAGAAGGGCTTATGCCCGAAACGTCGATTCTCCTGTTCCCTGGATGCTGCCTGACCTGCTGCGCTTTTCCAGCAACACATTTCCAGCTACATTAATTTAAAGTCCACTGGCTATGTGTGGACATGCCAAATAGTTGTAACAGGGAGTTTATCTAATTTGTATTTAAAAGTAAAGGGCATTAAGGGGATATGAATACAAGTTAGCTATCTTCTTTTTATTAACGCAACTTGTAAACCAATTTAAAAATGATAAGTAGAAAGCGTGAATACAATGTGCCCATTTTGGAGAAAGTTCATTAATTATATCACTTCCCAAGAATTATTAGCAGAAAAAACAACCTAAGTCTCATAACTTCCTAGAATGTTTCCTTATGAACAAGGAGAATTATGCCATGATTTCCTCAGGAAATTTTTATATAATTGGAATACACTGATTTTGTGTTGAACGTGTTTGATATTTTGCAATGCTCTCAAGTCTTGTGCACCTTTGACCGAATAAGGTAGTTTTGCACCCACGCCAAAGAACAGACAATAAGAGTTTCTGAGTGAGTGTACATATACCTTTCACGTTTTAGGACTTGCAAGACTCAAAGTAACTATTTCTAGTGTTTTATTAAATTTTTCTTCCAACTTCCAAGGCTCCTCTTTCATGTCACTTTGTTTAATAACTCTTTGAAAGACACTAACTCTCACCGCACCTTTGAAGTTCAGCACTTTTGTCCATGTTTTGGGCCAAGCCTTGAATAAAGTCAGGGGTTGAATGATTCTCGGCGAACCCAAACTGAGCATTTGTGAGCAGGTTGAAATATTTTAGATTGTGCTAATGTTGAAGTCTTAGTGGGCAAGTTTTAGAAAGTTTCTCTTATCAAAAGAGTATGATATTTGTAATATTCAAGGAGAAAGTGAGGTCTGCAGATGCTGGAGATCAAAGCTGAAACTTTATTGCTGGAACAGCACAGCAGGTCAGGCAGCATCCAGGGAACAGGAGATTCGACGTTTCGGGCACAGGCCCTTCTTCAGGAATGAGCTTCGACGTTTCGGGCACAGGCCCTTCTTCAGGAATGAGCCCTGAATGGCTCATTCCTGAAGAAGGGCCTGTGCCCGAAACGTCGAATCTCCTGTTCCCTGGATGCTGCCTGACCTGCTGTGCTGTTCCAGCAATAAAGTTTCAGATTTGTAATATTCAGTCATGTTAAATCATGTCATAGACAAAGAACTGGACACCTTTATTAATTTTACTTATTCTTGATAATAGCCCCATTACCCCACCAGACTTACATCTTGCCTGCACAACATAGTCCAGCCTATTCTTTGGGCAATGGTTTACTACATATTGAGGACAGGCTTCTGGATCATACATGGCTTTGCTGTGACATCTACTGCAGCGGGGAGGGGGGAACTTCAGAATCATATTGTTCTAACTCAAATTGGCTAACATCACCTGAAGACATTACAATATGCAAAATTCTACTTTCCAAAATCACCATTATGATAGAGGAATTCAGAATGGTATATTTGAATGGTTTTTCTGTTCATTTCTTTTCTCATAATAGCATAGACCTCAATTCTCTTTGAATCTGACCATCTATTGATCTCAGCCTAACTGTACTCTAGAGATTCACAACCTTCTAAGTAGTTATGATCCGAGCTGATGGTACTACTGGATTGGTCAGATCCTGGAATGAAATCTGCACTGACAGATGTTTTTTAACTTATAGTTAAAGTGGAGGTCATTCACTGAATCTTGGTCCTACAAGGCTGCAGAGCTCTTTTGATAATATAATAAGTTCATTGCACAAAATACAATAACAAAACTAAAAATCTAGTTATAGAATGCAGCTAGAAAAAGAATTAAAACACTCAGTAATACCAAGTTTCCACAGTAAAAACAATCATATATTACTACTCCTGAATGTCTCTGATACATTAGGATTAAGCCACTATTCTGAAAGGACTTTCTGAAGAAGTTGTTATTTTTTTAAAAAAACCTTCAAAAATGTTAACAACTACATGTCACTTTCATTAAATCCAAACTATGAAAGCGTTATTCATAGATACAAATCAAACACCTTTCATCGTAGCATCCTTAATGAAGAATGAAAATGTATTGTTAAGAGGAATTTTCATTTCATCCTAAAAATGTTTCCAAACTATTTCCATGTTACATTAATGGTAATAATTTATTGGCATTAACTATACAATGAGTATTATGGCAACCATATTGTTTGGGATCCCAGCATTCAGTTTCCTTTATATGCTGTAGCTAAAGCATCTGCTACGACATCAACTTTTACATTGTATTCACATTTGTCCTTTGAACATAAATGGGTCATTAAGTGGTAACATTATCAGAGAGACAACTTCTCCTAGTAAATCTTCTTCTAGCCCTTCTTCTGTGGCAAGGTTTCATCTTTTGTGTCCTTGTCATAGCTTACATTTACACCAAGTTTTGTATTGTAAGGAAACTTCTATAAATTACACTGGTCTCTTCAACTGAATCATTAAGTTTGGGTGTAATTGAAGATCCTGTGGCATGCCTACTAGTAACACTCTACCAACCTGAAAGTTAGTTATTCGTAATCTCTGTTTGCTGTTTCACCAAACTTCCATACATGATAATATATTAAACTTAATTCCACAAGCCCTCTACAACAATTTTTGAGTGACAACTTATTAAATACTTTTTGAAAATCCAAACATACTTCATCTGCCCCTTTTTGTACACTGCTCATTAAATTACACACTCATTTAGCATATTACCATGGAACATTGGCGATTCTTATGTACAAATACTAAATCAATAGGATTAAAGCTATGGTTTGTTCCTAACATTTTGGAATGTATTCATTTGGAATAATGGGTCTCATCTAATACAGTCCCAAATGGAGGTGATTCTCATTTGCTGATGCCCTGAATTTTAATGATTTTAATGACCCTGGTGATAATGCAGCTTTATGGTTTGCAAGAAGTTGAGCTGAGGGCTGAGAAATCTACATGCTGGATTGATGTTAGGCGCTAATTTGTTATTCTAATGACACACTAATTCCTCATGTATGCCTCAACTAAAGCATTTGCAAATCAAGGTGCAAGTTAGGAGGGTAATGAGCAACCCTTTCCAATTTCCTCTAATGACATTTTTAGGCTACTGGCAGCAATGTGTTTGGGTGTTCTCATCACAGTTACACCTATAGGTTTGTGGTATTATTATATTGTGGAACTACCTTGTGATTTCAGAAAAGTGGAGGAATGAAGGGAATGACATGCTCTGACATTCTGCCCAACAACCAACGTGGGCAGCTTAGGAATTAAGAACACAAGAACTCGGAGCAAGAATAGGCAATTCAGCTCCTTGATCGCACTCTGCCACTTCATATAATCATAGCTAATCTCATCTTGGCCTCAGCTCCACTTTTCTCCATAACCCTTCGAGCCACAGCTAATTAAAAATCATTCATCTCCTCCTTAAATTTACTCAATGTCTCAGCATGCAACACACTCTAGGGTAGAGAATTCCACAGATTCACCACCCTTTGAGAAAAGTAACTTCCTCTCATTTGTTTTAAATCTGCTACCTCTTAACATAAAACTGAGGCCTCTCATTCTGGATTGCCACACATAAGGAAACATCTTTTCTATGTTTACTTTGTCAGTCTTCTGAAGCATTTTATATACCTGAATTCGATCTCCTTATTCTTCTAAATTCCAGAGAGTGTAGACCTAAACTCCTCATTTCTTCTCATAAGACAAACCCTTCATCTCTGGAATTAATCTAGTGAACCGACTGTGAATTGTCTCCAATGCAACTACATACCTCCTTGAGGGTACTCCAGGTGTGGTTTCACTAATGCCTTGTACAGTTGCAACACACTTCCTTACTTTTACACTCTGTTCCTTTCGCAATAAATGTCAAAATTCTATTTGCTTTCCTTATTACCTGCTGTACCTGCATACTACTTTTCAGTGATTCATGCATGAGGACACCCAGGTCGCTCTGAACTGAAGCACTTTGAAGCTTCTCTCCATTTAAATAATAAGTTGCCATTCTACTACTCCAATGAAAACCTCACATTTATCTACATTAAACTTCATCTGCCAAATTTTGGCACATTCACCTAATCTACCCATCTCCATTTCTGTGTTCCGTACCATGAACTCCCCAGTCTCTTACTCCAAGGATCCAACATTCACTTTAGCTACTCTCTTCCCTTTCATATACAAATAGTGGCTTTTGCTGTCCATTTTTATATTTTGCACTAGTTTTCTTTCATAATTTACCTTTGCATAGAGTCATAGAGATATATAGCATGGAAACAGACCCTTCAGTCCAACCCGTCCATGCCGACCAGATATCCCAACCCAATCTAGTCCCACCTGCCAGCACCCAGCCCATGTCCCTCCAAACCCTTCCTATTCATATACCCATCCAAATGCCTCTAAAATGTTGCAGTTGTACCAGCCTCCACCACATCCTCTGGTAGCTCATTCCATACACATACCACCCTCTACATGAAAAAGGTGGCCCTTAGGTCTCGTTTATATCTTTCCCTTCTCACCCTAAACCAATGCCCTCTAGTTCTGGACTCCCCGACCCCAGGGAAAAGACTTTGCCTAGTTATCCTCTTTTTGCCCCTCATAATTATGTAAACCTCTATAAGGTCACCCCTCAGCCTCCGACGCTCCAGGGAAAACAGCCCCAGCCTGTTCAGCCTCTCCCTATAGCTCAGATCCTCCAACCCTGGCAACATCCTTGTAAATCTTTTCTGAACCCTTTCAAGTTTCACAACATCTTTCCGACAGGAAGGAGACCAGAATTGCATGCAATATTCCAACAGTAGCCTAACCAATGTCCTGTACAGCCGCATAAGTCCTGCTAAGATTTGCTTTCCCAAAATGCAGCACCTCGCATTTATCGGAATTATACTCCATCTGCCACTTCTCAGCCCATTGGCTCATCTGGTCCAGATCCTGTTGTAATCTGAGGTAACCCTCTTAGCTGTCCACTACAACTCCAATGTTGGTGTCATCTGCAAACTTACTGACTGTACCTCTTATGCTCACACCCAAATCATTTATGCAAATGACAAAAAGTAGAGGGCCTAGCACTGATCCTTGAGGCACTCCACTGGTCACAGGCCTCCAGTCCGAATAACAACCCTCCACCACCACCCTCTGTCTTCTACCTTTGAGCCAGTTCTGTCTTAGCTTTTTTTAAGGTTTCTTTAACTTCTTTGCTTAGTCAGGGAAAAGGTTTATTCCTCTCTTATAATCTTTCTTCTTTTTTGGAATATATTTTAAATTATGAGCAATTGACAATGTCAAACATCTGCTATTGCTCATCAACTATTCTACCTTTTAGTCTTCCCGTTCAGTCCACTTCGGGTCAGATCTGTCATCATGCCTATGTAATTACCTTTGTTTAACTCCAGAACCTTACTGTGGGATTCCAGTTTCTCATCTTCCAACTGGATTTGTAATTCTACCATGTTATGCTTACTGCCTTAGGTAAATCCTTTAAAGGTTAAAGGTTAAAAGTAGGACCTAAGTTGTTTTACAAGGAAGAAGATGCAAGAAATCACACTTGTAAACTATAGCTAGAAGGCATCAATGTAAGTCTGAGATGAGGAGGAATTTCTTGTCTCGGGGGTTGTGAGTCTTTGCAATTCCTTGCCACTGGGAGCTGTGTGCATATAGGACTGAGACAGATTGTTGATCACTAGGGGAATCAATGGCTGTGCGGAAATTGGAAGGAAAATAGATGCGAGGAATGCCAGATCACCCATGGTTCTTTGGATGGCAGAGCAAGCTCAAGAGGTCAAATGGCCTACTCCTGTTCCTATTTCTTATGGTCTTGCATTCTGAGTCACAGAAATGCTTGGAGATTGTAACACATGAAAGACTGTTTAAATGTAAGAGACTTTCATTTGGAATTCCATCTGCATCTGCATGGATGAGGTTTTAAGGGGTTAGACATTTTCCAGTCTTGTCTAGATGATATTTTAATCATGGGCAGAAATGAGAGACAGCATTTCCACAATTCAGACGCTACTCTGCAGAGGCTCAAAAAATGTGGTCTAAGAGTCAAGGAAGGCACGTGTCAATACTTTCAACCTTCCACTGAATATTTAAGTCATGCCATTGATGTTCAATGACTGCACAAATCATCTTCAAAGCCACAGCTGAGGCACCAGCAGCCAGCCACCGGGAAAGTATTAAAATGGCAAAATACAGCCTAAGGAGCCAAGAGGCAAGAGGTCGTCTTATGCTTACTTGTTCAGACTTCCTGTGGAGAACACAAGAAGAAAGGATTTAGATGCATTTGGAGAGGCAAGGACTGGTTAAGGATAGTCAACATGGCTTTGTGTGTGGGAAGTCATATCTCACTAACTTGATTGGGTTTTTTGAAGAGGTGACAAAGAAGATTGATGCAAGCAGAGCCATAGACTTTGTATTTATGGATTTCAGCAAAACATTTGACAAAAATCCACATGGGAGACTGGCTGGTAAGGTTAGATCACATGGGATTCAAGGGGAGACTGGCCAATTGGACACAAATTGGCTTGAAGATAGGAGCCAGACTGGAGGCCTGTGATCAGCGATGTGTTACAAGGATCAGTGCCAGTCTCTCTGCTTTTAGTCATTTATAAAAATTATTTGGATGTGAATATAGACAGTATGGTTAGTAAGGTTGCAGATGACAACAAAGTAAGTAGTAGAGTGAACACTGAAGAAGAGTAAACAATTAATAATAGAGCCCTGGGGATTGTTGCTGAACAAAGAGGCCTAGACATACAGGATTTGGAGATGCTAGTGTTGGACTGGGGTGTATAAAGTTCAAAATCACACAACACCAGGTTATAGTCCAACAGGTCTATATTTGAACAGTACATGTGAAAGAACTGAAACCAACATGGTCATTCTAAAAGATGAGAGACTTTACAAACAATCCAGGTCTTTTTGAATATATGATTTCAGTTACATCTCACTGTAAACTTTTGCTATAAATTCTGTGGCTTACAGTCTTATACTCCACAACCACCTGATGAAGGAGCGGCGCTCCAAAAGCCAGTGCTTCCAAATAAGCCTGTTGGACTATAACCTGGTGTTGTGTGATTTTTAACTTTAGACATCCAGGTGCATAGTTCCTTGAAAGTGCAATCGCAGGAAGACAGGGTGGTGAAGAAGGCATTTGGCATGCTTGCCTTCATTGATCAGAACATTGAGGATACGAGTTGGGATGTCATGTTTCTGCAGTATAGAACGTTGGTGAAGCCACCTACTGCATAGAAGTCTGGTCACCCTTCTATGAGGAAAGATGTTGTTAAACTTGAGAGAATGCAGGAGAGATTTACAAGGATATTGCCAGGATTGGAGGGTTTGAGTTATAGGGAAAGGCTGAATACCCTGGGGCATTTTTCCTGGAGCGTTGGAGGCTGAAAGAGGCTAACCTTTATAGAGGTCTATAAAATCATGAGGAACATGGATAGATTGAATAGCCAAGATATTTTTCCTGGAGTGGGGGAATCTAAAACTAGAGGGCATAGGTTTAAAGTGAGAGGGTAAAGATCGAAAAAGGACCTGAGAGATAACTTTTTTGTGCAGAGGGTGGTGAGTGTATGGAATGAGCTACCAGAGAAAGTGGTGGAGGCCGGTGCAAAACAACATTTTAAAGGCATTTGGATAGGTATATGAATAGGAAAGATTTAGAGGGACATGGGCCAAGTGCTGGTAATACATCAGATTGAGATGTCTGGTCCGCGTGGATGAGTTGGACTGAATGATCTGTGTCCGTGCTGTATGATGCTATAAGCTGTTCTGGTTGTGGACAGATTTTTAGTTTCA
Source organism: Chiloscyllium plagiosum (assembly GCF_004010195.1). Classification (NCBI taxonomy): domain Eukaryota; kingdom Metazoa; phylum Chordata; class Chondrichthyes; order Orectolobiformes; family Hemiscylliidae; genus Chiloscyllium; species Chiloscyllium plagiosum. The sequence continues at coordinate 32,328,005 of NC_057728.1, read as the reverse complement.
CAGGGTGTGTAAAGAATGCCAGTTGTTATAAATATTTGCACGTTAAACTTTTTATTTAATTCAAAGACAGGATGGAGTTGAAGAATTGGAGATTTTGAATATAATTAATTATCATTTCCATTTAGATAGAAAGCCCGTGTGATTTAAACATTTTTCGAAATGTTATTGGTCTCTACAGAGATTGTCCAGTCACAAAGATTCAACCCGTTCAAATTGGCAGGACACTGGTGCATAAAAAAATTTCTTTTTTGAAAAAAAAATTTATTAATTCCTGCCCCAGAGCATATTCTGTGCAATATAAATCATGCATTTATAATAAACAGCAGATGGACTTGATGTGAAAGAACTTGGCATGTTTTGTTGATCGGTTTTCAGAACTTTTTTGTATACAAACTGACTGTATGACATTCAAAACCACCTTGCTGGGTACAAGGTGCCCTGTAACACTGGAAGTAGCTATATCAATACATATCCTTTCTTCCTGTTTGACCTGCTTATGTGGATGTAAGAAAAGGAACAGGATATTCAGCCGTGAACTTGCTCTGCCATTCAAAGATATCTTGGCTGATCTGTATCCAACTCTATCCATCCATGTTTACTCCATATCCCCAGTCTCTCAAATTTGCACTTTTCTTGATTTTTTGTACGCATTTCTGTTTCAATTTATGATATTTTTCATCCCTTTGTTGACATAGTTTTTTTTTGATTGGTTAAGTTCTTAGCTGTTAAAGTATACACAATCCTGTATTAAGTTAAATTATTTTTGAACAGCTCCCACTGTTATTTCTGAGTTAAATCTACTAACAGTTTTTGTTGTCAGTTTCCATCTAATCTCATTAAAGTTAGCCTCAAACAAAATTACTGTCTTAGTAACTGTATTAAATTTTCCCTTTCTCTTTCTCTCAATAAAAAGCCTGCCAAGTCATTTTTTGAAAGATCCATTTCCATGGAAACAGAATATCTGGAGATTTTTTTTTCCATCCTGAAAATAAATGCGCTGTTATCTCAATAAAGCAAATGCTAGAGTTGCTTGAACTTGCAATAATTTAAGGACAGTAGATTATAGCATGCTGCATTAGAGTTTTCGACAAATATGAATGTACGATTCAGGAAAAGAAGAAAACTATTGGGCCGCTTGAGCCGGCTCTGCCATTGAAAAAAAATCATTGTTGACCTGTTTGTATTCTGAATACCACATCTCTAACCTCATCCAATAGCTTTTAATACCCACGCCTAACACAAATCCATCTTCCTCCTCTGTAAAAATATTCAATGATCCTGCCTTGACTGCCTCCAACGTTGTGCAATTCAGAGATAAACCACTTCTACCTGTCTCTGAACTAAAAGGGTGTCCTCTAATTTTAAAATGGTTTCTCCTCATTCTGCATTCACCCACAAGAGCAGACAACATTTCCACATCCCCCTCTTAAAGACTATTTAAATTTTCGTATACCTTAATGAAGTCGGCGCTCAGTTTTCTAAATTCTAGTGGAAATAAGCCTAGTCGGTCCAAGCATATAAACATTTTCACTAGTTCCAGGTACCAATCTGGGTTACTGCCTCTGCATTCAAATACTTCCTTAAATAAGGGGATCACAACTGCACACAAGATGTTGTTTCACCAATGACCTGTCTAACTGAAACATAACATTCTTACCTTCAGTTCAATCATCTCATAATAAAGGAAAGCTCTCCCTTAGCTGCCTTAATTATTTGTTTTACCTGCATACTAGTAATTTTGGAACTCAGGCATGAGAACACATGGATCCCTCTCCATCTTGGAATTGTGCAGTTGTTTTCTATTTAACTCTAACTTTGTTCTTCTGATCTTCCCATGCCATATTTTATCTGCCAAATTTCTGCCCATGCATTCAACCTACCTATATCCATGTGTATCCTCTTTAAGACCAAGTCACAACATAGTTTCATGCCCGTTTTTGTGCCATCTGTAAAGTTAGCTACAATTTTGTTTCCCTTAGCTAAACCATTGATATTTATGCCATGTTTTCTTTGATAAAGTATAATTATGTTTTCCTTTGAATAGATTTAACTTTTTTATCAGTTAATTAAAAGGAATAGAAATGCATGTGATTAAAATGTCTGGTGGCTTCTGCTATGAGTGGTTTGCTGTAGAATGGGATCAGAAGGCTTATAGTTGGAAGATATTACTATATACCAATGATTATGTTGAACCAAGTTATTGTAGATAATAAATGAAGTGGAAAATTAATAAACCTGTGCCAAATTTGGCCAGCATTATACTCTGGGTTTCCAAGATAGCATTATTAATACTAATAATTTGCCAAAAGCAATGAATACAACCATTTTGCTTGTTTAAAAACGAATGGAGGGAACACGAGTTTGTGGCCTCCATTCTAGAGGAAATGAGATACTAGCATCATGATAATGCAGCAATACGCCTTGCATCCATTCCTATTATTGCTCTGGTGACTGAAGTCTTCCTAAGATTTATTGCAGAGTAGTTAGAAAGCCTGCCTGAGTCTGATGGTGGCCTGCTTTACTTGGTAAATTGCATCCTATGATGTACATTGAACCCTCTATAGTTCATGATCAGCTGGCAGTGCAGGTGAAGAGAAGGCCATAAATATATCTTTCTCAATTTTTGTGGGACTGTGAGGATTAGGAAATTCCATACTGGAAAAGTGAAACCAGCCTTACCCATTGTAGTAGTAAGGCCTACTTGCAGAATGTTTCAGGGAACACCTCAGGGGACACCCGCACCAACCAACCCAACCGCCCCGTGGCTGAACACTTTAACTCCCCCTCCCACTCCGCCAAGGACATGCAGGTCCTTGGCTTCCTCCATCGCCAGACCCTGGCCACACGACGCCTGGAGGAAGAGCACCTCATCTTCCGCCTAGGAACCCTCCAACCACACGGGATGAATGTAGATTTCTCCAGCTTCTTCATTTCCCCTCCCTCCACCTTATCTCAGTCTCAACCCCCGGATTCAGCACCGCCCTCCTGACCTGCAATCTTCTTCCCGACCTCTCCGCCCCACCCCCTCTCCGGCCTATCACCCTCACCCTCACCTCCTTCCACCTATCATATTCCCTGTGCCCCTCCTCCAAATTCCCTCCCCTCTACATTTTATCTCAGCCCGCTTGGCACACCAGCCTCATTCCTGAAGAAGGGCTTATGCCCAAAACGTTGATTCTCCTGCTCCTCGGATGCTGCCTGGCCTGCTGTGTTTTTCCAGCACCACACTTTTCTACACGAGTAGTAAGTCCATGCCAAAGTATATTCTGCTTGCTCTCCCCTTCAGGTATAATGCAAACACTATTATTATTATCAAAGTGAGTCATCGTGCACATCATACTCCAAAATCTGTAAAAGCAATTATGTCGTTATCATTACTAATAGAGCTATTCTAGTGATAATTTCACTATTTGTGGTGTGAAGCTGCAGTGATCAGCATCAACAATTCATTATTGAACTATATTTTCCTCCCAAGTCAGTTTTCATATTGCTACCTTCATTTCAGTTGCTTTGCTTGAGGCAGAGAGCTCTTATTTAAGGTTCACATTAAACTGAGGTGCACGTTAAATGAGGCTATGCTAGGGTACCTACTAAACAATGAAAACTGAAACCTTTTAATTTAGTCTGTTCCCTAAAGCAAGTGTAAACCTTCCCTCCTGGCAGCATTTTTTGGGCAGCTGGCTTGTAGACTCCACTCAGTGGTTCTCAGGAAGGGTCACTGACTCCAATACATTTAACTCTGATTTCTGATGCTTCCAGACTTGCTGAGCGTTTCCAGCAATTTCTATCTTTGTACCCAACTGCACTGACAGATGGCCCTGTCCATTGAGAGGGCTAGAGCTTGTTAACATAGTACCTGTCTAAAGATGAACACACTGGAGAAACTTGATACATTCAGAATGGATTAAGTATTCCAAGGGATTCCAAGGGGAGGGGGAGTTCTGTTCTTGGTGATTACCACTATAGTAGTTTGCTCTTGTTTTAGAATCTATCAAGGTCTTCTCTACACTTTGAAAGAAAGTAGTCATTGTGGTGGAACAAAGGATGGGGAAAACGTTTTCACAAAACAACACAAATATGAAGCACAAAACATAAACAATGGTAAAAACTTGGGCATTGTCTAACTTCTGAATCAGAAGGCTGTGTGTCCAACTAATGCTGTGATATTCATATGAGTAATGTTGTGAGAACTGATCTCCTTTATACTTGCAATAAGTTCAAAAAATCCACTGGGAGGCTTTCCAATACTTCATAAAGATGCCGTGTGAGCCCAGCTCTTTTATTTTTATGGTTCCCTGATGTGTGCATTTCTGTCCCGCTCAGAAAACCTTTGGGAGGACCTTGGCCACCATTTCCCTGTCACCTGCAGATGTACCCACACCATGTAACAGACATGAACTGCCATCCTGTGTATTTGTGTTTGGGAGGGATGGAACATTTAATAGTGCATCCTCAAGATTGTTACCTTCCTCTGAGGGTTTTTTCAGGAGGGCTTTATTGCTGAGAAGGTCCTAAAGAAAGGAGGAAATGTCGAGAGGAAGAATTGCATGAACGGACTTGACTTAAGCAGTTAGTCTTGAGAAGGCAGATTGAAACTGTCAAGTTGGTCAGATATGTAATATGCTAAGGTTAATGAAGGGTTACTACATTAGGCGGCCACCCTGATATGTTACCAATCTCACCTTCCTCAATGCTGTTATCTTTTTCTAGGCTATCCGTATTCAAATCTTCATGCTGCATTTCAGTGAGAATTGCAATGTCAAGTGCCCATCCCTCAGTCTTTCCATTACCCCTTACGTGATGTCTTGTTCTATAGATAGAGAGGATGAGAGTTAACAGTGAGTGGCTTTTCAAAGGAAAGTGGAGAGATCAAGCATTTGTGCATGTGCTGCATTTGCTGAGAACTGCAGGAAAAGCATGATGGAATGACAATGGGGAGAAGATGGATGGAAAGTCAAGTGTATAGGAAATGAAATAAGGAAGGTGTCCTGGGAGCAGCTGCAAGTGTTGGGATGTGAGAATCGAATTCTGCTAATGTGTGATGTGGAGAGCGTGCACGATGAGGTGAGTGTGTTTAGAATCAGAAAGATTTGGTGTTATGTCCTCTTGTGATTGTCTAGTGAAGGATGTGATAGAGGGGAATGAATTGTTGAAAGTGCTTGGTGGGGGTGAAGCTGAGTGTAATGAAGTGCTCCTCAGACATGAAAATAAATGTTCATACTGTTCAGAGGAAATGTGAAAACAGAGAATGTAACTTGGCTTTTTTGAACAACCTGCTGGAAATTGTACCTTGATCTGGATAGACAGCATTATTTATAATGGAGTAGTGATTTGACTTTTAGATACCAATGAAAATGGTGCTCTATTTTACAGATACCAGGGAAAATTTAATCTCCAAGCTGTCTGTTTATTCATCATAAAATGGTTGTAACACTACCACCTTTCACAGCATTATCTACTGCAACAAAGCTATGCCATAATTTATACTGGACACCACATCAGCTGGACAATTTTTAATCATCAGGACAGCTGGAAAAACATGCAAGCTCTTTAAAATGCAAATCTTACATTGGTTTTATCCCAAATGCAGGAAAACTAGCCTAATCTACTCTGCACAAAGACTGTATTGGAGAAGAGATGGAGCAGCCTAAGTAATAATCTCTAAAGGGACTGAGTTCTGGAGGCTGCTTAAAAAGTCATTGTCTAGCAAATTGTCAGCTTTTGCTTTTAGTGGGAGAAGCTAGAGAAGCATGAGATCTCATACGAATCCAAGCATTTTAGGAGCTTCAGGCAGGATTACCTGACGAGCACTCAAAAACCTTAACTTTGGCTAGTTCATTTAAGGGCTGACAATTTCTTGCTCTTCTTGAATGGTAAGCTGCACTGGACCATCTTTTTGACATGTAAAAACACCCAAAACCATTTCTACATCAGACTGAGACAGGCTAGTGTCAGCACTGTTTCTAGTTCAGTAAGATAAATTTCTTGATAATCTTAAAAGTGAAATTCTGCAGCTGCTAGAATTATGAAGTAAAAACAGAAAATGTTAAAAATACTCAGAAGCAATGTACAATGTTGTTTGTACCACACGGCTGATTTGTTTATGTGCATGGTCCCTTTAAATTCTTTTGTGCAGTCATACAGACCAGTAACTTAAAAAGGGCCAACTTGTGCACAGTATGCAAAGGAACTCTTGGGTCTTTGAGAAGAAAGGACTTTGTTAATCAGGTCAGACAGCAACTGTTAAAAGAGTGCCACAATTAATAGATGAGACTTTACCAGCAATGGTAGTTCCCATGGTATAATGCGGTTAATGGAAGTGAAATTGTAATGCTGTCAACTATTACTGTCATGGTTAGCTGGCAAGGTGGTGAGCAGACATGGAGTTATCCCAAATATTGAACCGCAGTGTAAGATGAGGATCAGTCACCTGATACAGTCTGGTAAGTCAGGCAAAATACACTCAATCGTGGATGAATCTGATATAGTCACCAAGTTTGGCCATCCTCCAGATTACCAATATAGAAAGTTCACATTTGATGTGTGGCTGCCTTGACTTGTCTTGACTTCAAGTAAAACAACTTTAAGTGAATCATAGGTTCCCAAAGAATTCTGTGTGAAAGCAAACGTTAGTTGCTTCATACGTTTATCAGCTGGAAAAGACAATGTACCTGTTGAAAGACTGTACTATACACACGGAGCACTGGATATTCTGAGCTGAGATAACTTTAAAAATAAATTAAGTCATTAAATATTAAAGAAATAGTGTATTATTTGAAGGGAGCATTGCAATTTGCATGGTGGGTTTGAAAATGGGCATTTCTGGTAACTTAGCAGCTTTTCTACCAAGGCGTATGTGAAATACAAAGTGGGCAGTAATTATTTTGCCATAATTTGGAAATCACAGCCCGACAAATGCTATCATTTAATTAATTACATTAGTACCGCACTTCAACAGTAAGTAAGAAGGAAGAGCTAAAATTGAAGGAAGTGAACTTTTTGGAAGAATTGTTGGTGTTGTGTTGATGTTGTCTCTTTTTCTGGGAGTGATCTTTTCCGGCCTACTTCATGCCTAGTGGTTGTCAGAAATTCATATTTGGAAAAACAAGAAGGGTCCATATTTCCTCAGATTGAATCAGCAAATCATAAAACTATAACGCTACAAGCTATAGGAGTAGAGTGAAGCCATTCAACCTATCAGGTCTGCTCCACCATTTGATCATGGTTGACATGTTTCTCAAATCCATTCTCCTGCCTTCTCCAACTAACCCTTGATCCCATTTTCAATCATTATCTTAAGTAAATTCAATGTTTGGCCTTGACAGCCCTCATGGCAATGAGTTCCACAGATCCATCACTTCCTTGCCCAACAAATGCCTCATCATCTCAGTTCTAAAGGGTTGCTGCTTTACATTGAGGCCGTGCCCTCAGGTCTTAGACTCTCTGACCAGTGGAAACATCTTTTCCATGTCCACTCTTTTCAAGGCCTCTCAGTATTCTGTAAGTTTCAAGCAGACCTCCCTTCATCCTTCTAAAATCCTGTCTAGACTCAAAGTCCTCACCCATTCCTCACAGACAAGCCCTTCATCCCTGGAATCATTCTTGTAAACATCCTCTGGATCCCCTCCAATACTGACAAATCCTTCCCCAGATAAGGGGCCCAGAACAGATCACAATATTCCAAATGCAGTCTGACCACAGCTATATACAGACTCAGCAGTACCTCTCTGCTTTTGTATTCTAGCCCTCTCGAAATGAACGCTCACATTGCATTTGCCTTTCTAGCTGCCAACTGAACCTGCATGTTAACCTTAAGAAAATCCTGAACTAGGACTCCCAACTCCTTTTGTGCTTTAGATTTCCAAAACAGTTCCCTGATTTGAAAATATTCTACTCCTCTGTCCTTCCTACAAAAGTGCCTAACCTCTCACTTTCCCACACGACCTGGCCCTCCACCTATCTTGGTGTCATCTACAAACTTTGCAACAATGCCTTCAGTTCCTTCATGTTAATGTATAATGAGAATAGTTGTAGACCTAATACTGACTCCTGTGGAACTCTACTAGTCACTGGCTGACATCCTGAAAAAGACCCCTTTATCCCCACTCATTGCCTTCTGCCAGTCAGCCATTAGTCCTTTATCCATGCCAGTGCCTTGCCTCTAACACCACTGGGCTCTTCGAGTTGATTTGATTTATTATCGTCACACACTTGAGCTTTTTTTACTTCTCTTTCCTCTCATGGGTTTCTTTTTGTAATTCTGTCATAAAGAGTACTTATTTTTGGAATTTCCAGTTAAATTATCTGCTTATCCCTAAACCTCATTGGACCTCTCTTGTTTCTCGTTTTTCAGCATTCAAAAAAACTTGCAGCCTTGCTTTCTTCGTCCGAAAGTTATCACATTACATTTTTCCTGCATTGAAATCCATCCAGCACAATTTTGCCCATTCACTTCATCTGTCAACATCTCTTGTTTAATTTTGTGCTCCTCTCTGCAAAATTTACTGTACCACCAATTTTTGTGTCAGCAGTGAGCTTGAATGTATAGCTGTCTATTGTGTTAACTAAGATAATTCTAAATATAATGAAGAGTTGAAGCCTCAGCACAAACCCTTATGGGACACACCAAGTCACTTCTTTCCAATTCAAGTACATTCCAATTATCCCTCCTCTTATTCTTTGACTACCCAACCATTAATTAAACCAGTTCAATTTTACCTTCAAATCCATGAGCTTTCATGACTCTCTCTGCTAAAAGGCTATTGAAAATTGAAATTTTCAAGACTGATATTGACAGATTGTGTGTGTGTTAAGTAAGAGTTTCAAGGAGACTGGAAAAGAAAAGTTAAATAAGTGGAGTTGATGTTCATATCATCTATGATCAAATAAAACAGACTTAAAGGAATTAATGCATAATAAAACATTGGAAATCCATATAAATTAAGTTTCAAGTCCACCATCTACTGCTTTTGTTACTTCCTCAAAAATATCAATTAGTTTCTTCAAACATGACCTAACTTTTATGAAACAATGTTAGCGAAATGTGAAACAAGATCAGGAAGTATTGGAAAAACTGAACAGGCCTGGTAGCATCTGTTTCTGACAAAGGGTCACTGGACTCACAATGTTTACTCTGTTTCTCTCACCACAGATGCTGAGTCTCTCTAGCACATTCTGTTTTTGCTTCAGGTTTCCAGCATCCATAGTTATTTGTTTTAGTTTAGAGCAATTTGAGCTGATTAAATCTCAAGTCACTTCAAACTTAATTGTTGGTTACAATAACTTCCCACAACAAAGAGTACACCAACAGGGCCACAAATTCCTGTTAGTTTTCACTCTCACTTTACTAACTTTTTCTGGAACGATCTACTGTACATTGTTTTAGATCAAACATCTTGTTTTTTAATTGACTTTGCTGAATACATTACTCAATATGATCTTGAAATGAAACAGTTGAGCAAATATGATCATAAGTAAATGGGATTCCTAAAATTAGGGACTTCTTATCTAGATTGACTGTGATAACCTTGGTGGAAATTAGAGGAAGCTCCATTTACATGGCTCATTTCAGATTTCAATTGAGTTTCCAGCCACATTTATGGCAACTGATTTCTTTTTCGGAAATAAATTCTCATTGTATGCTCCTGTGTCCAAATGTGTTCATTTCCTTTACAATAATTAATAGGTTTTCTAATCCATGCAAATCCTTATGTGGCTATTACAACACAAGTATAAATACTGACCATTTTTGCCACACAATCAGTTTTTCATTTGATTTTCAATTTTTTAAAAATTTAAGCAGTAACATTTCACAATGAAAAATGTGCCTTCCTCAGAGTACAATAATTGTCTCTGACCAGCTGTGAAACTGCATTTTATCAGAATTGTACAATACATAGCTCAGGCTTGAAGGAATCCCAAAGGACATTTTACATTTCCAAACAGAAATGCTGTATTAACAGCCTGATGTGTTTTTGATGTACGCTGCATTTAACCCAGAACAATATGTTCATGCCCAACAGTACTGAACATACTGATCAGTAAGAGTTGTTTATTATCTTTTCACACCGAACAATATCTTTAAGGGGAAATTTTTGATGTCCATCATTCATTGAGTGAGTGATAAATTCAGTGGGAGGTTCAAACCATTTTAACTTGCATGTAAACTGTTAGCATTACTCCTGTGTTTGGTGGGTTTGCTGCTGGAGCTGGCAGCTGGAAATCTAGTGGCTCCTGCATGGAGTCAAACTGAAAGCTTCCTATTAAAGGGAGGAATGATAATCTGGTGATGTTGGGGAAGTGAAGGGGCACGGAGGTTTCTACAGTATCTACCAAGCATCTATCAGGACCTTTCAGGATTTTGTGCGTTTCAAAGAGATTTCATCTCAGGAACCAATTGAGTAAATTTCCTGCATACCATTCTGTCTGTGACACACTGATCCTCCATCATTCCCAATGCTTCCTCACTTCCTCACACAATCAAAGAAAGTGTAGGACTTGCCCATTCACCTCCTCAAAGTCCAAGGCCCCACTTACACATTCCAGGTGAAGCAGCATTTTACTTGTAATTTACATTCAATGAAGTCCCCTGTATCCACTGCTCACAATGCAGTTTCCTTTACCTGGCTAAGACCAAACACAGACTGGGTGACTACTTTGCGGAACAGCACCTCTCTGTCAATAGGAATGATGCTGACTTCATATTTGCTTGTCATTTCAATAAACCACTTTGTTCTCACCTTAACATTTCTGTCCTGGGCCTGCTGCAATCTTCCAATGCAGAACAACATAATTTCAAAAAACAAATCTCTGCCTAGGAACTTTATAGCCTTGAGGTCTCATCATTGAATTCCATACATTAAACCTGATTGCATGATATCTGTTCTCCATTTTTTATTCTTTCCCTTATCCTCCCGCACAGCTTTGTCTTGTTTATGGTTTATTTAAAACATAGAACAGTACAGGCCCTTTGGCCCACGATGTTGTGCCAATCATTTATCTTAATCTAAGATCAACCTACTCTACACACTCCTCAATTTACTGCCATCCATGTGCTTGTCCAGCAGTCACTTAAGTGTCCCTAATGTCTCTGACTCTACTACCATCACTGGCAGTGCATTCCACGCACCCTCCCCTATACCTTCCTCCAGTCACCTTAAAATTATGACCCCTTGTGACAGCCATTTCTGCCCTGGGGAAAAGTCTTTGGCTATTTACTCTATCTATGCCTCTCACTACTTGTACACCTCTATCAAGTCACCTCTCTACCTTCTTCTCTCCAGTGTGAAAAGCCCTAGCTCACTCAACCTCTCTTCATAAGACAAGCCCTCCAATCCAGGCGGCATCCTGGTAAATCTCTACTCCACCCTGTCTAAAGCATCTATATCCTTCCTGTAGTGAGGCGACCAGAACTGGACACAATATTCCAAGTGTAGTCTAAGCAGGGTTTTATAGAGTTGCAGGAAAATCTCACAGCTCTTAAACTCAATCCCCCTGTTAATGAAAGCCAAAACATCATACACCTTCTTAACAACCTGATCAACTTGGGTGGCAACTTTGAGGGATCTATGGACACGAACCCCAAGATGCCGCTATTCCTCCACACTGCCAAGAATCCTTTCTTTAACCCTGTGTTCAGCATTCAAATTCGACATTCGAAAATGAATCACTTCACATATATCCAGGTTGAATTCTGTCTGTCGCTTTTCAGCCCAGCTCTGTAACCTGTCTATGTCTTGTTGTAACCTGCAGCAGCCCTCTACACTATCTACAGCACCACCGACCTTTGTGTCATCGACAAACCTACTAACCCACCCTTCCTCTTTTTCCTCGAAGTCATTTATAAAAACAACAAAGAGCAGAGGCCCAAGAACAGATCTCTGCGGGACACCACTGGTCAGTGACCTCCAGGCAGAATACTTTCCATCCACTACCAGTTGCTGTCTTCTTTCGGCCAGACAACTCTGTATCCAGACAGCCATTTTTCCCTGCATCCCATACCTCCTAACTTTCTGAATGACCCTACCATGTGGAACCTTATCAACTGCCTTACTGAAATCCACATACACCATATCCACTGCTCGACCTTCATCAACTTGTCACGTCAAAGAACTCAATAAGATTTGTGAAGCATGACCTGTTCCTCTCAAAGCCATACTATCTTTAATCAACTATGTTTTTCCAAATAGTCATAAATCCTATCTCTCAGAATCCTTTCCAGTGCCTTGCTTACCACAGATGTAAGACTGACTGGTCTGTAATTCCCAGGGATTTCCCTATTCCATTTCTTGAATAGCGGAACAACATTTCCCTCCCTCCAATCATCCGGTACTACTCCCATGGAGAGGATGCAAAGAAGATCACTAGAGGTGCAGCAATCTCATTCCTCACTTCCCTTGGTAACCTCGGGTGTATCTGGTCCAGCCCTAGGGACTTCTCTATCTTGATGCTTCCCAGAATTTCCAGCACATCCACTTCCTTAATATTAATCTGTTCAAGAATAGATTTACTCTGCCCTTACTAGACAGGACCCACTCTCTCCCTTTACTACACCCATTTTGTTTCTTTCAAACAAACATTAGCAACTCTTTTGTCTTTTGCACTAACCCTTAGCTTTGGTCAAAAATATATTTTTTAAAAATCCCAACCCCTTTCAGTTCTGAAGAAGTCATACCAGGCATGGAAAGTTAACTCTGCTTCTCTCTCTCCACAGATGCTAACATACCTGCTGAGTTTCTCCAGTTTTCTCTATTTGCTGCATTATGGCCCCCTAGTGTGATTTGTGAATGATTAGGCATCATCCCTTCCATTTAAGCTTTCAGAATGGATCACTTTCTTCATGACATCCTAGTCCACAACTCCAATACACATTAATCTTCCAACAGCACCTTTCCTGCAAGCTCAGGAGATGTTAGAGCTGCCCTTTTATCTTTGATACTCCCAGAATCCAAAGCCCCATTAAGTCTCTGCACAAGAAGCAGAAATCTACTTGTAATTCTTTTTAATAAACTATGCTGCTTATGCTATTTATAACATAGTACCCTCATTGGTGGAAACATAGAACATAGAACATAGAACATAGAACAATACAGCACAGAACAGGCCCTTCGGCCCACGATGTTGTGCCGAACATTTGTCCTAGCTTAAGCACCCATCCATGTACCTATCCAATTGCCATTTAAAGGTCACCAAAGGTTCTGACTCTACCACTCCCACAAGCAGTGCATTCCATGCCCCCACCACTCTCTGGGTAAAGAACCCACCCCTGACACCTCCCCTATACCTTCCACCCTTCACCTTAAATTTATGTCCCCTTGTAAAACTCTGTTGCACCCGGGGAAAACGTTTCTGACTGTCTACTCTATCTATTCCTCTGATCATCTTATAAACCTCTACCAA
>NC_057728.1:32307805-32311134 GCF_004010195.1 Chiloscyllium plagiosum | reverse complement strand
CTGCATTTCCTGCAGATGAAGTCGGCAGGAGTATCGGTGGTCACCCCTACCTCAAACATCCGGCAGGAGGAACATTCCACTGCCTGCGCTGCCATTACTCTACACTTCGTCTCCAAAGCAAGAACACTGAGTAGCTTACCTGTGAACTTTAAAGTTAGGTTAGAGGAGGAGGATGGGAGGGAGGCCCTACTATGTAGGGCCTGGGGTATAGAACACACCCACTCAAATATCAATCACTTACCTTCCCGACCAGCTCTGCGCTCCAACCTCACGTCCGTCCAGCTCGCGCCGCTCTCTGCTGAGAAAAGACCGTTGGCGTCGAGGTAAGTTCTTTATATATCACTTACCTTCCCGCCCAGCTCTGCGCTCCAACCTCACTTCCGCCCAGCTCACGCCGCTCTCTGCTGAGAAAAAGTTGCTGATTATCCCTACAGTAATCACTACCGATATGATGCTTTCATTGCATTTATATATTCATCTTTTATCCTTTCCTTACTGTGATCCTGTTTCTGGGTGAGTTTCCAGGGAAAGACTGTCTCTGATAGGGTGGCACAGTGGCTCAGTGGTTAGTACTGCGGCCTCACAGCGCCAGGGACCCGGGTCCAGTTCCCACCTTGGGCAACTGTCTGTGTGGAGTTTGCACATTCTCCCCGTGTCCGCGTGGGTTTCCTCTGGGTACTCCAGTTTCCTCCCACAGTCCAAAGATGTGCAGGTCAGGTGAATTGGCCATGCTAAATTGCCCATAGTGTTAGGTGCATGGGTAAATGTAGGGGAATGGGTCTGGGTGGGTTGCTCTTCGGAGGGTCAGTGTAGACTTGTTGGGCTGAAGGGCCTGTTTCCACACTGTAGCTAATCTAATCTGATATCAGCAATCCATTCACTGACAGTGAACACCAAGGGAATTAAGACCTCAATCAAAGGCCATTTGCTGAAAGTGATGTGATACCTGTATCACATAGACCACCAGCTGTACTAGAGTCAAACAATGCTTCAGAAAGGACATCACAGCTGGAGGTGGGAGGTGCAACAGAAACTTATGCAAATTCCTGAATTGGGGAGCACAAGTCTCAAACAGGAGAAACTGTTCAAAACATATTCATGTGAAGACGTTCCCTTCCATACTGCAGCCATTATAATTCTGGGCCTTATTTTTTAATACTCCTTCAGGACTCCTTTGAGAAAATTTCCATTTGAGGTACCCTTGAACTCTCTTCCTTTCTCAGCTGTGCTCACCTCCTCTGACTGAACATTCTTTTTTTTTTCCCTAAACAAAGGAGACTTTGAATCTCCTGTTTATTTATTTTATTAAACAAATTACAAAAACAGTTTACACCAAAAGTTACATTTACAGCAATTTTACAAGGGAGAGGAGCAGCAAAGCCAGGCCCCAAACCCTACCATTCAAACAGTTTACAGGGACATGACGACAAACCTCAAATCCCAGTTTTGACTGAACATTTTTTTTTCTTTATTTTTTTTCCCCCCACACTACTGCCGAACTGCGGTAGTGCTTATTTTTTCCCCAGCACCCATGGTGTGTGTGTGCAGGTGTGAGACACAGTGAAAGGCACAAAGTGCATGAATCTTTATTCAATTTCCACCACCAGGAAGATAGGAAAACACCCGGGTGGCCAGTGACTGAACATTCTTTTTTTTTGTAACCGCGGACACTCCTGTTTTTTTTTCACCTGTTTATTTTTTTTTCTTTTTTTTGTGTGTGTGTAGGTGGACACTCCTGTTTATTTATTTTTTTCATTTTTTTTTAATTAACCCCCACACTACCACCTAAGTGCGATAGTGCTTATTTTTTCCCAGCACCCATGGTGTGTGTGTGCAGGTGTGAGACATAGTGAAAGACACAAAGTGCATGAATCTTTATTCAAGTTCCACCACCAGGAAGATAGGAAAACACCCAGGTGGCCAGTGACTGAACATTCTTCTTTTTTCTCTTCAGTGACAAACACTGCCCTTCACTTCAAAGGGCAAGCACACCTGTTTTTCTTTTTTCCCCCCACACTACCACCTAAGTGCGGTAGTGCTTATTATATATTTTTTTCCCCCAGCACCAATGGTGTGTGTGTGCGCAGGTGTGAGACACAGTGAAAGACACAAAGTGCACGAATCTTTATTCAAGTTCCACCACCAGGAAGATAGGAAAACACCCGGGTGGCCAGTGACTGAACATTCTTTCTTTTTCTTCAAAAAACCCCTGTTTATTTTTTTTTGTGAAGGGGGGGACAGCCCTTTTTTTTTTGTGTATACGTGTGAGACACAGTGAAAGACACAAAGTGCACGAATCTTTATTCAAGATCCACCACCAGGAAGATAGGAAAACACCCGGGTGGCCAGTGACTGAACATTCTTTTTGTTCTTTTTTTTAAATTTTTTTTTTCTTGTCCCATGTATTTATTTATTTTTATTTTTATTTATTTTTTTTTATTTTTTAAATTTAACCCCCACACTACCACCTAAGTGCGGTAGTGCTTATTTTATCCCCAGCACCCATGGTGTGTGTGTATACGTGTGAGACACAGTGAAAGACACAAAGTGCACGAATCTTTATTCAATTTCCACCACCAGGAAGATAGGAAAACACCCGGGTGGCCAGTGACTGAACATTCTTTTTTTTTCGTAACCGCGGAAGAGGGGCAGGCAGTCGGCCGTGGTATAGCACTTTATTTTTTTTTTCTTTTTACACTCCTGTTTATTTTTCTTTTTAACCCCCACACTACCGCCTAAGTGCGGTAGTGCTTATTTTATCCCCAGCACCCATGGTGTGTGTGTGTGCAGGTGTGAGACACAGTGAAAGACACAAAGTGCACAAATCTTTATTCAATTTCCACCACCAGGAAGATAGGAAAACACCCGGGTGGCCAGTGACAGAACATTCTTTTTTCTTCTTCTTCTTTTTTTTCTTTTTTTTTCTTTTTTCTTTCTTTTTTTTCTTTTTTTTCTTTTTTTTTTCTTTGGCCAGTGACAAACACTCCTGTTCTTCTTTTTTCTTTTTTTTATCTTTTTTTTATTTTAACCCCCACACTACCACCTAAGTGCTGTAGTGCTTATTTTATCCCCAGCACCCATGGTGTGTGTGTGTGCAGGTGTGAGGCACAGTGAAAGACACAAAGTGCACAAATCTTTATTCAATTTCCACCACCAGGAAGATAGGAAAACACCCGGGTGGCCAGTGACTGAACATTCTTCTTTTTTTTCCTTTTTTTTTCTTTCTTTCTTTTCTATCTTCTAAAGACACAAAGTGCACAAATCTTTATTCAATTTCCACCACCAGGAAGATAGGAAAACACCCGAGTGGCCAGTGACAAGCAGTGCCC
>NC_057728.1:32301599-32307444 GCF_004010195.1 Chiloscyllium plagiosum | reverse complement strand
TCCCCAGCACCCATCGTGTGTGTGTGCAGGTGTGAGACATTTCTATCTTTTTTTTATTTTAACCCCCACACTACTACCTAAGTGCGGTAGTGCTTATTTTATCCCCAGCACCCATGGTGTGTGTGTGCAGGTGTGAGACACAGTGAAAGACACAAAGTGCACGAATCTTTATTCAATTTCCACCACCAGGAAGATAGGAAAACACCCGGGTGGCCAGTGACTGAACATTCTTCTTTTTTTTCCTTTTTTTTTCTTTCTTTCTTTTCTATCTTCTAAAGACACAAAGTGCACAAATCTTTATTCAATTTCCACCACCAGGAAAATAGGAAAACACCCGGGTGGCCAGTGACTGAACATTCTTTTTTTTTTATTTTCTTCTTTTTTTTATATATTTTTTAATATATATTTTTTTTAATTTTAACCCCCACACTACCACCTAAGTGTGGTAGTGCTTATTTTATCCCCAGCACCCATGGTGTGTGTGTGCAGGTGTGAGACATGACTGAACATTCTTTTTTTTTTCTTTTTACAGTGAAACACTCCCCTTTTTTTTCATTTTCTTTTTTCTTTTTTTTTCTTTTTTATTTTTACCACCTAAGTGCGGTAGTGCTTATTTTATCCCCAGCACCCATGGTGTGTGTGTGCAGGTGTGAGACATGACTGAACATTCTTATGGGGTTTCCTGTTGACTCTCATAGGTCCACCATCCTTAATTAGACTCAGGACTTACTAATGAGCCACCATTTTGATTCCCAATGCTTCTGGAGCAATTCGGTCCATTAGTTCTATATTTCTCTTCACAGGCGCTGCCTGACCCATTGAGTTTTTATTTCAGAATTGCAAAATTGGCAAACACCAGGAGTCTATAAATTCTGTGTTTTTGATTTCACCATGAAAGGAATACAAAACATAAAGAAATAATGGAGCAGATTTTGAGAAATATTGGATCATGTAGTGCAAATGCTGGAGATTCCAATCCGGCTAGATTTAGATTTGTTGATGAGAAACTCTTGCTGGAATCTGGAGAATCACACTTTTAAACCCTGTTCTTGTTCAGAGATGCTGTGTGAAACACAGAAAAGTGGTGAATTAGTCCAGTTTAGAGGATAGAGTGTCTGACAACAAAAGTCCCATTATACAGAAACGTGTCTGCTACCACTGACAGCAGAATACAGAAGCAAGCGTGTCTTGTAGCATGTGAAGAATTGAAATGGGTCAATATCTTTGCACTAAAACAATATATAATTCTGATAACTTTCTTAGTGATTTGAAATGTTTTTAATTTTGGGTGGGAATAGATTATTCTTTCCCAGTATTTTGACCAGGAAACTTGGCTGGTTGCGAGTTTTGTGTTTGTGCAACAAAATATGAAGCAAATTTATTTTATATTTTAAAGGAATATGCAGCAGAACACCAAATTTGTGCACAATCTCTGTCTCTGAGTTATGTTATGCACTAATTCTCTTTTCCACTCGCACTAACTCATAACAATAGCCATTAAAACTGTCTACAAGTGAATATAATTATAATTAGGATGTTCGTCATCTGAAATGTCTCAATGTCAATCTTTTTTCTGAGTGTTAGCTGGTGGCTATATCTCATTGTGTGCAATCTCTTAGCTGCAATGACATGTTAAAATTGGAAAGAAGATCAAGAGAATATGTTAAAGCAACCCCAGGCAGTTTTCTAATTGTCTTAATGCATATTAGTTTGCGAGCTATAATGAAGCTGATAATTAGGAGAGAGATCTAGCAGTATTAAACACTTATTATTACTGGCAAAGATTTCAAAGAGATTTATCTGTGTAAAAGTAACAGGCTTGGAAAAGAGATGCAGAGTTTAAAATGGCCTATCACACTTTGATTTGTCAGATCTTATAAAATTCAAAAGAACTGAAGTATTAAAATAACCATATTGTTTGAAAAAGGTTGTATTTATTAAGGTATGCATTACATAAGGTTGCATTAGCAATGACACTATCTCAGTGCAATGAAGTAAGTAATTTTGTTAAAATTTCCTCTAATATAGTGCATTATTCACAAACCAAAAATGTAGTCAATGCTTTGTTTGAAAAACCTTCCATGATCACAGATCATATTTATCAGCCTATTGAAGACGGGTTGAGAGACCTGAGATTTTGTTAAATACTAACAGAAGACATTGTGGTCAGGAAATATTTGGTTCCTCTCCCAATGTGATATTCCTAGAAGTGTAAACATAAGTGGCTTGATTGTTCACTGAGTAGAGGAGGCAGCACAATGAATTCAATCAAAAGTCCAATTGACATCTTCTCTATACCTTGGCTGACACCTGCATAGACCCCTGCTTTGTGGAAAGACTGTGTGGTACATGCATTTTGATTCTCTGGAGAATAGTTGGGACTCTAAACATGCCATGACTAAGGAAGGGATCTACCAATGGCAATGACTATTTCTGTAACCAGCTGCTGCGACTGGAGGGTTCATTGCTCCAATCTTAGGGGGGATGTTGAGACCTGGAAAATATTTCTTACCTAACCTTCAAGGGTGCCTCCCATTATGGAGATGCCTTTTTCTCACTGCAGCCTCAGCAATGGTTGCCATCATTGATGGTATTAGCAGTGTTGCTGAGCTGCTGGTCCTCTTATTCAAATCCCTCCAATCTTATCTCTCTCTCTCCTACCTCTAATCTCTTCCAGTTTGACAGCAGAATTGTCTCGACTAAGCTCTTGATCATGCCTTCAGTTACTTAGATCTTAAGCTCTGGAATACTTTCTTGCACCTTCTGCCTCACTCTTCTCTATTAATATTCCCTTCAAATCTACACCTTGGGCAAAGCTTTAGGTTTTGAGACTCAATCTTCCATGTGGTTTGGTTTCATACTTTGTTTTATAATGCTCCCATGAAATATCTTGGATTGTTTTCATCCTTTAACGTCGCTACATAAACACAAGTTGTGACTGTTATAAAACCTAGATAGTACTTTTATTATTAGATCCAGTTCCACTTCTGATGTGTTCTTGCACATGTACTACTCAAATGTTATGTTGCTGCAAACCAGCTCATTATTATGTATGCAGAAGATTAAATTCCAGGTATTAGTTACAACATAGCCTCAGAAAAAACTCATGATAGTAATTTATTAAGTAAAATATACAAATAAACAAACATTTCCTGACTACAAGGTAATAAATATTGTTTCAATTCAAATATTGTGTTTAACAAGCATCACATCAATAAAAAGAGAGAGTATAATCTTCTAGTTTTACAGTGTTTACAATTTCCAGGTCCCAACCCTAACAATCAGATTTGCTGAAACAGGGGCCAGGTTACCTCTGTGGTCTAAACAAGCACAAAGCACATTCAAACACCCCAATGCTCTCAGTAGTCGGTAGCCCCATTAGGAGTGGCAGGTGCTGATGAAGCAGGTAGGGAAGTGCAAAGATGCTTCAAGCTGGAAATGCCTCTGCTAATCTGCTGAAGATTTAAACCTGGAGGGCCTACTACTCTTAGGGCCATCAGTGTGAAGGGGAAGAGCCCAGGCTATGGTTTTTGCTTGATGGTGGCCAGTAAAATGTAGTAATGCTCAATTTCCTGCCAGTCTCTGCAGCCTTCTGGACTCGGCAGAGGGCCAATCGTGCAACTGGAGAATCTTGATAGCATCGCCATCTTTGCAGACCGTAGCAACACGACGGCTGGAGGAAGAGCGCCTCATCTTCCGACTAGGAATCCTTCAACCACAAGGGATGAACTCAGATTTCTCCAGTTTCCTCATTTCCCCTCCCCCCACCTTGTCTCAGTCAAATCCCTCGAACTCAGCACCGCCTTCCTAACCTGCAATCTTCTTCCTGACCTCTCTGCCCCCACCCCCACTCTGGCCTATCACCCTCACCTTGACCTCCTTCCACCTATCACATTTCCAACGCCCCTCCCCCAAGTCCCTCCTCCCTATCTTTTATCTTAGCCTGCTGGACCCACTTTCCTCATTCCTGAAGAAGGGCTCATGCCCGAAACGTCGATTCTCCTGTTCCTTGGATGCTGCCTGACCTGCTGTGCTTTTCCAGCAACACATTTTCAGCATCGCCATCTTGGCCATTACAGGACCTTGGCCATTTCTTAACTGTTGCCAGTCTTTATCAGGTGAGAACTTGTCCTTTAGAGCACCAGCATGGAATCAATAGGCACAGGGAAACTAGCTCATTAGAACTTTATCCACAGCCTCGTCCACAAAGCCAGCTCCATGGGGATGGGACGGTTCTGCCCAAAGTGTTCAAATACAATTTTTAATCACTTCCATGACTTTTCCTAAAAGAAATTTACCTATCTGGGCATCCTTTTTCCTGCTTTCTTCATTCGCATTGGACTGGCATGAGTGGATTCCAGGGCAAATAAGTCTACCACGGGCTCTGACATAGTCCGCAAGTCTGGATATTGTTGTGACTTTGAGGTTTATTGGCTGTGAAGAAAGAAGACAAAACTTGCAATGATTCACAGTAACAAGTTGCAAAAGCAACTTTAATCAGAAAGAAACAGTCTGCTCATCTCTTTAATTTTCCCAAAGGTCATTCCCTGTTTGGCAATAAGAATTTGGCATTTACAATATGATCTAATTACACACCAAGTTGAAAACCTTGATTTTCTACTCTGTGATTAAAATCAGGATGAAGTCATTCCTTTTGTTCCATTATATCACTCACTGTCTCCCATTTAGTTGTACAGAATGTTTGTTCCCTGGCAGTTTTTTTTTTATTTCTCATTCTAATTGAGCCTGATGTTTACTTGTCTTATTTTTCCCTACTCGTGAATCCCTTGTTGCAACATTTTCACTTGCTCTGTAAGCCGTGGCCGTTTGAACTCCAGGAGCAGTAAGTAATGTCATTTCTCGATGTAATCGTGTTGTATTGAAACATGCACTAAGCATATATCAGAGTTTCTTGCATGGGGGTTTCTTACTGACCATAGATGAGAGAGGTTATTGGAGGCATTTGGCCATCTCTAATGGTTGTCAGAAAGCTGGTGTAAATTTGGGAGCAAAGGGTGATTGACATGTCATTTTCTTCTATATCAGAGTGTTAACAGAAGGGAATGACAGTTGATCTTTGAAGGGATTCAGCAGGCTTGACAAGAGAGTGATTGATAAAAAGTATGTTAAAAGTTTGACACACTGTCTGGTGCAAGTTGACTCAATTCCCATAATTATTGAAAGACTTCAGGGGGAAAATTGAATCAAACTTGAAAATGAGCATGGGGATCATAATAAGCCTCTACGCTGTGCTCATGAGTGTCATGCAAACTAAGTGATGTCTGCTACATTAAATGGTAATAGTATGTAGCCCAGCACAACATGCTGAATGGCTTCATAATTCAGCAGAGGGCTCAATTTTGTGCACCATTTAAAGTTAATCGGCACCGTTAGCTGACTAATTCTGACTGCAGCAGCTACTGGACTTTGTTGCAGAAGACATTCTCAGCAGGAAGAATGATGGAAAAGATGCAACAAGACAGCATGCACCAGGGTTATCAGGCACACCATTGGAAATTTCACAGAGATCAGACATCCAGTGTTGTTAATCAAGAGTCATAGAGATGTACAGCATGGAAACAGACCCTTCAGTCCAACCCATCCATGCCGATCAGATATCCCAACCCAATCTAGTCCCACCTGCCAGCACCCGGCCCATATCCCTCCAAACCCTTCCTATTCATATACCCATCCAAATGCCTCTTAAATGTTGCAATTGTACCAGCCTCTACCACTTCCTCTGGCAGCTCAGTCCATGCACGTACCACCCTCTGCGTGAAAAAGTTGCCCCTTAGGTCTCTTTTATATCTTTCCCCTCTCACCCTAAACCTATGCCCTCTAGTTC
>NC_057728.1:32263432-32301227 GCF_004010195.1 Chiloscyllium plagiosum | reverse complement strand
TTATGTAAATGACAAAAAGTAGAGGGCCCAGCACCGATCCTTGTGGCACTCCACTGGTCACAGGTCTCCAGTCTGAAAAACAATCCTCCACCACCACCCTCTGTCTTCTACCTTTGAGTCAGTTCTGGATCCAAATGGCTAGTTCTCCCTGTATTCCATGAGATCTAACCTTGCGAATCAGTCTCCCATAGGGAATCTTGTCGAACGCCTTACTGAAGTCCATATAGATCACATCTACTGCTCTGCCCTCATTAATCCTCTTTATTACGCCTTCAAAAAACTCAATTAAGTTTGTGAGGCATGATTTCCCACGTACAAAGCAATGTTAACTATCCCAAATCAGCCCTTGCCTTTCCAAATACATGTACATCCTGTCCCTCAGGATTCCCTCCACAACTTGCCCACCACTGAGATCAGACTCACCAGTCTATAGTTCCCTAGCTTTTCTTTACCGCCCTTCTTAACCAGTGGCACCACGTTTGCCAACCTCCAGTCTTCCGGCACCTCACCTGTGACTATCGATGATACAAATATCTCAGCAAGAGGCCCAGCAATCACTTCTCCAGCTTCCCACGGAGTTCTCAGTTACACCTGATCAGGTCCTGAGGATAGTCAAGAGTGTGGTCCTGGAAAAACACAGCAGGTCAGGCAGCATCTGAGGAGCAGGAGAATCGATATTTCGGGCATATGTCCTTCATCAGGAATGGATGAATGGCTTATGTCCAAGCCATCGATTCTCCTGCTCCTCGGATACTGCCTGATGGCTGTGCTTTTCCAGCGCCACACACTTTACTCTGATCTCCAGCACTCCTCACTTTTTCCTAGTGTTGCTAATCAAGCTGGGGTTCATGTGTTTCAACTCTCTAATGGTTGTCAGGCCTCTCCATCAAGCCTCATTATTTTTAGATTTTGAAATATCATCATGCTTGATTGAAAACCGTAAAGCTCAGGAATGAGATTGTATATCCCAGAACCATAACTCACCCATCATTTTTCTAAAGATTTCCCAAGTCAAACTAAATTGAATGAAAATCTGCCCCATATTTCAGAACTTTTAGTGATATGTATACTATTAAAAGCTTTCACTGCCATTTTTATCTCAAGAAGTAGGTTTTAAATTCAGTATGTAAAATGATCAGGGGTCCATAAAGGTCTACACTATGTTGTTTGAAGTGATTTAAGGTACTGTTTTGACATCCAACTCATCGTTTGTATCCCTCTGTCTCCTTTAATCTCATAGATTGTGCATGACTGCATAATAATTATTTATATTGGACAATATGTCATCCCATGCTGTTTGTCATACGAGAAAGAGAATCCTTCTTTTAAGCCAAGTTGGAATTTAATCTGCATCATAAACATGATATTTTGAGTTTTCTTCACTGTTTGGTAACTTCTATTGGGATAACTAAAATCTCATATTTCTGGTATTAAATATAATTTATACACTCAGTTTATTAAGGTTTAAATTCTCCTTTTGGATTTGATCCCATTTGCTGATCTAAATGTGGTTGTCCACTAGCTAGGACTGAGCCCACCAGTCATTTGTCTGTGGAGAATCTTTAAAGTATTTTTTCCCAACAATATATGTTCCATCATTGTCTGCAGTATTGACCGCAAAGAACTTCCACGTCACTAATCATAGCCTTTAATTGCTTTGACTTTGGGGTCTCTGTTGTCTTTTAATTGTTTACTGTTTGAACAATCTTGTTCTTTGTTCAGCATCGAGGATTACAAAGTGGAAAAGCTCACAGTGGTCTGCCTTTGTTGTGCAAAAAAAAATATTCTGTTAGCTCCCGGAATGATGTCAGCATTGAAACACATCTTTTAGAATGCTAACTATTACCAAAACTTGCAAAATTGCAGAGATTTGCCTTGGTTTCTTTTTATTTCTATCACAATGCAAAGTTGCCATGATTTAGAAATTGGCTGCATAGGCTGATTCCATCTTCCTGCAAGCTTGCAATCTATTTGTATTGTATTTTTATCAGCTCCTGTGTTCAAGGTGGGTAGATTGTGTCCAGTGGACCAGAAAACTATTTAGACCATTATCACCACATGCTCATATTCTACAAACTCCCTGCTCTATTCACTGCATGGTAGAAAATAAATTTTGAATAATGTCTTGCATCAATTTTTCATTATCTTGCTTTAATAACTGAATTCACGATTTTTTTGTAAATGCTGTAATTATTTCAAGATTCACTTTCCTTCTATTATTCTACTGAATTGTTATCTATATCAAGCTTAACACCAAGGAGATAGTATGTTGAAACACTAGGTGGACACTTTCAGACCTAGTCCCCAATATCTTTTGCCAGTCAGTAGTCCAACTGGTGAAGGAGTGGGCTTAGCCATTCCATTTCAGGATATGTGTTATCATGTGTTACAAGAATTCATGAGTGCTTGGATTTTTGAGGCTGCACCAACCACAGGAGGCTGGGAAAATCTCACCCCTCAAGCATGTAACTCTTACCTGGACCTCCTCCTGTGAGATCTGACAGGCTGTTATGAGGATGTGCTTTCCCAAAGATGGGACAAAGAGGGCATCTTTTCCAAACATAGAGGTAGGCTAGATGGAAGTGGTTGAGGAAGTCAGTTGCAAAGACACCATCTCTTCAAACTGCAGACAGTGCACAGAGAGGTTTTCAGAAGTCAATGGTGTAACATTTCCAAGTATCAAGCTCTGTACTCTAACGTCCTTACATTACTTGGACCAATGCATATTCAAGCTCTTTGAGCACCTCACACCCCTCTCTGAGCAACCAATACACAGTTTCCTCCTTTGCCTATTGCTGCGATACAACAAACCTCATAATACTCTCCATAAAAGGTATCCTTTATTTCTCTATCGATAAACAATCACTTCTCTACTTTGACAAGTGAAGGAGGGAGGGAGAGGTCAAGCCCCTGTTTTTCAACAATAGCTGTGCCTTCAAGTATGTTTTATTTACAGGTTACAAGTTAGTCAATAAATGACTAATGGATGAGTGGATGAGCTGAGTAGGTAATCTGACCTGGTGGGATAGTTACTAAGATGGTCCGAGGTAGTTGGATTTTGGAATCTGTTTCACAGTCAGAAACACAAATAAACATTTACCTGCCTCACCAAATTGTCCTTAAACAGGAGATATTAGTATAAGCTATTACCTTGACTAAGATCAAGTTACGGAGAAAGTGTGCACTGCAGATGCTGGAGATCAAAGTTGAAAAGTTGGATTTTGTTGGATTGTATTTGGGTGGCCAGGGAGCTGGTTAAACCAGGTTAGGTTGTGTTTGGATGACTGGGGATTGGGTGGCAGTTGGGCAGATGGGTGTTTGGGTCTAAAGTTTAGTAGTCAGGTGTTGTTGGGTAGTTGGGAGAGTACTTAACTTCAGTAGAGGTGGTGGGGTGTAGGGGGGTGGGGGGGACATGATCTTGTATTTAAGGGATGGTCTGGCCTGGTTGCTGTCATAGCCAGGTGGTTAGGGAGATACTGGACTTCAGTTTGGAGGCTAGTTAGCTCGGGATAATTGGATCTGTTGGCTGCTAGTCAGCCGAATGGAGGAGTGAGTCAGGTCTAGTATGGGGGTGTGTAATTGACTCTGGTTGGAGGGGTTAGTTAGGTTGGGGGTTTTCTGGGGATTTCCATTGTTGTGCTCAGATGATTTACTGTTAGACTATGTAACATTTCCTGAGTAAGTATCCAGTTTGAGCTTTGACAAAGGGTCAGTTAGACTTGAAATGTCAGCTCTTTTCTCTCCTTACAGATGCTGCCAGACCTGCTGAGATTTTCCAGCATTTTCTCTTTTGGTTTCAGATTCCAGCATCCGCAGTAATTTGCTTTTATCCAGTTAAATCCTGTCTTTCTGGTCTGGAGCTTCACTTAGATGTTTGCAGAATTTACCAGGCAGCAAGGAATCACAACTTCTGCTTGATCAAGATGTTCATCTCCTGACTTAATTCCCATCTCTGATGATGTGGACACCTGAAGGTCTGAGTCAATGTCTGGTCTATGAATTGGAGACTTCAGTCCAGGAAAGAGAAAATTTCTGTTTTTAAGTTTAAATAAATATGCACTCTTTTTTACAATGTGTAATTATCTAATTTTTGTTACTTTAGTGAATCTTCTCTATTTTTGGCTATGTCTTTAATTTTACATTACCTGTATCACTTACATTGCTTTCACTTTATCTCCTTTTTTCATCTGGTCTGATGTGACTATAGGAAATGACGGTCGACAGATGTTTTTCTCAGTACAGTTGTCATTAAGTGTGAGATTTCTGTTGGTGTGATTGTATCTGTCAGTACATAGTGTAGCGACATCATGTTCTCTTTCTCTCAAGAGGAATAGATATTGATACAGCTCACACTTTCCTGACCAGAAAATAAATCATGCATTTCTCTGTACCAGGCCCTATATGCAGAGTTATAGATTCCGTGATTTTCTTGAGTTGACCACAAACTTAGAATGTGCAAAGCTAGTATTATGGGGAATTATGATAAGATATGGTGCTATTGTTATCAAAAAATCAAGTTCTTGTTTGGTTTTCTTGCTTAAGCAGCAGCTTGACATGAGTAAACACTTTTGTGAAACCTTCCTGTTTCTAATTCAATTTAATTTTTCCTCCACTTACAGAACCAACATCCCAGTGAAGTGGTTTTAGACATTCATAACTGTCTGCTGAAGAGACTGTGATTTACTTGGCTATCAAAATCCTATGCACACTGTGAAAGCTCTCCTTCCCTACTTTACATCTTTCCTTCTTCCTCACTCATTCTTCATGCCCTTCCAATCCAAATTATGATGTTTCTGAGCTTCATGTTATTGACTATTTTTATGGTTGAGTCCTTCCCATGGTCCTGAATGTCAGAGCTGAGTTCCCTTGTATTAACCTGTGTTCAAGATTTTCTTCCCTAAGTTGTATTTTCCATGGAGTATTCTATGAAACTTTGGGTAAGCAAAACCAAATTGTTTGCTCCCATTTTCTTAGGTGCTACAAGCATATGTCAAGCTCCAAAACAGCATCCACAGCATACACACCCTGGTATGAGGGGATCTGATTGAGACGTATAAGATTATTAAAGGATTGGACACTCTGGAGGCAGGAAACATGTTTCCACTGATGGGTGAGTGCCGAACCAGAGGACACAGCTTAAAAATACGGGGTAGACCATTTAGGACAGAGATGAGGAGAAACTTCTTCACCCAGAGAGTTGTTGTTGTGTGGAATGCTCTGCCCCAGAGGGCAGTGGAGGCTCAGTCTCTGGATTCATTTAAGAAAGAGTTGGATAGAGCTTACAAGGATAGTGGAATCAAGGGTTATGGAGATAAGGCAGGAACAGGATACTGATTAAGGATGATCAGCCATGTTCATATTGAATGGTGGTGCAGGCTCGAAGGGCAGAATGGCCTACTCCTGCACCTATTGTCTATTGTCTAGTGTCATAATGGATGCAGTGTTGGTGAGGGCACTAACATCCATTCAGTGAACACTGGTTGCATTATGCAGAGCAAGAGGATCATGGCGTCAATCAATGTGCAATTCTAATTTGATGCCAGTGGTGTCACTTGGATGCTCAATGGTTAATGCAATACCCTCATAACATCACCCAGTTAAACAAATGTTCAGCAGCAGGAAACCTCCACCCGCACTATCTAAATGGATCTTCAAGTAATTGCAAATGATTTGCTGCTTGACTTTTCTTTCCTTATGAATTCTACAGCTGTTTGGTACTTTCTAAAATTCATTGAAGATACCAATGTCTACAGGGAGTGTAAGGTAGACAAGTATGAGGCTGGAATAATACAGCAAGCCAGGCAGCATCAGAAGGTGCAATGGCAGTGATGAGGAACCTTTGCTAACTTGAAAGCTTCTACACGATACACTTTTCCCAGATATGCGTGCTATAATAGACACTTTCCCTGGAATACAGACTATGAACAGATGTCACATACAGTGAGATTTTCTGCTGGAAGAGGGAGGAAGCAAAAGGGGATGAAGACTCTCAGTTACAGACAGTTTAAGCACAGAGTTATCAGGAGTAACTCTCCAACTTGGCTCTTGGTAAGGACCAATGCGTGAGATGTTTGCACTTCAGTCAGAATGCCTTCACTGAAACTTGCTTCCAATACACTTACAAATACTGCCTTAACCCAATGCCCCAATTGCAAGTGGTTGTAAAGGTGATTGATGATAATTTTTTATGCATTTGTTTTCTTCCAGAAATTCTGATAGTCTATTGGCATACAGATTTATGATCTAATGTGACATTCTGCGAGCCACCTTGTAATCCACAATGCGGGTGGTGATAATGATAGGAGCAGTCTGAGCTAGCCTGAGAGCAAGCCCACCTTGTATCACAGAGCCCTGAGTTTCCACTCAAGCATTCTGGGAACGGCGGTATGCTATTTGTGCTGCAAAGCAACCTGTAAAATGAGCCATCAGATATTGTCTTTAAGTATATTGATGAAGTTGGCCAATACTTTCCAAACTAGACGTGATAGTCTCCAAACTCTGTACAAAGCTCTGTGCCAAGTTGGTACAGAATTCATTTAGGATTTTTGACTTTGACAGTAGCATTTCTGGTAGACCTTCAAATTCACTAAGTGTTTCATTGTGCATATGTATTTGTGTGTTCCCTTGTCTTCTGCAGCAGAATTAATATACACAGGAATCTGCTATGTCTTTGTCCCATATCCTGGCTATTCTCATCATGCTCAATGTCTCAACATAGAGAGTGTGGTGCTGGAAAAGCACAGCAGGTCTGGCAGCATCCGAGGAACAGGAGAATTGATGTTTCAGGTAGAAGCCTGATGAAGTGCTTATGGCCGAAATGTCGACTCTCCTGCTCCTCGGATGCTGCCTGACCTGCTGTGCTTTTCCAGCACCATACTCCCAATTCTGATCTCCAGCATCTGCAGTCCTCACTTTCTCCTCAGTGTCTCAACATGCTCAGGTTGCTCTTCAGTACTGTTCTCTAGTTTAGGTGCAGTGCCGGTCTTTGGGGTGGTGGCTATCAGTGTAAAATTGAGTGACTTTTTTTTTATCACTGGCTTCTTTCTCCACTGACTGACGCGACTGTACTACTTGGATAGTTGAAAGGAGAAAGACACCAGGGGATGACAGTGGTATGGAGAATGGGCTAAAGTGACAAGGACGTGCTGGCATCATCTGCTGCTTGTAAATCAGAAGAGGTGGTTGGATAGGAGAGAAGCAGATGTGAGAAGCAAATATCCTCATGTATAATCCATCCCCTTCAATGGGGTCAGTTTCTGAAAGCCATGGAGCCCACTCTCTTTCCCACTTGTTAACATTTTCTACATCAATTTGTTTTTTACACATTCGACCTGTCCAGCATGTTATGACATACCTCTAGAGCAGATGGGACTTGAAACTGGGCCTTGTGTGGTTTAGTGGCAGGGACATTACCATTGCACCACAACAGTCCCTACCTAAGTCAAATTTACTTCCTACACTATTGCCATCATCTGCTCCATCCACATCCAGTCCACCTATTTAAGAAGTGCAGATAACCAATAAACAGCACAGACAAGTTGCAACTGGTTCTAACCACTGCTGATGTGTCTAGCTCATTGATAGCATGGTTGCTACTAGCTGGAGGTTGAAATCAATAAAATGAGTAAGCAGCATGAAGTTGGCATGTTGACCAAAATTACAATCAGTGGACCTGTTGAACATGCTTTGCAATCCCTGAAGCTGTTTTTAGGTGGTTATGAACAAATTATTTATCCATTTTACTGTTTTTAAAAATCTTTGCGATGAACTCACAAAGCATTCTTGAGCTTTTTACTTGAATTTTTTGAATTAATGGCTCTCTATGGTTAACTGAGCATTTGTTTGTACAAGGATGGTGCTATCCATCCTCTTTCCTTTGCCTGGGTGTAAAGGCCTGATTGGTTTACGGTAGCAAAGGATCACCAGCTCTGAACCTTGGTTAGCTCCAGTTGCTTGGAGGTCAATGGCACATGCTAGCGTCCCTACTGCTGGGCCAGTACCTTTGGGTTCAAGTCCTACCTATCCTGAAAGCATGCTATAAACAGGTCCAAACAGATTGATTTAAAAGTTTATTGCACAATAGTAATTAGTTACTTGATAAGATTCAGGTGATTGCTACTACGATGATATGGATCTGCATCCCATGTCACTTCAATATATTCTGCCTTATCTCCATCTAAGTCTGTATGATATCATCAGATTAGGTGGAATTTAATATTGTCTCTAACATTAAACCTGTCACATTCTTTATCTTATGCAACATGTGGCGAAGCTGCTACTTTAACAAGATTATGCAGTCCTTGGCTTTTTTTCAGAGAGGTTGTAAACAAGACAGACTCCAAACAATCTAGGGTATAGAGTTTCAGGTCCAATTTGATAATAACTAACAGAGACTGCCTCAGGCAGAAGGCTTTCAAGTTAAAAGAAACACTTGTACAATGAAAGGGAGTGGCCAGTTCTGCCAGCTCAGCTTTTCTCTGGTTTGGTTTGTTTTAGCAGTAGTGTGAAGAAAAGCTCTGGACCCACAGAAGCAGGTCCAGGCTGATACTCTCTATCTGACTTCTATCCTGTGAGAACTTGTGTTTGATTTTATCTTTTGTGCCAAGGAGTGTTAATGGAGATCGTTGCAAGTATTTGGAACAGCATCATTAACTTCGCATGATCTGTTGCGTTTTCAGAGAGGTCAAGTTATTAGGTATTCTGTTTCTGGTTGCTTATAACAATGAGCAAAGTTAGGGTCTGGGCTACCTTCTTGAAATATTTTACCTGCTATCCACCAATATTATTTATTGTATCCGTTGCTCCCGATGCGGTCTCCTCTACATTGGGAAGACTGGATGCCTCCTAGCAGAGTGCTTTAGGGAACATCTCTGGGACACCCTCACCAATCAACCACACCGCCCTGTGGCCCAACATTTCAACTCCCCCTCCCACTCTGCCAAGGACATGGAGGTCCTGGGCCTCCTTCACCACTGCTCCCTCACCACCTGACGCCTGGAGGAAGAACGCCTCATCTTTTTTCTCGGAACACTTCAACCGCAGGGCATCAATGTGGACTTCAACAGTTTCCTCATTTCCCCTTCCCCCACCTCACCCCAGTTCCAAACTTTCAGCTCAGCACTGTCCCCATGACTTGTCCTACCTGCCTATCTTCCTTTCCACCTATCCACTCCACCCTCCTCCCTGACCTATCACCTCCATCCCCACCCCCATTCACCTATTATACTCTATGCTACTTTCTTCCCACCCCCACCCTCATCTCATTTATCTCTCCACCCTGCAGGCTCTCTGCATCTATTCCTGATGAAGGGCTTTTGCCCAAAACATCAATTTTCCTGCTCCTTGGATCCTGCCTGAACTGCTGTGCTTTTCCAGCACCATCTAATCTAGAAATGTTTTGAGGGGTCAGGCCTGGCCCATAACAAACATAATTACAGAGGGACAAGAATATCAGGTACCAATCAATGTATGAAGATTTATTACATGGATTTGGAGTTGAATATTCTTGTGGAAAAAGTTGTGGTGGTGTGTGAAGGGGACTAAGTGTTAAAGACAGATTTATTAGAGAGATTTAAATAAGAGATAGGGGAGAGGCAGTCATAATGGGCTTCTACATTTATGCCTACATTTTCCAGAGTCCAGTGTTGGATAGTAACATCAGTGATCAATTCAGGATCATGTATTCTTTTCCCTGAAATCATAGAAATTAGCAGCCCAGAAGGTTGCCCATCATGTCCACACCTGCTGACAAGGACTCATCTGGTGATTATTCCTTATGGTCTGCAATCTTTGGTGGTTTAAGGTTTCATTTGTGCAGGTCATCATCAAGTTTCAAAACCCTCAAATGACACTGATTGTTGGCCTGTTTGACCACGGGAAACATCACAGTCAAACTTGATCATACCTTCTCAAAGCTTCTTTACATGCACATTTTCAACATGGAATCTGTTTTACAGTCAGAAACACAAATAAACATTTACCTGCCTCACCAAATTGTCCTTAAACAGGAGATATTGGTATTAGCTATTACCTTGACTAAGATCAAGTTAAGGAGAAAGTGTGCATTGCAGATGCTGGAGATCAAAGTTGAAAAGTGTGGGCTAGAAAAGCACAGCAGGTCAGGCAGCATCTGAGGAGCAGGAAAGATCAATGTTTCAGGCATAAGACGAACATTCCTGATGAAGGGTTTATGTCCAAAGCGTTGATTCTCCTGCTCCTTGGATGCTGCCTTACCTGCTGTGCTTTTCCAGTGCCACACTTTTTGACGAAGATCAAGTTAAGTTAACAAGATCAAATTAACAAGATGTAAGTATAAACTCATCAAGCTATCTGAAGAAATTTGTATAAATTTGTAGTGAAAACTTACAATTTCCACAACTGGTAATTCAACTACTTAAAACATGAGTACTATCTGGAAAACATTTATATTTACACATCATCAGGGATAAAATAGAAGATTTTAGACTTTTTCAACATGCTGTCCATTGTAAAGAGTTTTTAACCATGTGGTTTTTTGGACGGGAAGCCAAAATATTAATATGTGCTGAAAATCACCTACTGTTTACACTGGAATCAAATGACTTTGGGAAAGCAGCTAATCAAAGCATTTAAAGAGACAAAGGATGGAAATTATTGTGTAGCAGGTCAGAGTGTAAAGTAGATATCACAGAAACTGCTCTCATGAAATCCTGTTCTCAGTAGAAGTCCCTGATAGAATTTCCAATTACCAGCCTTTCTATCCAACTGGTGAATCCCAAATAGCTGAACTGTGGCCAGATTCTGGGAGAAGTCCAAGTGAGATGGAATCAGAATTAGATCCATCATTAATCTATCATTGTCAACAATTTGTCTTTGTCAGTAGGGAAAAGTGGTTATGAGAAGTCATCTTGTTCAATCCTGTATTTCCAATCTGTTGGTCTACCGGGGTTGTTTCACAACTTTTTTTAAATAACAAAGTCATCTCTACAGAGACTCATGTGAGTTTGTCTTGTGTGGATTAAAGGGATAAAGCTTTAATTTCAGAACATAGCTAAGATGCAAATTTGTAAGTTGTCACTTGCTTGAAGAAATTTTTTTTATTTATGATAAACAGATTATTTTGACTTCATTAAAGATGTTTCTCTTATTCTGGATTGTAGTCCAAATGGTGGAATTGTCCATTTTGATAATTGAATCAACACATTTACAATGAATGGTGTGACTGATAGAGTATTGTGGTTTGATTATCAGTGCAGTCTTCCTGTGACAGTCATAACATTATCACACTGATAGCTGGTCGCTATTTATTCAAAATGTACTTCAGAAAGATATTGGAACTCTGCACATAGTAAAGAAAAAGTAATTGTAGTTAATTCATTTCCTTAGAGATGGACTAATACTTCACTCAGTTCAGAGACAGGGTGAATAGTCGAGCTTTGGGATCACTTTCAACATTTAAAGGGTGTGTCAATTCAGTTATTAGGCGTAGTTACAACATCCAAAGTAAATGTATTCTACATTCTGAGTCAATCAGCCACCTGAATAAAATGTTTATAATATGGCACAATTACTTTTGTTATTCCCTTCTCTCTCTGCTACCTACGCTCTTTATGGGCAAAATCTTAAAAACTTGAACCATTTTTGGGTCCCTTGATGTTCAAGGGAATAATCTGGGGAAACAATCAGTTAAGAGGCTGCCTCCCTGTTCACTCTTCAGTGATGGATAGTGGGTTGGTTCTCGAGGTGGGAGCATGGACATTTCAGTATACTCCAATGGAGAGAGGCGGTCCCCATTGTGAGACCAGAGGGACTGATGCTGAACACTGGACGTAAAAAATAGCAGAGAGGCCGCTATAAGTGATATTAGCATTATTAGCATTAGCTAGCTCAGAAACTTAATGTATGTGAACAGGCAGCAATCTTATCATTTTGCTACCCCTAAGCTTTTCCATGGCTTGAAAGCTTATAAAACTTTGACATTCCATTCTCTTAGCACTTGGTTCAAGTTCTCTAATCAATATCTAAGTTACTCTTTAAGTATTTACCTGCCACTGCAAATAGGTAACTATGCTGCATTTAATTGAAAACATTCACCGTGACTGGGACACAACCATGCACAGACCTTTGCAAATTTACTATTGCCTCCATTTTGCTTCGTGCCTCAGATATGAAAAGATGACTCTCACTAAGTTCTT
Source organism: Chiloscyllium plagiosum (assembly GCF_004010195.1). Taxonomy (NCBI): domain Eukaryota; kingdom Metazoa; phylum Chordata; class Chondrichthyes; order Orectolobiformes; family Hemiscylliidae; genus Chiloscyllium; species Chiloscyllium plagiosum. The sequence continues at coordinate 32,289,054 of NC_057728.1, read as the reverse complement.
TGTATGAGCTTTATTAGGATGCTTGTTTCAGTTTCTTTGACCACACTCATATGAGTGGGAGTAGGCCATTCAGCCCCTCAAGCATGCTCCATCATTCGATGAAATGGTATATTTGTGGCCCAACTCTGTACACTTATCTTTAGCCTACAGTCCTTAATGCCTTCACTTAACAAGAATTAAAATGAATAGCTGATCTAGCATTAATTGTCATTTATGGAAGATATTCCAAATCTCTACTATCTTTATGTCTAGAAATGCTTCCAAGCATCTCTCCTGAATGGTCTACTCGCAATTTTCAGACTGTACTCCTTGGTTCTGTAATTTCCAAGCAGTGGAAATTGTTTATCTTTATCCACCCTGTGTTTTCCTGTTAATTTCTTGATCAGATCACCCCTTAACCTTCTAAATTCTAGAGAAAACAAGCCTAATTTATAAATTCATTCCTCATCACTTAACCCCTGAAGTCCATGTATTATTCTTGCAAATCTATGTTGTACTCCCTCAAAGATCAATATATCCCTCCTAAGTACTCATAGGCTTGATTCATAGCACTGAGTAGTAAATGGTCACATCTAATTAAACATTGGACCATTGAATACAAACATATTTTCCTCATTGTAAAACTAAATTCCTTTACTTCAAACTTTCCCAAGCATCAAACATGATGCACCAAGTAATTTGTTAGATTAGATAGCATTCATTTTCTCCAAGTACACAAGTTTTCTGTGAAATATGAAGATGGCTGATTGTGGTTCTGAGCTGTACAAACTTGAGGTTGTCTTCTGTGTATTCACATTGATAACATGCACCATCACCATTATGGTCACTTATCAGAAAGGTACTTCATTCATTCATTCATTCATTCATTCATTCATTTATTCAATCATTCAAGAGATATGGGCTTTGATGTCAGGACCTTACCTAATTGTTTTGAGAGGATAGTGATGGCCTCCTTGAAATGTTGCAGTCTGGGGTAGTTTCAACCATAGTGAGTTTAGGGAGAGAGTTCCAGTATCTTGATCCAGCAACGGTGAAGGAACTGTGATATATTTCCAATTCTGAGTGGTAAGTAGCTTAGAGAGGAACTTGCAAGAATTGCAAGAAGCAGAGTTTCCATATATCTTCTGCACTTGTCCTTCTACATGGTAGAAATCTCAGATTTGGAATGTGTTGCCTAAGGAGTCTTGCTGAATTTCTTCATTGCATCTTGTAAATGGTACACACAGCTGCTACTGAGTGTTAATGGTGTAGGCTGTGAATATGTGTGGGATGTGCCAATAAATCAATTAATGACCACATCCTGATGTGGCTAACAATGTAAATATCACTTGATTTTTTTTTTCCCAAAGAGATACATGTGTCAATGTTACAAGCACAAATGGAGGTTAGTGCTTTCCACTCTGCGGTAGTGTATTTGCATTGAGTTTCCGATAATCACTGCAATATGTCAGTGGTTGGTCATTCACTCCCTTCAATATACTGTAAAAGTACAGCTCCAATAGAATTTGCTGATGCATCTGTTGTGACATATGGTTCTGCATGAAAGTTGACATGAATCAGGATGGTGAAGGTGCTATCTTCAACTTCAGTGTTTTACAGTTTGTGGTGCAATTGTCTGTACTATTGTGCATCTTATGTTGTCTTTTTCAAAGGAGCTCTGAAATCTCTGCATACTCAGGAACAAATTTGTGATAGAATTGGTAGCACTGAGATATAATGCCAACTGTTTCATTGGATGGAATTGGAAGTATATGGATGACTTTGACATTATTGTTTGTAGACTTTCCTCCTGACACTTACACTATCCTAAGAAGTCAATAGGGATGTTATAGAGTTTGAAATGAGCATCAAATTGTGTTTATGTGAGGTGTGTGAGTGTCACTGATAATCATTGATTGTGTTCTGCTTTGTCTCTTCATGGACAATGACAGCATCAAGTAAGTTGAACCTTCCCTAGCTTCTGACAAAACTGAGGAAACAATCTCCTCAAAGGTGTTATCTTCTGAACTTAGTGCAGAGTTTATTTAGTGATACTGCCACAACATCACGTGTAACAAAAACTGTAAGATATCAGCGTTGATGTGCTAATAAAATCTGAAGATAACTCCATCACAAGTTGAGCTTCATGTAGACCATGGAGTCACAAAATGTTACCAATATTTCTTGAACTGTGGGAGATGGACACTTGTCTAAAACTATTATTTTGTTAACCATCTACACACCATTACACAATTCAAGTTTTCAATTTCTGAGTTGTGCATTGACCAACCTTGTTATCCAGGGGATGAGTTGATTTGTTTAATGATACTGTCTGCTTCAAGTCACCTTGGATCCTGTGGCACATCAGCATGGCTCACAAATGGCAACCATCTCACATTTTGCAACAACTAACAAAACTGCTGTGTCAAAATGAGAAACATGTCAGGACCTATTTTTCTTCCCAAATCCAGTAAATAAGGATACTGTGAATTACATGAATGTGTTCTCCAGCAGGTTTTTCAAGTTTGAAGTCACCTTACTGAACAGATTCACTTCCATTTTGCTTCTGCCACTGGTTACATACTGGAGAGCATGAATTGTAAGCATTCAATAAACATGAATGATCAAGTTTTTGTAAGTTTGAAGAGTGTCTGTTGCAGGAACCAACGTTACCAAAAATTACGATTGTACAGTTTGTCGCTTAATGTAAATACTTTCACATCAACATTAATGAGGTCTGACATTAAGGTGCCCATGATCTTGACTGAGCAATCTTTAAATGTCCTGGTGCTTTACTGTCTGTGATTGTGTACATATGCTCTGCTTCACTCTCAAGAACACATTTCTCTTTATGTCAAACTGAGGAAATTTTCTTCACTAGTCTGTACACCATGTTGAATGGATTCCTTCTTGAGCATTAGCAGTATATTTGAAATGGATGTGGTATTGTGAACTAGTGGGTACCTCCATGAGGTAGCTAACCTACATGGGATAAGTGTTGATGAGATTGTCTAGATTTCTGTCCAGAGCCTTTACATTTGAGCTGATTGAGTAAAGTGTGTCTCTAACTCGGAGACTAATGGGTATATCAATATATACTCTTTAAATAAAACATGGCAGAGACTTTTTAGAATGATATAGTCAGCATTTTTTCTGAGGTCACACCAACATTTTCCAAATTTATGGAACTGATGTTTTTAAATAAGGTGGTCATGAATTGGTTCATTAGTGTACAAAATCGACACACAGAAACCGATTGGCATGACATTGGCATGTATTGTTTAATGGGCTCACCACTTCCCTACCATGTCTGGCAAAGTGTGCTTCATGAACACTTACCATCAATGTGGACATACTTTCTATATGTTTCACAAATATGTAGTGGCCTTTAGCCCAAGACATTGGAGGAACATTGACCTCTGGCAAGCTGCTGTCACCTGCAGCCCATCCATACCAGTCAACATCCACAGCGTGTCTGGTTGATTTGTCTTGACCTCCAATGTTCTTATTTAGCGAATTTCCTTTGGGCTTTTTCCTCCCATTATGATCTTGTTTATTTAAAAGTTATCTAAGCCTTATAAATTTACTTCCCACTGCCAATCAAAATAAAACTCTAACTTCCACCAGTTCTATCTTTAAAATTATTATTTTTAAAATTACTTTTTGAGTAATTAGTTATAATGGAGATCTGTAATCTTATTAAGAATGAAAATAAAACCAATTATTCTTTTAATGGCAAGCATACTTGAAAAGGTATTTGTTTTATTTGAGTGGACCTACATTTTACAGTCAAGGAAAATCTATATTACAGGACGTGGTTTGATTCTGATATTCAGTGTGTAACTACAGTAAGTGAATTTTGGAATTTGTCCTGTGTTAGATAAACTATTCAGTCAAAGGCATCAAGATAGCGTGAGACAATCAATATTGAAGTGTCAATCTGAAGGAACGGAGCCAACACCATCCAGATAACATGGGACTTAGATCCATAATAGACTCAGAATGATGTGTAGACAAAATCAGTAGATCAAAGTATGCCAATGGCATATATTCCCACAGGGTGACAGACTAGGGCATGTTATTTTGCTTAGACTCTGTTGACTAGCAGTGCTTGGAGAAACAAAATGTTGTTTCCTCTTGATACCTGGAGGTACTATACAATTGTCTTTACCTAGAGTTTGCATCTTATACTTTCTACATTCTCATTTCTTCTTCTCTTGTTTTAGAGAGAGCGCTGGAAAAAAATTAAAGGTTTAATGCTCCTTGCTAAAAATAAATGATTCTAACAGCTGGCTGACATTTGCCTTTTCATTGTAGGTGTAGTTAAAGTTATAATTATATCCGCACTTAATTATATAATGTCAGTAATCTTCTTGAAAGTGCCTCTGCTTTCTTTTTAAGCTGGTTGTATAATTAAGGGCTTGCTTTATTTTTAAAAAAAGTTTCAGGGTCAGTTACAAGGAGTAAGGGTGAAACAACATTGTGACAACTATGCAAGTATTTCTTGGAATTTAAACTTCTGATAGTCATTGGGTGACTTCATCTATATGGAAGAATAATGAAATGCAGAAATACTGGACTTAGTTTTGATATTTTGAAAATAAAAAAACATTTATAAAATAAATAAATTCTGTACTCAATTATTATTCATGTCATACTGCACAACCTTTGGTTAGGAAAGGTTTGAACAGATCTTGGCCAGGAGCAGGCAGGTGGGACTATTCAGTTTGGGATTATGGTCAGCATGGACTGGTTGGACCAAAGGGCTTGTTTCCATGCTATATGAGTTTTTGACTCTATGATACTGGAATGGAAGATGTACTTAATCCACCTTGAGTTATGCAATGGTTCATCAGCTAGTGTCAAAAGATGTCCAGGTAGAACAGAAATGGGGAGGTATTAATAAAATACTATGGACTAAAAATTACTCATTAATCAGATGCTGGAATGCAAAGATAAATCCAATATATTTTTCTTTACTGCAAATCATCTTCACAAATTCTTCTTCCCTGATCCCTCCACCATTGTTCCATCAATAACTAAAAGGAGTTTGTGTACTTGTCTGTCCCTCCCCAGCTTCACTGAATCAAATGCTCTCTGGTTTCACACCTAAACCCACTTTGTCTGCTCCCACCTAAGTGACAACAGTGACATTAGAAGTGTTCTCCACTAGTGATCCATGCTGATGAAGTCTTAGCTAGTCAGGTTGGGTGGGGAGCTGAAGAAGTGCAAGGTCTGTAGAGTCGACAGTGAGAGCTAGCAGCAAGGGATTTTTATGTTTGGGTGTTCACTAGCACAGAGAGACTGAGCCTGAGACTTGCTGAGGAGCAACTGCTGTTACCATCCATTGTGCTGTCAATATCAAGAATGGAACGGGGATGAAAATGGTTGCAACCAAACCCAGATTTGGACAGGGAACATGTTTTGTTCTGTGACGGGGAGTGGGGGGGGGGTTCAATGTTGAGCAATGTGAAGCTTTTTAAAGGGAAATGGCATTACACAGACAGTGAAGCTGAAGCACACCTGAGAGTTATACATACTTTCTAAATTATAGGCATTAGTCTACTCTGTGTAATCACTCCTGCCACTTCTGTACCTTAAAAGGCTTTCTTCATTCTTTCAGCAAGGGTGCCAATTACACTTGATGGCAACCAGCACCACCTCCCTTCTCAGTGTGACCCATTTCCCTCTTCCCCTTATATATAGAGTCACTCTTCTTCAGTGTTGTGATCCTTTCTGCATCCCAGTATTCTAACTCCAATCCAATACTGAGTCATCCAGCCTCCTCCCACAGTTGTGACCTCTGATGACCTCCCCTTGATTGTATTTCAATGCTTTCCCAGGTTCTGCAACTGAACTAGAAGGAGTTTGCCTTATAGTGGAACCCGTTGGTCTTCCAGGCTTGGTTGGGTGACCCTGGAAGTGTTTTTATCTGGAGGGCCCAGACATGCTGAGTATGTCCTGCCCGGATGCAGGTGCAGTCTCCATGACTCACTCCATTAGGGCTGATGGGTACAGACAGGGTGGAGTGGAAGGCCCCTCCATCACTGGAGTGTGCTGAGAAGAGAGTTATAGGGGGCCACTGTATAGTTCCTGCTCTGACTTTGTGCCTAATTGCACCGCCCAAGTGTGAGTTCAGTGTTCCTCCTCCCTCTGTAACCTTGCTGTTTGTACTGAACACCAGTGCCGTTAATTAAATTGTGCAATACTTGCACAGTAAACATTTTTCTTTATAATGTGAAATCTTGTGGTATAGTTCTTTCTGTAATATGAGGAATTTGTATTTTTCTTTCAACCATTGCTGGTCTCGATGCGGTTGTAACAAAATATACTACATTTTTCATTTATCTATATTTCATAAATGCACTCATATTTCCTCATTACGATTAGAATAAACACACTTTTCTCCACTAAAGTATTGTATAGCACCGACTTTGAGTCATAAGACACCCCTCAGTGGTTAACCTGCTTTTTCACATGCTTATTTAACTGTCATTTTCCATTGTTTCTTTATTTGTGTTTTTTGGGCTCTCTTCCAGTCAATTTGAGCAATGTGCCAGTTCAACAGTTGATGCCATTGTGATAGTCCCAAGAGATTAGGCTTCAAAAAGATTACGTTGTAGTCCTCCCATTGTTGATGAAAGGGAATTTCACTGTATGAAGTAAAATCCATCAGGCTTTCTGAAGGAATACAATCACAGATCAGGGAAAGTCTGTAGCCATGTCTGTGGAAGTCTGAATATTTTCAGTTAAATATGGAACCTATGATTGTAAATTTGTGAGTTTGAATTCCATAGCCCTTATTCAGTCTTTGATTGAACAAAAAGTAGAAAAAGGAATATAATTAATTAGAATGGGTCAAAAGCACAAGACTATGTATGTTATGTGCCACATTGCAGTATCCATTTTTGGATACTCATGATAGTCAGCAATAGAAGTGGAGATCAGCAATGAAAAGAAACAGACCAGCTGTGTGTCGAAAGGAGAGTTATCATGTGGATTAACGTATTTTAATTTCTGTTAGTTCTAAGCAGCAAAACATAGGTTTGGATAAGCACATTATCTTTAATTACTGCATATATACGATCTCAATGCTGCCCATCTCTTCCCTGAGCTCCTAATAGCAACCTAACCAATGATTTGTTTATGTTTACTTCATGTCCCTTGTTTTAAAATCTATCCTTTCCTTTATCAGCTCCCTCTCTAATTTTAAAGGCACCTAATGGAACCACTATGTCTTCTATTTTTAAAAATTGTTTTACTATTTAGTGTGCAATTTCTCTTGCACTTTCACCTGAAATATATTGTCACAAGAGTTAAGCTGTTGACTGAGGTTAATTGATTAATTAAGTGACTAAGTAATTATAAAAGGGGCAGTACATTTGTGTCCCAGTGTCCATGGAGACGGAGTACATGGTGTTTACCAATATTCATGATGCTTTAAGTGAGAGATGGGCACCACAGTTGGGTGGAGTATCTTATTTTCCCCTCAATCTCCATTTTGATTTAATCCCCTCTGTAGCTCTCCCTCACTGCCCCTATTATTACACTGCTTCTGATGGGCTTTGTAGGTAAATTGATTAAATGGAAACGTAGGTGATTTAGTAGTGGTGGATAAAGATCCAAAGTAACACCTTCTTTTAATGTGCCCTGCACATAAATTGAACATTTGGAAACATTGGAGATTTAATGGTGGTGGTTAATAGGTGAAAATTGTCATAGATGATTTTGCAAAAACTATTTGATTGTGTGTACAGCACTTACACACATGAAAAAGATACAAAGTAACTCCCTTCTTCCAGATGTATTTCTTTTGCTGGGTGTGTGACCTCTGTAATGCCATGCAGCTCCTGTTCAAAGATCAGGAGGGTCTGCAGGTCTCCCTCAGGATGCTGTCTGTCTTTTATCAGGATCTGATCAACGTCTGGAACATGGTCAGCCAGGCCTCCCAGCCATCAGGAATAGTGACTATCATCAGAGAGCCACTGCCCAGGAATCAGCACCTCCACCATCGTGGGTTCAAGTGGCTAGTGGAAGGAAGGATCCTTCATCCACCTCCCAGCCATATCTTGATGTATGTTTTACCGCTAGGTGGCAGGGTCCCCAGTGGAGGGGTCTCTATGCAGAAGGAGTCCTGCTTTCCATCGGGGGCCTGGTGGAGCAGTCCTTTATAACCACAGATTGCGGCTGTTCAGGGACTCCTAGCCCATTTGTTTATTTTGTGGTGGTATAGAGTCTGTTGATCTTGTATATATTGGTTATGGGTGGATTCATTCGCATTTTAGTTAAAAAAGTCTTTTGTTGAGCTTTTGGTTACACTTTAATTCCATGCTTCTGATGTTTGGGCATCCGGTGTGGAGGGATATGGGCAGATTGGAGGATCTTCTCGTGGGTCCCTATACCTTGTGGTTCAGTAGTAGTTTCCTTACCTCTGAGCAAGGAGGCCTGGATTTAAGTCCTGCCTGCTCCAGAGATGTATCATAACAACTCTGAATAGATTGTGGAGAAAATATTGAAAGGAGAAACAGGTGGTACCCAGTATGGAATGAACTTTGTGACTTGAGTATTCAATGAAGTCTATCCACAAGGAAACCTGCCTTGAATTCTATTTCACCATCAGGCATGGATCTGAATTGTCAATGTATCACCTCAATTTATTCTCTTTCTTCCCACTTCCTTTTTTTATTACATTTCCAATGGTTTTGAGTTTGTGTTTTTTGACAAATGAGAAGTGGAAGGTGACAAAGCATGAAGCAGATGCTCTACCAGCCCAACTGATAAATACATTCATGGATTAGCCATCAATCCCTTAAAAGGCTGGGTAATTCGTTAATGCTAAATGCATGGGGATGGGGTTGGGGATGGGGTAGGGGACAGGGTGTGGGTGGGATGCTCTTTGGAGGGTTGATGCAGACTCAATGGGCTGAATGGCCTCCTTCCAAACTGTATGGTTTCTATGATTCTAGATCAGAGAGAATTCCAATTATATATAGAAGCTAGAATTTAATGAAGTTTGCTGAATTAGAAACATTTGGATAATTATTTTGGCTTAAATAAAACTCCTAATACAATCAATGTCTATGGTGTGGTGTAGGTGGTGTAGAAACAAAACAATAAAGGGCTAACTTTTATGCTTTGGGTATTTTCGGGTCATCTTGCTACAAGACTCAGTGAATTTTCTCACCATGTTGCAAACCTGCTGCAATAATTGCCACTCCCATCCTTCAGATGACCATCACGTCTAATTTCTGTCCTATCTTACCACAAACTTTCCCCAGGGCAGCTTACCACTCAGTGGCTATCTGCTGTAAGAACAGCATCCCTTGTAGCCACACTGTTTTTGTAAGTCTGCTGCACACATGGCGAATTGCTGGCATTTGGCAGCTGCCCGGCTCATGACTGAGAAGGAGATGTTGGCATCGTGGTTCTCCAACCAGGTTCTGGAACCAGGTTAACACAATAGTGCAACAAAGGAATGTCTTCTTCCTAGAGGACCGTTGGAGGATTCTGTGCCACCAAATGATGCCAGCCTGGTCAGAGATCACCACCTAGGTCAGTGGCAACTCCAGGATGTGGAGGACTGGCCTGCAGGGCAGAAAGAAGCTTGATGGCCTTCTCTGCATATCCCCAATCCCACCCCGCCCCAACCTCTCCCCCCCCCCCCCCACCACCCGAGTCTGTGTCATACTCTGCTCTCTGCCACCGCACACCCCTTCCACTAAGGCTTGTGCTCTAATGTCTTTCCTCACCTGTTTTCACTACCTGCATGCTTTCACACCACTAACCTTGCACCCTCTCCATGCTGCCTCCTCACTCCCACAAGATACCTCAATACCCATCCTCCACATCCCCAGCACTAATAGACCTGGAATCCACTTGAGTCATATCACTTGCTCCCTTTTATATAATCACAGGAGAAGACATCCCATGACAGGGCAGAATGATGCCTGATATCTGTGTCCTCAAACCTACGAGGACAGAATTCTTGCCCTCACCGGAAAAGACCGGGATTGATGCTGTGGAGATGCAGACATCTATATCCCTGAAACTAGCTAGGTACAACCTGTAGCAACATTCACCAGCAGTGAGTGTCATACATTAGACACCACTTCCAATCAATGGCAACAATGCAATCTGCCTGTTATGCCTTACACATGTAGCCAGCCACCTGAGTACATCTGTGGAGTGTTGCCCATCACCTCTGAAAGACACCCTCGACCTCTTTGGACAAAGGTTCTGTGTCCCAGAGGAAGTGTCAGCAAGTCTGCAGCTGCCAACAGATCCAATACTGACACCTTACTGAGATCAATGCGTTCACAGAGTGTGTGATTCTGGGAATAGCGGGGTTTGATTTCCAGCCTAATACTTGAGTGAAGTGTGGCACTGTGCCAGTGAGGTGCAATACAGAGGGAAGGTCAATGCTGCAACCTGCATGCCTGTGTCATAACCAGTGCTTAGATCCCCAGCCTGTAAAAGCCCAATGGCCAGTGCTAGCTACAGACGCCTCCCTCAAACATCAGCTCTCTAACCTGTCCATTCCCAGGGCACTTGCAGCCATTTTCCTCCCCATTGTGCACTTTCCCTTTGCTTCATGATGGAAGCCAACAGTGAGCAGTTATCAGCCAGTGACCTACAATCTCTGCCTAAGAGTACTGCTGAGCCCTGAGACATTACTGACCCCTTCCTCGGTGCCCATTCCATCAACCTCACAGGCTTCACACTTCCCTATATCTCCATTCAAACTGTACACATGTGCCTCTACTTGCCTACCGCCTCACCTACCCCAACCCAATTTTAATTCCCACAAACATAATATCCCATATTGAGATCTGCAAATGTGACATTGCAAAGAACCTCATTGGACTTCTCATTCAATTCTGCCACAAACTTCATCATAGTTCAGGCCATTTGGACACTTAACAGGAGTCTATCCAACATATTACATGCTCTGTCAGAGGTAGGATCACAGCTGAGCACGGTGAGCATGTTTAATAGAGCAGTTATATATCATTCCCTGATCAAATCTAATATGGCAAAGTGCAAGCTTTGTAATTTATTACAGAATATGTCTTAATGTACTCCTGAAAGTTCTAGAATTGACCCATCCTATGTCTTTATAACAGTTTAAAAATAAAACAAGAAGTCTTTAAAACACTTTGACAATTGCTGCAATGACCTTGAATGGCAGTTAGTGAACATTTATAAAACAGACGTCAAACATAGGTGCTTGATCTGGCACTTTTGTTTTTAGCTTCTTGTCAGTGTAAGGCCTTTTGGCTGAGAAATATTCCCCTATGTCCACTTGCCTTACAAATTAGTGACATTGTCAAGTGCAATAAGGATCACATTGCATGTGACATCTGATGAATTTCATACTGCTATTCCCTTAAGGCGCTTTGTGCCTTTTGGGCTAAGCAAGAAACATTATAATTGGCAACATGTAATTAAATTCCCACTTCTTAGTTTATCTTATGTCTCATTGAACTCACCCTTACTGAAGAGTTAAATTACTTGCTCAAATCTATCAGGTAGGTATGGATTTGGGCCATGAATTTTCTTTACTTTCTCCATTGCTTTGCTAAATTTCACCTCTTTCTCTTGCCTAAAGTTGCTCTCTCTTGACTGGGATACATTTTCAGTGCAGGACTGTTAAAGCCTCACCTAAGTGCCTAATATTAATGTACGAATTGTAATCGCGGGCACTGTCAAGCTTTATTGCACTGAGTTTACAGTCAAGTTTGAACTGATAGTTTTCTCAAGTTTTATCAACAGTGTTATTTATATTTCCCCACTGAACCCCAAAACACTGTGACCATTTGCATCAGCCCCATATACTGCAGACCCTTTTTATATTGACTTCTCTTAATCTGGACCACTCCTGTCATGATAGGTCCTGCCCCTCAATAAATGTATTTTGCAAACTCCCTCTTTCACAAATCTTAATCTCCAGCCCCTCTCTAAGGACTGATTTAAAGAGAATGTGGAACTTTTTTTAGTGAATGGAACCATCAACTGACTCATTGTTCCTCCAGTGTGAAAGCTCCTGAGCGGGAGACTGAATGGAAACTTTACCAAGTGCCAAGGAAAGCTGTCGCATCCTTATGCAGTCTCAATGTCCTGAGTTGCCACATGCATGCTCTTGATCTCTCTCTTGAGCAATTACTGACTCACCATCGCTCAAAGCTATCCTAATCCAGAGTTTCATTCCATGCCCCCCTCAATCAGCACTTTAATATAAAAGGTGTTTATCTTTCTTATGCATGCAAAGGATCACAAGCTTCATCAACTCATGTACCAAATCCATTTGGTTCCTTTTCCCTCATTCCTGAGTCACAGCCTTTGTGATGTAGTCACAATGCCTTCTGAACCCTGAAGACTGTCTTTTGGAAAGACCTCGGCTTCATTTTATATCCCCACCTCCATAAACTTTGAGCCTGGCATGTGCTAAGCACTTCTTCCATTGCTTCAACCTCCAGGCCTACATCTTTATCAGGTCACTTCCCAACCATCCTGCACAAAACTGAGCCATTCACCCATCATCATGTTTCTCTCTAACTAGGCCCCTCTCTCTGACCTCTTCGTCCCTCTTTATTTTGAGAACTGTGAATTAAATCAATTAAGCCAACTCAATTTCTCTGTTCCTCAAAGTCACTGTTATATGCTTAAGTGCTCTGTTTTCTGAGGTCCAACATTAACATTAACATCAAACATGCTGACAAGGCTGGAGCAGTTGCTGTCTGGTATACTGATCTCTTTGGCTGATCGCCAACTCTCTGATATTTCTTACCTCCTTCTGGTCCATGATCCCACTACTGAACATCAAGCTATTGTATCAAAACCATCACTGATCTCGTATTCCGTGGAGATCTTCCATTCTCTGCCTCCAACCTCCTAGTTCCCCAACTACAAGTAAACCATTTCTTCCTTCTTCCCAAGATTCAAACAAGATTCCCCAGTTGACCTGCTCCTGTTAGACTTGAACCTATTTCCTTCTATCCTAACTCAGTTGTCTTTCATCTTGTATAGTCTTTCCAACCAACAACCATGATTTTTCTGATGCCCTACATCACTCTAATAGTTTCCTTATCTGAAACACTTTGTTACAATGAGGTGAGAAAGGGTCAATAGATTCCCATCTTTTCAATTCCCCAGTAGATCGCAACAAATGTTTAAGGTTTTCTTTTATATGTAGCTGCAGCTTTTTCCAATTCAAATGTCGTTAATTATTTTTAATTCCAGAATAGAGCCAATCGCAAGGTTGTCTTATATTAAAAAATGCAAAAAAGGTTCATTACCTGCTAAACCCAAGAAAAAGCAATGACAAAATGTCAAGTGTAAGTTCCTGTGCACTCACTTAGACCCTCAGGCATGCACACAGGTACAAAGCTCAAAGGGGATAGTGTCCAGGATAAAAGAGCATGCAGTTTAGAGACATTTAGGTGTCTTTGAGGTATACGGTTTTAACAGAACAGAGGCAGAAACAGTTCCCATATCACCACCGTGTTCCTCTGCCTGACTAAGCATGTTCTCATTCTGAGCAATTGTTCCTTCAACAATAAAAGCAAAGTACTCCAGATGCTCGACATCTTAAATATAAATAAAAAGTGCTGAAGAAATTCTGCAGACCCAGCAGCATCTGTGGAGAGAGAGAAACAGAGTTAACATTGCAAGTCCAAAATGACTCTTCTTCAGGCTGGAACAATGATAGTTTTGATGCTGTGGAAAAGCAGGGAGGAAGAATAAATGCAATATATGGAAAAGGTGCCTCAGAGCAAAATGCTGATGGAATTCTAATGGTGGGAGAGAAATCATTTCCTTGAAGTAAAGGCAATGGTGGTAGGCTTTTTTAAGCAGAAAATAGGTCAGCTCTGCTTAGAGCAGTTCTGCAATTTACATATGAAAGAACTGAAACCAACATATTCATTCTAAAAGATGAGAGACTTAACAAACAATCCAGGTCTTTGTCAAAATATAATTTCAGTTTCACCAACCTGTAAACTTTTGCTATATGTTCTGTGTCTTACAATCTTATTCTCCACAACCACCTGATGAAGGAGCAGTGCTTCGAAAGCAAGTCCTTCCAAATAAACCTGTTGGACTATAACTTGGTGTTGTGTGATTTTTAACTCTGCTTAGAACAAACTCTTTGAAACAAGACAGAGATAGGGAGGGGTATAATCAGAACAGAGGAAGGAGTTTATGGTCTGAAATTGTTGATCCATTACTGAGTCTGGAAAACTGTAAAGTGCCTAGATGGGAAATTAGATGCTGCTCTTCCAGCTTGCATTTTGCTTCATGAGAACACAGTAGCAGGCTTGAGACAGAAATGTTAGCATGAGAAAAAAACAGTGTATTGAAATAGTAAGTGACTGGAAGGCTGGGATTATTTTTGCAGAGCAGAGGTGTTTCACAAAGCAGTTACTGAGATGACATTTTTTATACGGTCCAAAGGTTCTTTGCTACACACTTATGGGCCTACAACGATTGAGAACAGCTTGAGTAATTATGTCAAAAATTAAATCTTTTTAAACAGAGTCTCTTTGAAACTGTGTTCACTTTGTCATGTAATGGATTTCACATTTAAACTGTAAGAGCTCACAGCAGTAGTTCGTAGCAATAAAAAACAGCTGATACTATGTGACAAAGTATGCTTTGCACGGATCCATTCCATTGGATTTTTAAACTGTAAGGTAATGGCCTTTGGCAGATTATGTGCAATTCATTGCAAATAACCAGAAAACAGAAAAATGGCCTGTATATACAAGAACCGACACAAGAGTGAACAGCGGTGTCGCAGATGGACTGCTGAGATCTGAACTGCTATTTCTGTGCTTGTCAGGTCATGTCAAAAGCAATTGAAATAGCACAACATAGTAGACAGCTTTTGGTGAGGAAAACACTTTAGGATTAAAGTAATTTTCTTAAACAATAGTAGTCCACTGTTGACCATAATCTATTAAAAAAAACTTTGTTGCTGCAGGTGATTGACTAAAAATATTTGAAGGAAAGCTGCAAACAGGAGATTATTTTCCTGTTTTTGGGGTTTAGGTCAAAAAATTAAATCATGTAGAACCTGCATTTCAGCTGAATAGCTCAGCATGTACTGGATATGCTCTATATGTCATTTTAGGAGGATGTGAGGACTGCAGATGCTGGAGATCAGAGTTGAGGGTGTGGTGCTGGAAAAGCACAGCAGGTCAGGCAGCATCCAAGGAGCAGGAGAATCGACATTTTGGACAAAAGCCCTTAATCAGGAAGCTAATGCCTAAGAAAACTGGGGCCTAACATCAATTCCAGGCCCTTTCTAATATTCAGCTGTGAGTGAACACAGTGTGTGCTCTGTTGTCAGTTTTCTCAGGAGCTACCTAAGCGCAGCAGGTCAGGTAGCATCCAAGGTGCAGGAGAATCGACGTTTCGGGCGTAAGCCCTTCTTCAGGAAGAAGGTCTTATGCCCGAAACGTCGATTCTCCTGCTCCTTGGATGCTGCCTGACCTGCTGTGCTTTTCCAGCAACACATTTTTCAACTCTGATCTCCAGCATCTGCAGTCCTCACTTTCTCCGAGTTGATTTTAACCTACTGCGAATCCTCTTGCAAGGATGCCTTCGTTGAAGAAGCTCTCTTCCTCCCTCTACAAGGATTTCAGTGAGTCCCTCTCTCACTGCACCCCCCAGGTCATCTCCTCTACCCTGAAGTTCTTCAGCCACGTCCTCAAACAGACTTGCTACCACAGCCACATCTCCTTCCTCAGCACCTGTCTACGGAACCAACTGACCCTGCATAGACTCCGGACTACGTTCAGACATTCCTGAAGGAGGGCTTATGCCCAAAACATCGATTCTCCTGCTCCTTGGACGCTGCCTGACCTGCTGCGCTTTTCCAGCACCGCATCCTCAACTCTGATTTCCAGCATCTGCAGTCCTCACTTGCTCCTCAGGAGCTACCTAGCCAAACTAATGATTTTAAAGGGTCTTCTTCCCCAACAGATTCAAGTTGATGGTTAATTGTTTGCCATTATTTGGAGTAAGGCAACCTTTGAGTCATCAAGCCAACTTTACAGGACATTGAAAATAACCATCACAAATTTATTCTAAAAATAGTGGTCTTTTATACTTTCGAAAAAGAAATTGCTATCATACGATGTGTCTGTAGGTTTAGGATTGAAACAATCAGGTAAATAATCTTGCATTTCCATGTACACGTATACTAACAGCTATATTTCTGTACTTAGAAGCATAGCAACTTAGAGTTAGCAGCAGGATTCAGCCATTCAGTTCTTCAAATTCCCTCACTAGTGGGTTTTATACATTCAGGATAGTTTTGCACTTTAAATTGAGGTGTGATAGATATAGGACAGATGTCAGAGGTAGGTTCTTTACTCAGAGTAGTAGGGCCTGCAACAGTAGTAGACTCCCCAACTTTAAGGGCATTTAAATGGTCATTGGATAAACATATGGATGAAAATGGAATAATGTAGGTTTGATGGACTTCATATTGGTTCCACAGATTAGCGTAACATCGAGGGCCGAAGGGCCTGTACTGTGCTGTAATGTTCTATGTTCAGGATTTTATATGTCTCATTAAAAGTAACTCTCATTCTTCTGATACAAGCCCACCCCGTGCAATGCTTCTGATAGGATGACCTCCTCATCCCAGGAAGGAGCCAGGGGAACTCTCTCTGAACTGCTTCTAATGTAATTTCATCCTTTTTCAAATAAGGAGGCCAAATGTGATCTCACAGAGTCTCTGCACAGCTGCAGCAAAACCTCCCTATTTTTATATTCTATTTCCCTGATATAAACAATGACCGTCACATACTTCCTCATCAATTGTTGTGCCTGCAACTAACATTTTGTGATTTATGTACCAGCATACCCAGAACTCCATACCTTGGAGTTCTGCTATCAATCTCCACTCAGTATCCTCCATTTGCCAATGAATTGCTCACTCATCCAATTTATCAATATCCTTTTGCAGCATTTGCACCTCCTCTTTACCTAAATATCTTGGTATCATCAGTAAATCTAGCTACTTGTATGTTTGGCCCCTGCAGCCATATTATTGGTATAGCCATGGAGGTAGATTGTAAATATTTGAGACCCGAGAACTGCTTACTGTGACCCTTCACTATTTACATTCTGTTATCTTGTAAAAGAACTATTTATCCCTACCCTCTGCTTCCTGGTTGCTCACCAATCCTTTATCCATGCTGCTCTGTGTGCTCTTACCTTTTGGAGCATCACTGAATAGGAAGGGTTTGGAGGGATATGGGCCGGGTGCTGGCAGGTGGGACCAGATTGGGTTGGGATGTCTGGTAGGTATGGACAGATTGGACCGAAGGGTCTGTTTCCATGCTGTACATCTCTATGACTCTATTTGGACAATTTATCAAATGCCTTTTTGGAAATCCAAGTACACTACATGTACCAGTTCCCCTTTATTCCCCTATGTGTTAACTTTCTCAAAAGTCACTAATTAAGATTTCCCTTTGATTCTGTTTGATCACGTTATGATTTTCTAAGTATCTTGTTATGACTTCCTTCATGATGGATTTTAGCATTTTTTTTCTACAGCAGATGTTAGGCTAACTGGATTTTTTTGAAAATGAGATTGTAAGTTGTGTGTAATGCCACTTTCTCACAAAAGATTCTGCTGAGTCTTAACATCATGCACTTGTAATGCTGAACTGATTTATTTGGCAGTTTGGATTAACAACAAATTATATTTTGGTTCATTTAATGTGAATGTGCTGAATTGTTATTTTTTTCAATTTAGAGCATAGGTCCATGTAGACAAGATAAGAGTGGTGCTGGAAAAGCACAGCAGGTCAGGCAGCATCTAAGGAGCAGGAAAATCGACGTTTCCTGATGAAGGGCTTTTGCCCGAAACGTCGATTTTCCTGCTCCTCGGATGCTGCCTGACCTGCTGTGCTTTTCCAGCACCACTCTAATCTTGACTCTAATCTCCAGCATCTGCAGAACCCACCTCCGCCCATAAGTCCCTGTCGTCAGTTTTGTCCTTTCTTTGATCTTTGCTTCCCTTGAAGACAATGATAAGTCACACAAAGACAGTTTCCCCAAATGTGAAGTACAATATTGGGTATCAAATTCTTCTATGAGGACATAGAAATTATGCTAGTTCTTGATGCTGTGTCTAAATGGCTGCTCTCATATTTTAGACTGGCACATTTATGAGTTTGCATGCTACTTTTATGGAAATGTCACATAAAACAGATTGCTTATGTTTTGTCAATGAGCACAATAAAATGAAGAAACATTTATGATTTATTCTGTTGTCAAGGCATTAACTTCAACTTACAACAGTGGTTTTGGCATAGGGGCTTGTTCAGATTTTATGAGATATTGGTATGGATTTTAATTTCAGTTTCTTGTTGAGTGCAGTGCTTCAGATGAATTAACTTTTGTCCTTATTTGGTTCTGTTTATATGCTCGTTGCTTCAATTTGTATCCATGCTGTACAGCCGCAATAGGACATTGGAGGAGGAGTATCTCATAACTTCTCCATACGTTTAGGTGATAAATGAGGGCTGGAAGTGCAACTTTGGATCCTAGAGTGATGAATTCTCTGAAGCAGCTCAAGTCAAAATGTTCTTGACATTACTAATCTCTTCTTGACGATTAGCAAATTGAGATTCTATGCTGTTCAAACTGCAGATGTACGATGAAATTATTAGTTACATAATCCTTTCAAAGGATATTTCTTAATCTGGTATATTCTTCTCTCCCCTTGCAGATCCTGATGTTAATCCCTTTACTATACATGCACTTCTGGCAAATTGGAAATTGGAGTCTTCCAAGTGTTTGTGATGCCTGTGTAAACAGGAGTTAGCTTCTGTTAATATATAAATTCAGGTCCTTACATCAGCTTTAGGAGTCTGATTACAATTCATTGCTATTGGGTGTGCTAGTTGCTCCATGTCCCAGTTATTGCATCAACTAATGAAAAATAACAATTCCTGTATTGAATGAGTTATCAAGTTATTGCAATTTATTTAGTACTTTGTCACTTTCATGTATATTGCATCTTATTGCATTGCTCAGAACTATCTCGAAGGGCTTCATCTATAATTCATTACTTTGAAATGCAGTTATGGACTGAGCATGGCAGTCACTTTGGGCACAAAGAGTGCCACAAACAGCAAGAACGAATGATTAGAAATCTACTCTTGGCATTATACATTGAAGGGAAATTCTGTTCAACGATAGAGCAATAACTCCCTGCTTTGAGCAGTGACATGATTCTAATGTCCACAGATTTGATAGGTCCTGGATTTAATGTCTCACTGAAGGATCAAACATTCAACAATGAAACATTCCTTCAGTTTTGTACGAAGTATCATTTTAATTATTCACGTTCATTTTGGAATAATGCTTGAACCCACAATGTTCTAATTCAGAGCTAAATGAACTGATATTTCAATAATAGAAACATTGTGCCAGTGTTTAATTTGTAGAAACATTGTGTCGAAGATGAACAATTATATCTAAGATTTAGTTACAGATATGGAATAAGGATTCAATAGTGACTGTTGTGGCTGTGACTGCCATATTCATAATCACTGATTTATTTTCTTATAATAATTGGTTCCAACAACATAAAAGAATTTCATGTTTCCAATAAACACAAGTTTGGATTATTCAAAAAATATTTATAATTTAGAGAAACCATGGCAACTATCATTATTTCCAAGAATGGATGATAGTTACACATCTTAATTACATAATTTTACTGTACTACTTGTATCTGTAAGTTATATGAAGATTATATGTAAATCAAAGCAGAAGTTTAATACCCAGCATCTTTAAAAGATCACTATGATGTTCATAGTTAAAATTTTATGAATAGTGCATTATAAAAGTCAATTGCCTG
Organism: Chiloscyllium plagiosum; assembly: GCF_004010195.1. Taxonomy (NCBI): domain Eukaryota; kingdom Metazoa; phylum Chordata; class Chondrichthyes; order Orectolobiformes; family Hemiscylliidae; genus Chiloscyllium; species Chiloscyllium plagiosum. Next base: position 32,269,187 of record NC_057728.1, on the reverse strand, counting down.
GTGACACCCTGTGGGCTTGATAATGACCTGAACCTGGGAAGGGAGGTAATGGAGAGTTTGCAGATGGGAAACCTGAAGTAAGCATTTCCTGGATGCCCTGCAACTTGAACAACTGAATCTATACATTAATAAAATGAGAGGTGCTGCATTTTGGAAAGGCAAATCAGGGCAGAACAGACTTATACACTTAATGGAAAGGTCCAGAGGAGTATTGCTAAAACAAGAGACCTTGGAGTGCAGGTTCATAGTTCCTTGAAAATGGAGTCCCAGGTCTAAAACATGATGAAGAAGTTGTCTGGTATGCTTGCCCTTTTTAGTCAGAGCACTGAGAAATGGAGTTGGGAGGTCATGGTGCAGTTGTACAGGACATTAGTTAGGTCATGTTTGGAACACTGCATTCAATTCAGGTCTCCCTGCTATAGGAAGGATGTTGTGAAACTTGAAAGGGTTCAGAAAAGACTTACAAGGATATTGCCAGGGTTGGAGGTTTTGAGCTATAAGGAGAAGCTGAATAGGCTGGGTCTATTTTCCCTGGAGCATCAGAGGCTAAGGGGTGACCTTAGAGAGAATTATAAAGTCATAAGGGGCGTGGATAAGGAGAATAGACAAGGAGTATGGGAGTCCAACACAAAAGGGTATAGGCTTAAGGTGAGCGGGGTAAGATTTAAAAGGGACCTAATGGGTAAATTTTTCACACAGAGGGTGATGTGTGTATAGATGAGCTGCCAGAAGAAGTGGTGGAGGCTGGTACAATTACAAGGCTGCTGGATGGTTTTATGAATAGGAAGGGATTAGAGGGATATGGGCCAAGTGCTGGCAAATGGGACTAGATTAGTTTTGGATATCTGGTCAGCATGGACGAATTGAACAGCTCTATGACTCTAAGTTTCCTAGCCAACAGCAATTTGGGACTGTTTGTACGAACTTAAAAATATGAGAAACAGAAGCAGCAGTAGTCATTTTAACCTCTCAATGCAGCCTTGCCTTTCAGTGAGATCATGGCTGATCTGCTCTCAGCCTCAACTGCTGTCTCTCATGCCACCTCCTCATAGTCCGAAACTCTGAATATTTCAACCTTCATTGTTAAAATGCTTCCAGCTGAAAAGCTGAAAGACAGGTATAAAACAAATGGCAAGGAAGTTCGATATCTGGTGAATGGAGGTTGTTAGAGATTGGGGTATTGAACATTGCTGGGAGAGTGAATATCACAGGCTGATGATTAGGGGCAGGGGAATCTGGAGAACAGCATTGCTGGAGGTTTGAATCAATCTTCACAGGCAGGATTGAACATTGTGGCTGGGGATCAGAAGATCAGGGAGTTTTTAAAAAGGAAACTTTGATGATTCAGAAAGCACTTGTCCTCCTCTTGGCTCACATGAAAGGCAATAACGTTCTTGCCTCATGGACCCAGCCCTTCTCGATAGCATTTCCACTTAATAAATAGATATTAAGTCTAAAACGTTGATTAACATGGAGATACACAACTTCCTCAACCTCCTTTTAACAACTATTCTATGTTTTGAGAACAGGTCGATTGTCCTTACCCTTGTGTGTCTTTGTGAGTTTTTGTTTTCAGTCAATGTGTTATGCAATATGTAAATACTGAATTCAGCTGTGAAAGGGTGTTTGCACAGACAGCAATGTTCATCAGCTGCAATAACTGCTGTACCACAGTACAGCTAGAGTGGATATAAATTTATTTCAATTAAATCTATTTTTGAATGACCAAATTCATTCGTAGAAAATATGAATACATTACATAGCTCAGTTTTGAATCTGGGTTTGGTGTATAGGCTGCTGGAGAGTGTCTTATACTACATTTACAGATGAAAAATGTTATTTCAGTAGCATGATCTACCTTATTTGAGTAGGATCCTTCAAAGTGAACCATGTTTTCTGCCTATATTATTGCTTTTCTCTTAAACAGTTTATTAATTATTTTTGTTCTTTACCAAATATGTTTTTGAGATATGACCTCTGGACTTTATTTTTGTCCAAAAATGGCTATGCGTCCACGTAAGCTACTATGTCTGTTAAAACTGTCTTATCTTCTGTTACTGTAGCATGACAACACAATACCTCTTCCTTAAAAAGCAGACAGTATAAATCAATGCTGTCTGTTCACTTCATCCCTTAAAAAGTCAGCAATGTTGCCCATAGTATAATTGGGGTAGGAGATAGATTTTGTGTATGTATGAGGTCAGAAATAGTGTTACATAAACCAGATGTCAATTCAGTTATAAGCCAAGGTCTTGAACCTTGCAGTTCCTGTTTCCATGGTAGCAATTGTACTGCGGATATATTACTTAAGGCAGTATTGAGGCCAACAGTGAAGGTGCCCTGTTGAGAACTTGCTATGTAATGGGGTCAGTCCTTTGATTTGCAGCAACGAATGCTGAGACAAAATTGGATACCAAGAGTCCTTTTGTTCCTGCATATTGAAGGAACAACATTTAAGAATGCAAATATATGTTTAAATTACACCACCCATATCACCAAATTTAAACTTCAACAGCATACACTATTAATGAGATTTTCAACATTAAATCAATAATCTTGTGCAGTTTAACTAGTGGCAGGCCCATTAGTGTGTGTATATGTGTGTACGACGCTATGGACAGCACTAACACAGAAAGGGACCTGTTCCAATGGGAATTTCAATTAGACAGTTTACACAAGACTGTTAATTAGAATCAGTTGGTGTTCTCTTTGCTCGTGAACAAATATATTTTTTTCCTGCATAAGAGATCTTTCCGCTTATGTTTACATTAACTGTTAGATTTCTGACAGATCTGTGAATTCTGTCTTTTATAATTGATCTATTTGTAAAATATTTTAAAATGAGGAGGTTTCAGATTATGCAGTGAGGTGCTGAAAAATCTGATACAGTGATAATAGGCTAAAAGTTAATGGTAAAGCTACAGTGCTCACCGCTAACCTTGGAGAAAGCTACTTAACTAATATCAAGCAACCTCTGTCGTGTGGATTTCCCTTTTCTGTACAGTGATCTAAATCTGATCAAGGGAATCGTATCAGGATTGGCAATTCATCACATTGGAGTATTCTCATGAACAGCAAAATGAGAAGCAAAACAATTCAATTCCTTCATTTTTAATTTTTAAAAGATGGTTTGGTAATCCAGAGCCCCATGCGAATGCTCTGGGTCATAGGTGCAAAGCTCACCCATGGTAGACTCGAATTCAATAAAATGTGGAATTATTTTTTTTAAAAACTGGCTTGACTAATAGTGACCATGTAACCATTTTCAATTATTGCAAAAACCTATTTGGTTTGCGAATGTCCTTTGGGAATAAATATCTGCTGTACTTACCTGGTCTGCCGGCATGTGACCCCAGTCTGTGGAAAACTCAGTGGTGCATTTTCTGCTAAAGCATAGAAGTACTGATAGCAACCTCAGAATTTCGATCTTTGAATGCACGTGTGCAGATTTGGAAGTTACTGTCAGTTTCAGAGGGTTAACAATTGGCATTGTTGGTAGTTTCTCTGGAATTACTGTTTTTTGTGGATAAAAGGATGGTCCGACTTCTTCCCTCTGACTGGCTCTAAGGCCTAGTTGGTTTACAGTGGTCTAGAATGAACTACTATTGAGCCTTAACAAATAGAGCCCCTTCTCTTAATAATATCTAAATTATTGCACTATAGAAATTAGATGCAAGGTGAATCAAGAGTAACCCTGAGGTGGCAGGATAGCTTAATTTTGCAAAATGTTACAGCATAAAATATTAATAACTAATATAAAAAGTAAAAGAAAAACATAGCTTTTTTTTTAGTGAAAAAGTTGTATTTCCTGTGGTTTCTCAGCCATAGTTACTGTGAAGCCGTGGATTAGTTTGCCGAGCTGGTTTTCCTGCAAGGTTTCATTGCTAGGTGACCAGCACTCTCTCATTTCCACCCATACAGACAACGAAGGACACAAGTTCAACTGGGACAATGTAACCATCTTAGCACAGGCAAAACTCAGACACGCCAACAATTAATTGAAGCCTGGCACTCCAACCGGAAATCTATCAATAGACACATTGAACTTGACTCCATATACAAACCACTCAGTTACAGAACCAGAAAAGTACCAACAAACAGAGACATATAAATACCAGGAGGGACAGACCACCAACAACTTATCAAAGACACATTGATGATATCACCTAGCGAGGCGACAAAACAATTGCAGAAAAACACACTAACTCAGCGAATGAATCCAAACTTCATCCACAACACGAGCTCCAAATCTTCTCAAGAACTCTATAGTGACTATAATTTCAACCATCACTTGCCACAATGTTAAAAACCTTATAGCAATTGTAAAGTATTTTTCAAAACCGAAATAAATTACTAAGTTAACTCAATATGCTATGAAAAGATAAATCACCAACTCATTTGCACTTTGGGTGTGCATTCTATGCCTGACAATGTTTGATGATTTATTTGTTTTTGTGGGAAGTCACTGAGCCACATTAGTTATTAGGAGGCAAGTTATTAAATTGGAGAAATCTCTTACTGCGCATTGTTGAAAGCATTCCATTTAACAGGTGATAGTGGTTCTGCAAGATAGTCACCAGGTCAGAGTTCATTGAAAAGCAAAAGCTGTTGCAATATCCAGCTAGATTTCATTTAAAAAATGAAAATATTCTGACAAATCTGCTTAACATTACTTGTTTTTACTTCAATCTGAGGACTCAATAGCATAGTAAAGTAAAACCATAGCATAGTAAAGTAAAGTAAAAACACAAACCAGAATGAGACATTGGCCAATTATGTTGAAAACAAAAAGTGCTAGAAATCACAAAGGGTCAGGCAGCATCTGTGGAGAGAGAGCAAGCTTACATTTTGAGGCTTGGTGACTCTTCATGAGAGTTGACATGAAGTGTAGAGAGGGCAGCATTTATGCAATGGTGGGATGGGGTGTGAGGAGTGCTGTGGGAGGTACAGTGTTGATAGTACAGGTTAAGTGATTGGAACGTGAGAATGGCAGAGCAATGGTGTGTCTAACTGCCAAATGGGAAAGAACAGACAGTCCCACTAGGCTGGGGGTGAGGGGAGAGAGGATATGGTGACAGAGAGTACAACAAGTAAAGTAAGAAGAAATGGGAGTGAGTTCACAATCTGAAGGTGTTGAACTCAATATGAAGTCCAGAAGGTTGTAAATTGCCTAGTCTGAAGATGAGATGGTGTACTTCCAGTTTGCGCTGTGATTCGCTGGAATATTGCAGCATGCTGAGGACAGACACATGGGCATGTGAGCAGGATGCTGTGTTAAAATGACTGGTTCCAGGAAAGCTGCTTGTGCATGGACTGGAGGTTTTCTGCAAAGTGGTCACCAGTCTGCGTTGTGTTTCTCCACTGTAGAGTAGCGCACATTGGGTGCAGCAAATGCAATCCAATTGGCCAACTACAAATGGGTACAGGGGTCATGATTTGAGGATACCCTGCTCTCAATGCTTTCAATGAAGGCAGCATGCAAACATTGTTACCTGCTAACTTAAATGACTGTGCTCAGCATGGTGTGGAGTGACTGCACAACTGGGTAAAAACAATGACTGCAGATGCTGGAAACCAGATTCTGGATCAGTGGTGCTGGAAGAGCACAGCAATTCAGGCAGCATCCGAGGACAGGCAAAATCGACGTTTTGGGCAAAAGCCCTTCATCAGGAATAAATTCCTGATGAAGGGCTTTTGCCCGAAACGTCGATTTTGCCTGTCCTCGGATGCTGCCTGAATTGCTGTGCTCTTCCAG
>NC_057728.1:32181344-32262968 GCF_004010195.1 Chiloscyllium plagiosum | reverse complement strand
GGGGAATATATCCCTGGTGGTGGGGTCTGTTTGGAGGTGGCGGAAATGTCGGCGGATGATTTGGTTTATGCGAAGGTTGGTAGGGTGGAAGGTGAGCACCAGGGGCGTTCTGTCCTTGTTGCGGTTCGAGGGGTTGGGTCTGAGGACGGAGGTGTGGGATGTGGACGAGATGCGTTGGAGGGCATCTTTAACCATGTGGGAAGGGAAATTGCGGTCTCTAAAGAAGGAGGCCATCTGGTGTGTTCTATGGTGGAACTGCTCCTCCTTCGCCACTGACCTATTGTACTCTATGCTACTCTCTCCCCACCCCCACCCTCCTCTAGCTTATCTCTCCACGCTTCAGGCTCTCTGCCTTTATTCCTGATGAAGGGCTTTTGCCCGAAACGTCAATTTTGCCTGTCCTCGGATGCTGCCTGAATTGTTGACTGCACAACTGAGCAGGTGGCAGCCCACAAAAACAATACTTGCATGCACCATGGACATCAGTGTGAAGAAATGGTACTCATAGTCGCAAAAACTGGACAGGAAGGCCACTCTCATTCTCTTGAACTTGCCACTAATAAGCATGTAATTCAACCATGTCACTGCAGGGCCTCAGGCAAGACTTATCACGAGATGGGAATGTAACACGTGTACATTCAAAATTAACTGATGAGGCCATCGTTGAAGCAAATTGGCATGAACAAAAGGAAAGACTTGCGTTTATATTGCAATTTAAAGAGCTGTCAGATGTCTTAAATGCTTACAGTGTGATGGAATCCCTGATTTCAAAACTAGTATTTTTTGAGACACACCCTAATTGAAAACTAAACTGAAAAAAGAAGCTGACTCTTCCAAATTCTCAGGAAACAAAGATTGAAAATAAAACTTCTGAGGAGACTGACATCATACACAAAGAGACAGGGACATCAGAGCTCAGATGATGATCCCTGTGGAGAACTATAGGCAGTTGAGAGAAGATGGAGACGAGATCCAGAAACTGAATGTATGCAGATATTTGATTTGATTTCATAGAGTCATTGAAGTCATAGAGCTGTACAGCACGGAAACAGACCCTTCGGTCCAACTCGTCCATGCCGACCAGATATCCCAACCCATTCTAGTCCCATTTTCCAGCACTTGGTCTATATCCATCTAAACCCTTCCTATTCATATACCCATCCAGATGCCTTTTAAATAATGTAATTGTACCAGCCTCCACCACTTCCGCTGGCAGCTCATTCCATACACACACCATCCTCTGTGTGGAAAAGGCCCTTTAGGCCCCTTTTATATCTTTCCCCTCTCACCCTAAACCTACGCCCTCTAGTTCTGGACTAGCCCATCCCCGGGAAAAGTCCTTGTCTATTTACCCTATCCGTGACCCTCATGATTGTATAAACCTCTATGAGGTCATCCCTCAGCCTCCGATGCTCCAGGGAAAACAGCCCCAGCCTACTCAGCCTCTCCCTATAGCTCAAACCTTCCAATCCTGGCAACATCCTTGTAAATCTTTTCTGAACCCTTTCAAGTTTCACAACATCCTTCCACTAGGAAGGAGACCAGAATTGCAAGCAATATTCCAAAAGTGACCGAACCAACATCCTGTACAGCTGCAACATGACCTCTTGACTCCTGTACTCAATGCTCTGACTAATAAAGGAAAGCATACCAAACATTCTTCACAATCCTATCTACCTGCATCTCTACTTTCAAGGAGCTATGAACCTGCACTCTGAGGTCTCTTTGTTCAGCAACACTCCCGAGGACCTGACCATTAAGTGTATAAGTCCTGCTAAGATTTGCTTTCCCAAAATGCAGCACCTCATATTTATCTAAATTAAACTCCATTTGCCATTCCTCAGCCCATTGGCCCATCTGATCAAGACCCCTTGTAATCTGAGATAACCTTCTTCGCTGTCTGCTATACCTCTAATTTTGGTGTCATCTGCAAACTTACTAACTATGCCTCCTATATTCATATCCAAATTATTTATATAAATGATGAAAAGTAGTGGACCCACACTGATCCTCATGGCACTTCACTGGTCATAGGCCTCCAGTCTGAAATACAACCCTCCACCACCACTCTGTCTTCTACCTTTGAGCCAGTTCTATATCCAATAGCTAGTTCTCCCTGTATTCCATGAGATCTAACCCCAGTCTCCCATGGGGACCCTTGTTGAATGCCTTACTGAAGTCAATATAGATCACGTCTACTGCTCTGCCCTCATTAATCCTCTTTGTTACATTTTCACAAAACTCCATCAAGTTTGTGAGACATGATTTCCCATGCACAAAGCTATGTTGACTATCTCTATTCAGTCCTTGCCTTTCCAAAAACGTATAATTCCTGTCCCTCAGGATTCTCTCCAACAACTTGCCTACCACCAATGTCAGGATCACTGGTCTGTAGTTCCCTGGCTTGTCCTTACCACCTTTCTTAGGATGGTACCATGGTAACCAACCTCCAGTCTTCTGGCACCTCACCTGTTACCATATTGTTATCACCACCTTAGGAGTGAAAAGGTGCACAGTCTTCTCCATCTTCCACTTCAGCGTGGTGCGGGACTCTGACATCACTTATGGTTTGGGCAATATAATGGAGTTGGGAACACATTAGCAGACAATGTCCTGTGAAACAAGCTATCACACTCAATACCACTTAAGGAGAATGTATAAACGTTAATATTCCCTTTCCAAACACAAATGTTCCTGGAAATGAAGTTTAGATTGAAGCACTGTCCCTCATTTCCTCCAATGATTGATTTCAGGCTTTTCCATTGTAATAAAACACAATCCTTAACCTGAAATAATGAAAATTAGACAACAAAGTTAATGCAGATTTCTATTGTCATTTGGATTTGTGATAGATTTTAGTCTGAAAATTTAAGTACTTTCCTTCCACATAGCACCAGTCACAGTGCAAGTATGTCATTGCCATTGGGAACTGGAATTGCCAAAGCTGGTGTCAACTACTTGGTTTCAGATTGTAGACTCCTTTCTGCTCTGTTTGATGGCCTTTAACATGTTCATTTGTAGCAAACATAATGGGGAAAGACAATTTTTCTATCAGATTATATTTCTGAATGCAGTAAGGAAATGATGTTGAAAGGTTAAGTCACTTACACCATTTTGCCCTTGGTAATTTATCATTAACATTTTGGGAGAACATTTTTAATACAAAGGAAGTCTGTCTAATTAAATTTACAAAAGTAAATTGCCACAAACTCTAAGAAATAGTTATGTTATTTTGCTATGAAAACATCCTAATTATATAGTATCACAACTGAGAAGTTTTACAAGCTACCTGGGAGACAATCACACACAGAATTCCAAAAGCTACTCATTGAGAGATGTAATAGCCCCAATTCAGAAACATTGCCTGTATTGGGAAGTCTGTACTTTCTAACATTTAGCGCTGTGTCCCGTTGCATTTTATTTACTCAAGCTGTTGCTTTCATGTTTCTTGGACAGAAGCACATTTCTTTTTCACAAAACAATAATTGGTAGCTTAGAATCTCGATAGTGTCGAAGCAGGTTCAAACGTGTGGTGCTGGAAAAGCACAGCCAGTCAGGCAGCATCGGAGGAACAGGAGAATCGATGTTTAAGACATAAGCTCTTCATCAGGAACAAGCCTCATGAAGAGCTTATGCCCGAAACATCGATTCTCCTGCTCCTCGGATGCTGCCTGATTGGCTGTGCTTTTCCAGCACCACACTCTCGACTCTGATCTCCAGCACTCACTTTCTCAGTGTCGAAGCAGATCATTCAGCCCATTGAGTCCACACTGCCTCTCCAAAGAGCATCCCACCCAGATCCACCCCATCCCTGCAACGCCCACAGCCAATCCACTTAACCTGCACATCTTTGGACTGTGGGAGGAAACTGGAGCACCCGGAGAGGACCCACGTGGACACTGGAAGAATGTCACTCAAGAATTGAACCTGGGTCCCTGGTGAGGCAACAGTGCTAATTACATCATTGGAAGCAATGGGATTTGAACTCACACCTCTATCAAGACTGGAACTTGGGTTCAGCGCCTTAGACTGCTTGGCCACACTACCACGTCTCCTCAAGGACCAAAGTGGACACGTATATGTGGAACCACAGGATATGGGTGAGGTCCTTAATGAATATTTCTCCCCTGTGTTTACTGTGGAGAAAGACATGAAGATTTGGGAACTTGGGAAAGTTAGTGGTGATATCTTGGGGACAGTCCATGTCACAGTACAGGAGGTGTTGCACATATTAGAATGTATGAATCTGCTCCTGACCAGATATATCCAAGAACCCTGTAAGAGGCTAGAGAAGAAATTGCGGGGGCCCTGGCTGATATATTTATATTATCGTTAGCCATGGGTGAAGTCCCCAAAGACTGGAGGATAGCAAATGTTATCCCCTTATTTAAGAAGAGCTGCAAAGATAAACCTGGGAACAATAGACCAGTAAGTCTAACATATGTGATAAGTAAGTTACTTGAGAAGATTCTGAGGGATAAGATAAGTTCTTTGATAAAGTGACCAGGAGGGTAGATGAGAGCAGGGTGGAAGACATAGTCCATATGGATTTCAGTAAGGTTTTGATAGGTTTCCACATGGTAGGGTGCTCTGCAAGGTTAGATCGCATGGAATTCAGGGGAAGCTGGCAAATCGGATACACAATTGGCATGTCGGTATGAAGGGAACGGTAATAGTGGAAGGATACTTGTCAAACTGAAGGCCTGTAACTAGTGGAATGCCTCAGGGGTCGGTGCTGGGCCCATTATAGCTTGTTATCTATACTAATGAGTTGGTTGAGAATGTACAAGGCATGATTGGTAAGTTTGCAGATGACACTGAAATAATTGGTATCATGGACAGTGAGGAAGTTTATCAGAAGTTGCAGCAGGATCTTGACCAGCTGGGGAAGTGGGTTGAGAAATGGCAAGTGGAGTTTAATATAGGTAGGTGTGACGTGTTGCATTTTGGAAAGTCAAATGAAGGTAGGAGTTTCATAGTGTGTAGTATGGCCTTAAGGAGTATAGTGGAGGAGAGGGACCTTGGCGTTCAGGTGCATGGTTCTCTAAAAGTGGAGTCACAGAGAGACATGGCAGTGAAAAATGCTTTAGGCACACTGGCCTTTATCAGTGAGGGCACTGAGTATAGAAGTTGGGAAGTTTTGTTTAAGTTGTACAGGATGTTGATGAGGCCACACTTGGAGTATTGTGTTTAGTTTTGGTCACCTTGTTACAGGAAGGATGTTATTAAACTGGAAACTGAGCAGCAGAAATTTATAAGGATGTTGCCAGGATTCAAGGGACTGAGTTATACGGAGAGGTTGGACAAGCTCGGACTTGGCATGGATAGGGTGAATGCACTCGGTCTTTTTCCCGGTTTGGGGAATCGAGGACTAGAGGGCATCCATTTAAAGTAAGAGGGGAAAGAACAAATTGGAACCTGAGGGGCAACTTTTTGTTTGCACAGAGGGTAATACACATATAGGGTGAGCTGTCAGCAGAAGTGGTTGAGGTGGGTATATTAACAACAATTAAAAGGCAATTGGACAAATAGATAGGAAAGGTTTAGAAGGATATGGGCCAAATGCAGGGAAATGGGGTTAGTGTAGATGGACATTTTGATTGGCACGGACCAGTTTGGGCTGAAGGGCCTGTCTCCATGCTGTAGGACTCTATGACTCTAGCCATCTGTCATATTGGAATTGAATGTATGCTGGAGTTTCAGTTGGTGCACATTCATAATTCTTACATTGTGAGGGCATAGAAGAACAGATTTCTATGAAGAACTGGAATAAACAGACATATGGGCTCAAACAAGAGAGAGAAAAAAACAGCAGAGGTGAAAAGGTGGGAAAGAAATGAAACATTGTGGCAACATACAAAAGGAACTAATCCTTTGACCTGTTTTTATCTTACAAATAGAGTTTTGAACCAACATGTGGTACAAAATCTAAAACGACAGGAAATAATGATATGAACGTATTAAATTTGCATCATGCATCTTTCAAGAGTTTAAATTAATAGCTTATTAATCAACCAGAATAGAATGCCAATTCAGTATGCCAGCTGGAATATGGCTTTGTCAGCAGCAGAAAGCACAGCCAGGCATGATGTGAGGGATGGGTATTCTTTTCCTGGGTTTATCATGCAAGTGTTTAAATTAACATAAACACCCAGAAAATCTTCTTAATCTCAACTTATTTATCAAAATGGTTACAATAGATGATAGTGACAGCAGAAGAAGAATGGCTGGTTCAGCAGTTCTAACGTAATTTGCTTTGACATATCAGATGTAGCTTTGGTTTAATGAGAAGCTGCAACATCAGTCTTGAACATTTCACCATAGTACAATAGCAAGAAGAATACTTCTAATGAATTGTAGGTTACATCTCATATATATTTAACAAAGTCAATGTTTGGTGTTCCTGATGTGATTATTTTCACATATTGGTCATGGCATAATATTAATAGAAGAATCTCAGTATTTGTTGTTGCTTTTCTCCACTACTGTTACATAGAATGAAAATCATAAGACATTGTTGTAGGAAGTAATTTTCAGATACTCCCTTAAGGCCTATACTTGTTAGTTTGGAAACAGGAGTTTGAATTTTCATTAAACAATGGAACATGCACTTAGCACTTGATGTTTAATTCACAAACCTCTCTTTTGGAAAATAAGGAAATTTTAAATATCTTCCAATCATTCACTATAACATGGAGCTGCAGAAAAGTGGCATAAGTGACATTTTTGTCAGTGTTTCAAAGCTCCTGTAAATCTGCTGAACTTACAGCAGATGAGTGGGAGAACCTCTGCAGGAAATTACCCCATGGTTCCTTCCTTCATTGAAAGCTGTGGAAGGAATGAGAACAAAATAAATATTGTGTATTAAGAGCTTAAGAAATCAGAGTGGAAGTAGGTCATTTGCCCATTAAGCCATCCAATAAGGTAATGGCTGATCTGCCGCAGGATTCAACTTCTCTTTCATACCAGTTCATCATCACTCTCAATTCCTCAATATTTCGAAAATCTATTTACCTGCTGTTTAAGTTCTTCCACTGAGCTGCCCTCCACAACTCTCTGGGGTAGAGAGTTCTAGACATTCCAAACCCTCTGGGAGAAGAAATTCCTTCACATCTCAGTATTAACTGAATAAACCTTTATTCTGCAAATGTGTCCCTTAGTTTGAAATTACTTGCACTTGGGAAACATCTTATCAATGTCTCCTCTGTCAAGACCCTGTGAACCTTGTAAGTTTCAATAAGATTCTTCATTCTTCTAAAGCCTAATGAATAAATGGCTCATTTGTTAAGTTGCCCTTGATAAGCCAACCCTTTGATCCCAAGAATCAGCCTAATGAATTTCTTTTAAGTTGTCACCAGTGCTGATACATCCTTTTTTAAGTACAGGGATGAAAACTGTACACAGTCCTTCAGAAGCAGCCTTAGCAACATCCTCAACAGGTGTACGACAACTTCCTGATTTTAAACTGCTCCCCTTTAACAATAAAGAATAATCTGGAACTCTAATATTACTCAAATAAAGTCCTAAAGGAGCATAAAAAAGACTCATTAGCAATTCTACTATTAGGAAGCCACTGAAAAAAAGCATATATACATGATATATGCTTCAGCAACTCCGCTAGGTGTATTTAACACTGCACTTGAGATTTCTAACATTACAAGTTACTCTGCAAGACATCTGATTGATTAAGAAAGGATGCCTCTCTTGTAAAATTGATAAGTGCTTGTATAGTTGATACATTTTTAAGGAGAATCTGATTATCATCTCACCAGGGATGGTAATAATTAATTACTTTGGGACGTGCTGCCAAATGGAAAAGAACATAATGCTGCCTCATTCAACTACCAACTGTCCATGAGGAAATAGAACAAATGCTTACTCTCAGAACAAAGCATAAGTGACCTACTTTTCATTCAGTTATGGAGGTGTACATGACTGCCAAAATTGACATTTATTGATCTTGAGAGTAGTGGTCAGTCACCTTCTCGAACCACTGAAGTCGATGTAATGCATAATATTCTTTGTAATACACTCCAATACTGTTACAGAAAGGGCTCCACAATATTAACGCACAATATTAAGTGACTATGAAGTCAACTTGATTTATGGCTTATGTCTACTGTCCTCATTCTTTGAGGTGGTTAAGGTTATGAGTTTGTAGCAGTAAAAATGGTGAGTTATTGCAGTGCATGTTATACATGGTCCTGCTGTAGTCACAATGCACCAGTGCTTGACATGCTGGCAATCAAATGTGCTGCTTTGTCCGAGATGGTGCCATGGATCTCAAGTGTTGTTGGAGCTGAACTCACTCAAACAAATGGACACTATTCCTTCACAGTCCTGACGTGCTTTTTGTAGATGTGAAAACGTTTAGGGTATCAGGAAGTTAATTATTTGCCAGAAATTAATCAATCATTAATGAACTCATCTAGCTTCTCAGGCGAGTTCAGTTAAGATTTGTGTCAGTGGTGACTTCCAGGCTGTTATTGGTGGGGAGTAGTGCTGCTGAATGTCAAGGAAAGGTGGTTAGACTTCCTCTTGTTGGAAATAGCCATTTCTGGAACTTGTCTGTAATGTTGGTTATTTCCCATTTATTGGCCTTTTCCTGAATGATATTTACATCTTGCTCCATGCAGATAGAGACTGCTTCATTTTCTGAGGAGTTGCAAGTGGTGATGACAACAGTATAATCATTTGTGATTATCTCCACTTTATGATGGTGGGAAAATTATTGATGAAGCAGCTGAAGGTGGTTGTGTTTGAAGATCTCCTATAGTCTTGTTCTGAAATGAAGTCAAGTGGTTCCAACAACCACAACCATCTTTCTTTAGACTTGGTATGACCCTTCAGTGAGTGGAGAGCTTTACTCCTAATTCTGATCGACTTGCATTTTACTTAAGTCATTGATGCCACACTCTGTCAAATGCTACCTTGAACTAAAAGTCACACCTCACTCATTCACACCTCTTCTCTAACATTTGGCTCTTTTTTTCTTTGGATCGAAGGTTGTAATGAAATGTGGAATGTTATAGTGGTTATTGGTATCTCAATCATTGGTTACAGAGCCAGTGTGACTCCTCTACTTTGCCTCCTTTTGGCAAGACACACTTCATCTTGTTCCACTTAGACACTTGACAGGCCAATAGCAGGCTATTTCACATGATGAAGGACCCTGGGCATGGAGGTCCCATGCACCGAGAGCTGTTTGTTGTTTTCTCACCATGGCAAGCTTCTGCCTGTCAGTGAATTAACAACATGATGTGGGATGAGGACTGTAAAATGGCATTCATTGCCTACTAAAGCCTTCAGTTGGCACCAAGGTGGGAAAGCCATCCGCAAGCCTTACCATCATGACTTTATCAGCTTGGAGTCAGGAAAGCACTAGGGTCCCCACTTACCATCTTCCAGTAAAGTTAAATGTCCAATGCCACTAAAGTTTCCAAAGGAAAAGGCTCAGAATTCCCATAGAGTCTGGAGTGGTCCTGGTGGAATGGTTGCTAAATGCAACTTGATGGCACTGTCAGTGACATTTTCCATCACTTTAGCACTGATTAGAATTGATTGATGAGACAGAAATTGGATGGGTTAGATTTTTTCTAAATTTTGTTGATAGGCTATATCTGGATAATTTACATGTTGTTGGGTAGCTGTCACTGTTGTAGCTGTACTGGAATGCCTTAGGTAGGGGCACTGCAACGTTAAATGCCATGCAGGGGAATGCAGGTTTTAAGCACTACAGCTGGGGTATTGTCAAAGCTTTGCTGTAGGCATTAGACTCAGCTATTTCTTTATATCGCATATACTGAATGGAAATAACTGAAGGTTGGCATCTGTGATGTTCGGGTCTTCAGAAGGATGTTGAGATGAATGACAGTTCGGGCATACATTATGGCACTGTCTTTTGGACCAACTTGCTGGGTGTGCCATCATGAGAATGAGAAAATTCATGAAGCCTCCTTCTCCCTTTAGTTATTTAATTTTCGACTGCTACTACTGATTAGGTGTGGGAGAACCGCATCACTTGCATTGCCTAAACCATTCTGTTGTGTTTAGTATGCATCTAGACTTGTGTTATATCTTCACCAGGTTAGCACTTCATTATTAAATAATTCTGGTGCTGCTCCTAGCATGCTTTCCTGCTCTCTTCTTTGGACCAGTATTGGTTGTTTGATTTGATGATAATGAAGAGTGATGCTGGATGGTGATGCCAGACTATTAGATATTATTTTGTGATGAAGGATAATTCTCCACCCACGGATAGCCACCTTTGAACTATAAGATCTGTTCTGAATCTATCATTTTTAACTGGTTGTGATAGTGCTATACAATCCAATATAGGATGTCCTCAGTGTAAAGAAAATGACTGTGATGATCATTGCTACCAGTTGTAAAATGAACAATTGTATTTGCAATAAGTTGATTAAGTGAGGATGAGGTAAACTAAAATTTCCCCTTGTGTTGATTCTCTTTATCGCAGCCCCAGTCTACCATCAGCATCCTTCGGAATTCTACCAGCTCCAATACCAGCCTTTAAGCCACTCTTGATGATCAAGTTGAAGTTTCCTATCCAAAATATCCGAATTCTTGTTCCAGGTGAGACGCCACTTGCTAGAGTACCTAGGGTTAGGGTTAGCATTGACTGAAGAAGGGATTGTAATGCAGTTAGCCAGGTAGACCTCTTAAAAAAATGATTTTACGGATTGGGGTTGTTAATCTGGTCCAATCAGGGAGCCCTGGCTAACAGATAAAAACAGGAGCGTCAGACATCCTATCAATCTGAGAGCTGGCTCTGAGGGAGCTGGAGCAGTGTCGAGGACTTTCCACATGCAAATAAAGGATGACTTGGTGATGGGATACTGGCCTCTGTGAGTTATTTCAGGTACTGGGCGACAATCAACAAAAATTGTATTTCTGCAGTTTGACCTGATGCCCTGAGCCACCTTACTGCAATGTTGATGTCTCTCTGTGCCACTCCTCCCTGACTATAGACTACTGGTGCCCCCACCTCTGGTGATAGTGATTGAGAATTTAGGACATTGGCTGATTGATATGCTTCTGTGAGTAGGTTTTTTGCAACACTGATATTAATTCTGGTAAGATAGAAATACTTATATTATTTAAATTCTAATTTCAGCAACTTAAAATGCATGGCTCAACATTTTTGTAAAAATTGAACTGCCAATGCAATAATCTTCCATTAAATTGTTGGTTTAAGTCACAAGAATTCAAAGTCCCTGTTTGTCATGAAATGATGACTCTTTAAGAACAAACAGAAAGTTTTATATTATTTTTCTTAAATGTATCCACCACACTCATGGGTTCATTTTACAGCAGATAAGAAGCTGTACAGGTAATGTATAGGAAAGTATACTAAATCTGACTTGTATCACTGCTGCTTGAGACTTCTTAACAAGTCATGCATTCAATACATTATATGCTATTGGTTAAGAGATGCCTTCTTAAAGGTATATGCATATCATGTCCCAGCATCCTCCATCCCCCTTTCTAAAGAATCAAGCCAATTACTTGATAGAATAAAAGCAAAACAAAACAATTTTATGTCTACATGTGCTTTAACACAGAGCAATAAATGTAAAAGTCTCTCAAATATATTGAGCTTTGTTTATCTGCCCAAACTTATTCATGCTGATTTTTGTTTGTCTTTGCGGTGTGTTTTCAAAATGGTGGTTAGCATTGCTTTGCTCATGTTGAGACTTTGAGGGTTACCTGATGTTGCTGGTTGTGACATTGTCCTGATTTGTTATCTGCTTTGTTACATTGCAATGTAGTTTGATGTATGTAATTTGGATTTCATACTTTCATGGTTTTGGGCATTTATGAATGATTTCTACTGAATTTCAGGTGCCATAAATTGGATGCTGTCCTTGAACTCACCATCATATACTCAGTTGTGCAATTCACTAACCACATGCTGGTCATGAGGGTCCTTTATCTTTCCAAGTATCAACAATAATAATTGGAAAGGTTTATCTACATTTGGCTGCCCAATAGCGATGTCAATTTTGCAGCGGAATAAAATATGGTTATTCAGGATGGGTATGCATATTTAGTTAAAATAGTATCATGAAGCCGATGGCATTTCCCTTACAGCGTTAAGTGATATCTTTCTAGCACAAACATGGTGGTCTATGGCATTTGTCATTGTCTTGATAGTACCATGACAGGTCCTTGGACATATGTAAATTTACAATCATTGAATGGTTTCTACAATATAGGAGAGCTGAAGTGATGAGTATGAGCCATTATAGCAACTGTTGGATGTACTAGATCTGAGGGATGCAATCTCTGTTATTGATTGGTCGCTTGCCACTTTTGTGATCCTAACATATCAGTGTTTAATAGAGAGGCATTTGTACCTGAACTGGCATCTTCTTTTGAAAATACGCAATGATGTGCCCTTCATCTTTGGACATAAGAGCTGGACGATCAGGAAGACTTCCATTGATACCACTGTGTCAAATCAATCTTTGTCCACAATCCTAAATGCCTACTTACTTTGTGAGTAATGTTCTGCTCATTCTCAATATCTGACTTTGCTAGATATTTTGAGGATCTTGTCTTCAAGTTGCTTGGTATGTTCACTTTACTGGTTATAATTCAGTCACCATCCAGCCTCTGCTTGTGACATCTCAGGATGTTGGGAGTTTGTGGCCTCCTGTTTTGGTCTGTGCTTCTAATGTCCTCTAATGCATGCATTGTTTAAAAACTGGGCATTTTCTTGGTCCTTGAGTGAGACTGCACCAGCTGTACTTTCTACTCAGGTAGCCTGCATTGGCTATTGTACTGCTTGTGGATGGATTATGCACCCAACCTGTGGACTCTAACTGCACATTAGTAGGACTTAATATTTACTTTGAGAGTGTGGTGTTGGAAAGACACAGCAGGTCAGGCAGCATCTGAGGAGCAGGAGAATCGATGTTTCGGGCATAAGCTCTTCATCAGGAATCTTGATGAAGGGCTTATGCCCAAAACGTTGATTCTCCTGCTCCTCGGATGCTGCCTGACCTGCTGTGCATTTCAGCACCACACTCTCGACTCTGATCTCCAGCATCTACAGTTCTCACTTTCTCATAGTTGACTTTATAGTTGTGTCCATTTGTAGTCAGGCTACCACAGTGTCATCTTTGAGTTTGTCCAAGAATCTTTCTGGAACTCTTCCTTTTGGGTGGACATAAGCATGCGTTTGATTATTCTGTTGGATATCTCTGCTGCTGTCAATTTTCAATCATGCCCACTGACTCTGTATCTATTTACGACTTGATCAATGTTCTTTGTTAGCTATTGACAAAGGGACAGGAATTCGAAACAATGTACTCAGAACTTGAGATGTTGTCATAGCTGATCTTCAAATGTCAACCGTGTTTTGTTTTCTAACTTCTGAAGATCAGCATCAGACAGAGCTGATTTGTTCAGACCTTTGGAAAGCTGTGTTGCCAATAGCAATTTAAGTTTTTAGTAGCTTTTTAAATTTAGTTTGAAGATATTGAGATTCAGAAAACACAGCTTGATGTATGATCAGAACAGTGTAAATTCAGAATGGAGATCCATGACATTTCAATTGAGTAATGGGAAATTGTAACTTTTTATAGATTTTATTTAATGATGTTTGGAGCTTTTAATAACTATACAAATTTTTTTTTCAAGTTTCTACTGTTAAATTAGGTCTGAGTCACAGTAGATTTAGTGACTACCGTCTTCGCTGGGCACAGGCTACCGCTTGATTACAGTGGGTCTGTTGAGTTTTTTTTCCCAGTTCTTCTGAGGTTTACTGAAGCCGAACCCACAAAACAGTTTTTTTGACGTGAAAATCATACTGCCTGTTTCAACCGATACATTACACAATGAGTAATGCTGTTATTATATTGTTCTCTAGTAGCTGGGAGCGTTAGTAGGTAGCTTCTTCCCAGCTTAGTTTGCAGTATTTAGCTTCAACAGTAATGAATGTTCTTTTTTTTTGGAGTTCTCATTACAATGAGAGCAGACCTGCAGCCTTTTGTTTAATCTCTATTCCTGCACAACATCACGACAAATAGATTTGTACTTCCCGAGGAATCCTAAAATTCAACTATCTCACCGTGACTCAATTCCTGCTGACTGGAATGAGGTTTGATCCTGGAATTAAGATACAGTATGTAGAATCCCTACAAACCTGCTGAACTCCTACACACATTGTGATTTGATGGATGTTTCATTTTCGCACTCATTCTTTTCTCTTTCCTGCATGGATTGAGGCTTGTACGTTCTGCTCAGTCAAATCCTGAAGTCATGCTGCCGTCATGTTATGAAAGACGTCCTTAAAAGTCGAAATTTTTCAGAAACCACAAACTACCACTATGTTATATCTGCTTCTTAACTGTAGACAAACCAATCATACACAAGGACTGGTGAAACACTGATGTGGGTTATTCATTTGACGTACAATAACTTTCAGTGGGAGCTCAGTATAGTGTATCTGACTTCACAAACTGCTGCTTCAGAATCGAAAAGTTTGGTGCTGGAAAAGCACAGCCAGTCAGGCAGCATCCGAGAAGCAGGAGAATCGTCGTTTTGGGCATGACGTTCATCAGGAATGTTCCTGTCATGTTATGAAGGATGTACATAAAAATCAAACTTTTTCAGAAACCACAACCTATTACCATGTTATATCCTTGGATGCTGCCTGACCGGCTGTACTTTTCTAGCACCATACATTTTAACTCTGATCGCCAACATCTGCAGTCCTCCCTTTCTCCTGCTGCTTCAGTATATCTAACAGGTAATGAAATGAATACAGTGCATCCTATTGGTGATGATAGTTTCCAATATGTCCCCTTAAAGATATGCTCACATTATATCACAAGAGTAACCAGTGGTCATTCTGGTGAGAATCAGTGGGATTAGAATACATGCAGAACTTAATTCTACAACATGTTTTAATGTAGAAATTAAGGTTTTATCTTTGTGTTTTTTTGACTGGAGCTTTAACTTGTTATATTGCCCTTCTCTTCAAATACCTATATCTGGGCCTCAAGTTTCCCATCCATGTTTACAACCCTCCTCGTTGCCCATTCCGCACCATTGTATCCTGAGTTAGTTGTAAAATATATTGTTAAAAATCACATAACACCAGATTATAGTCCAACAGGTTTATTCGGAAGCACTAGCTTTCTGAGTGCTGCTCAGGAACAGCGCTGCGAAAGCTAGTGCTTCCAAATAAACCTGTTGGACTATAATCTGGTGTTGTGTGATTTTTAACTTTGTCCACCCCAGTCCAACACTGGCACCTCCAAATCGTAAAATATATTGTAATGTTTTGTCTCAATCACATTTGAGAAATGGTGTTCTTGGTCTTGGAGATTAAAGCTGATGCTATTAAGGAAGAGGACAATTTTTCACTTCAGTCATTGAGTGCTGGCATTGCATACCAGGTCTGTAGTAAAGTTCTCATTAATCTGCTCTATTAACATGCCTTAATTGCAGCTTTGTCTGGTTTTGGTTGATTTTCTGTCATTTGAGGTTGTTTCTATTTTTGAAACTCCATCACTACCACTGAAAACTCATTTATAATGTCCAGATTTTGCTTTGCTGGCATTTCAGTATCATTGGAGCATTTTTTGATGTTCTACCGGGACCTGCTGTGGTGAATGTAACAGTTAACCAACAAAGGTCACATTTCTGATTTGTCAAGGTATTTAACATGATTATGCATTAGCTCTGCCAATACTCCCTCCAAAAATCAACCCAAAGGACCATTCAGTCAGCAGTTTGAAAGCTATGCCCCAGATGTTTTGTTCAACCTTCAACTTGTTTTCAAAAGATTGTCTGAATTGTTTAATTACATAGGAGAAAGTGAGGACTGCAAATGCTGGAGCGTCAGAGTTGATCAAGTGTGGCACTGGAAAAAGCACAGCAGGTCAGGCAGCATCCTCGTCAGAAGGGTTATACCCAAAATGTCGACTCTCTCGCTCCTTGGATGCTGCCTGACCTGCTGTGCTTTTTCCAGTGCCATGCTTTATCAACTGCTTAATTATATGCCATAAATTTTATTTTCAAAGAGAACTAGTTGTTCAAGCTGGGATCTAAGTGTTTGGGAAGTGTCTATACCTATTGAATTTCAACAAATCCTTCTATCTTTTGCATGAGTATTATTCACCTCAACCATTGCATATGAACATTTATTTCTTCAGCTTCATAAAACTTAATACATTTATTACTGCTTGCAAAGTACATGGGCCTCTATTGTACTCCAACAGAACTGTAAATCACAGATAACAACCACTTAATGTGCATATTTAGATTCATATGGTAATTATATAGCCTAAGTATTTGGAGCAAGAATTAATATATAATATAACATATTTTAATCAGCAATTTCCCCAACGTGAGCATCTGTCAAATTGGGGAAGTACATAATTTTCTTTGATAAACATGGCCTGCACTTTACAAAAAAAAATGAATTAATCATCTTAAAAAGATTTTTTTTCTATTTATAGAAGCAAGCAGAACAATATTGGCTCATTTTAGACCTTGATGATACATTGCTTGTGTTTATGCTTTCCAAGACATTAAATTTTTTTCAGAACTTTAACACAATTTCAAAACACTGTTTTGAGATAACAAACAGATTTTTGGCTAATTGCTTTTTCAATTGATGTAACCAAGAATCCCATTTGTCATTAATTTTCCATTTTAATTGTTGCTCATGGCTGAATTTTTAAAGCTATTTTCACAACATGCAACCTTCTTGAATTAACGTGTTTTGATTTACAAGCAGAACGTGAGATCAGAGTTGTATCAAACCAAAGCCTAATTAAAGCTGAGAAATAGGAAAGATTACAGCGTCCTAGCATGTAGCGTAACTGGGATCAAAATTCTTGTTGCAAATTTAGATCTCTACTGGTGTCCACGGATATCCACTGGTCTTCAATGGTATAGGCAATTCTTTCGAACAGATTGATTACCTACCGCTCTGTGGAAGTTGACTCCTGCTGCTTTGTATCTATCAGCATGTTACAGATACCCAAGAATGTAAGAAAACTATTTTTAATTTGATCTCCATTTCATTATTGTTCAATCTCTTTTTTAATTTCTGCCAATGCAGGTTATGTTAATGATAGACAAGACATTTTTTTTGGTTTGTAAGTTCCATGATAAACACAGCACACAAAACAAAAAGTGTGATGGAAGTCACAGTGTTGATTGTAATTACTTGCACAGTCACAGTGCAAATGATCTATGAAAGTCAACTCTTTTACTCCCACAGTCTAACATGTCTTTTGGTCTCAGAGATATACACGATTATTGTTATATTTTATGAATTTCCTGCTAAATCATAACTTTACAATCACAAAGTCAATGGAGTGAGAAGTCAGGCAATTTATTTTTGCCATTGGATACTCTGTTGCTGATAAAGACAACAATTTCTACAAGGCTCTGAAAAACCACTTATTCCATGGAAGAAAATCAGTTTATGGAGGAAACACAACAATTTCATTTTCGGTTTTGGGGAAAAAAAGAATTCTGATTACAGTGAACATCATCAACTTGAATTTATATAGTGTGTTTAAGATAGCAAAATATTTCAAGATGTGTTAAAAGTGGTTTTTAAAACAAAATTTGACACTTTTGTATATAAGTGGAAAGCAAAAGCTTGGTCAAAGTGACAGATGTTAAAGAGCATTTTAAAGGAAAAAAGAGGTCCAGAGAGGAAAATAAGAGCGTGGCTGCCATTTTAGGTGAGGAAGAGGTTATTGTTAAAATTGCTGCCATACAAGAGGCCAGAATGAGATAAACACAGATACTTTGAAGGGTTGTAGGACTGGAGGAGACTAGTGATAGGAGAGGAGAAAGTGAGGACTGCAGATGCTGGAGATCAGAGCTGAAAATGTGTTGCTGGAAAAGCGCAGCAGGTCAGGCAGCATCCAAGGAACAGGAGAAGGGCTTATGCCCGAAACGTCGATTCTCCTGTTCCTTGGATGCTGCCTGACCTGCTGCGCTTTTCCAGCAACACATTTTCAGTAGTGACAGGAGTGGCTGAGACCATAAAGGGATTTGAAACAGGGTTGGGAATTTTCAAATGAAAGGAAAGTACTACACATGCTGAAAATCTGAAATAAAAACAGAAAAAAAGACAAAGTTCTGGAGAAACCTGGTAAGTCTGGCAGCATCCAGACGGAGAGAAACAGAGACCAGTATGATCCTTCTTTGAAGCAGCATTACAAAGAATGGTCACATTGGAATTGAAGCATTAACTCTTCTCTCTCCACAGATGTTGCCAGTCTTGGCTCAGCTAATGTATAGATGGTAGAAGATAAAAAAAACTGGACAGCAGAATGTAAATACTCAACTCTGTAGGTAATAAACCCCAATGGATGGGGGTTTCAGCAGCAGTTGAGGGCATAGTTAGGTAATAATAGTGATATTATAGAAGTGCAAATAGATGGCTTTTGTGATGACATGGATATGTTATTGAAACTCATCAACATCAAGCACACCAACAAAGCTGGAAACATTCTGGTCCAGCCTCAGTCCATTATTAGTGAGAGAAGTCGGGTCAATGACAAGGGGGTAAAATCTGTGATGGGGGTTGAAGACAATAGCTTTTGACTTCCCAGTATTTAGTTGCAAGAGATTTCTGCTCATACTGAATGCTGGAAAAGCAGACTGACGTTTCAGAGATGGTAGAGGAGTTGTGAGAGATGGTAGAGCTGGATGTCACCAGTGTACATGTAGAACCTGTTTTGCTTTTAGATGCTTCCTATTGAAGGCTAATATTTATGTGTGGAACAGAGAAAACCAAAGATCTATGGAGCACATATCAGCGCAGAGGGGAAGAGGAACAGTAGCATGAATTGAAGGAGAATAAACGACCATTGATAAGTTGGCTGTTATTCTTTTCTGGATCCAGAAAGATAATGAAAAAAAAGTGAAAATTAAACAAAGGGAAGGAATATGAGATTGAAATGAAGCAATGGTTATAAATATGCATGAAAGGAAAATTTCATGGTAAGAGTCAGTACACCTATAATGGTGATCATAATATACCTCAAGACCCTGTAATTACAAAATGCAAATTAAAATTCATGGTAACTTAAAGGGAGAGATTCTACTAAATTTTACACTATCCTAAATTATTTAAACAGCTATCAGGGGAGAAATCTGTACTCCTGCAAGTATATTAACGAATCTCCTTGTTCTGGTGCTTTTTCAAACTACACCAGATGCAGCCTGGAGGCAGATATTTTATGTAGCAGTTCCTCAAGCAGATTCATGAATCTCTCTAATTACCTCGTAAATCTGAGGTGCTATCCCAGTCTTCCATCCTCCTTCACAATGACACTAGACAGGAACTTTTGTGCAAAATGTATGCTTCCTGACTGCCTCAGTTGTGCAGTTTGGAAATATAAAATGAAAGATCAGAGAAGACTGAAATATTACAAAGTATCTTCTATGTAATACGTAGAATTAAGTGAAAATTTGGTACAAGACTTTTTCTTTCAATAGGTATCAAGACACGACTGTCCCATTGGGAAAGTGGAATAGTGCTGGTGTGACATACATCCTGCCGTAGGTAATAAATGTTGGCAAAGAAATGGTTATTTACAAATCCTTTGTCATTGTGAATGGATTATTTATAAACCTAATTTGATCAAATTGATGTTTAATGAGTGAAAGCTGTACCCACGAACAGGCTCATTCTTGCATCTCTTTTCTAAGTATACCATTTCACAGCATCCACTGACTTTAATATATTGCATTCAAACCTTGATCTCTACTTTCTGGATAAAGGCATATACTTCCCCTAAATTTTTTTTCTGGCTCTTAAATTGAATTCAGACAACACGGTGTTTACTTATTTCACAATTGAATAAATAGACTATCAAGACTTAAAGACTTTTCTGAGAAAGGTGTGATTTAATTGGCAGTCAAGGAATCCTTTACAATGAGTATTGGGTAGTTCTGATTGATGGTTCTGATTCTCCACTTTTTTCATTCACAGTGGAGAAGAGTCAAAATAGTTGCACTCTTGGTTAAGCCTGCCCAGCAGAAGTGATGAATGCAGAAAATAACTGATAACAAAAATACGCTATAATAACATTTGTTTTGGAGGCAAGATTTCCAATATTGTTTCAGTTGACCAAATGTGGGCTTTATATATTTTTAATTCGACAAAAAAATTATTTGGGGACATTGCATACTTCAGAAAGTAGCTTCTGATTTACATGGAAATTTGTAACAAAATCAATATTTCTGAGCGAGATAACTCCTAAATAGCACTTCTACTGGCACTGATTTTATAGTGTGATCCAAAGACTTTGTGACTCAAATTGTGAATTGGCAAACCAGTATACTTCAATGTTTTAAAGCTTGATACTTCATAAACAGTTTATTGCAGCTTTCATTCAGTTGGTGAGTGATGCAAAATGTAATTGATCAGCATTTATTGACCATATACAATTTGCTCAAAGACTGTCAAGCCTTTAATTTCCCTGTGGTACTGTAAGAGAGAATTGCATTTATCCTTTGCTTTTCATGTAAACAGTTGAAAACAATGTATAAAGCCATATGATATATCTTTAAGTTTATGAAATGTCTTCAAATCCATTTTGATTACTGAAAATCCCTTAAAGCACACATTAAGACTAGCTGTCTCATATTTGTCATTACTTATTCAAGTTTGCACCCAGACACCAAAGATTAATAATAATAAACAAAAGGCTTGATGGAAATAATTTCTCAATAGTTTAGTATTTGCCCCCCTCACATTGTAAAATGTATTGAAGATCGTCACTTTTTTCATTTAAGTACCTATTTGCAGATTTCAATTAAATGGCAGAGTTAATGATCGCTTTTAGTGCTCAGATAGATCAACAGACAAACATTTCATCATACAATCCTTTTTACAGTCATTGTAAACAATATAATTAAATGAATTGTCAGATTTAGTGTCATCAAATCAGAATGAAAACACTTTCAATTATCCGTTCATTTATACACCCAGGAAAAAAATTGGGCTATATTTCCTCTGCTCAAATGTCAAGAGAAATGTCTGATTTCACTTGTAATTTATGAGCTACTAACAGATTTACAGGAAGATTTGAGATTTGGAACCAGCAGTTCCAGAGAGTACAGTTCCATTAGTGATAATGAAGAAAATAACAGGCTATCATAACACAGCTGTATCAGCAATTCTTTAAAACAATTTAAGCAGTTAATAAGCCACTTAACTGGTATAAAATGGAATTTTTGTTAATCCAGCTGTGCATTCTGCATGGGAAATAGCTCAATAAAAATTGAAAAAAATCCTGATTTATCCCAAAGGCTCTGTTTTCCAAATATTTATCCACTGCATTGTGAAAAGAATCAGATTTGAACGCCCACAGCTCTATTTTAATGAACCATACTCTACCACAAACTCAGTCACTACACAACTTGTTTGCATTTTACGAAGTTGTGAATTAACTTTTAATTTGATTTAGCAAGGGAAGAATATTTAGTTACTCGGTTTCAATCTAACACACAGAAACTAAGCTAGGCCTGACATCTGATTTTTGGAAATCAAATTGTTGGCAATTGAAACATTCCATTCAAATTACCAAAATCTTCTCTCCTTTAACACTTTAGTTTCTGGTTGATGTGTTATTTTCCTCCCCAAATGTCTCTGATACATGAATCTTAGCTCTGTGTTTACAAAGGAAAAATTAACTACATTTTAGATTCCCTGCAGTGTGGAAACAGGCCCTTCGGCCCAACCAGTCCTCCGAAGAGTAACCCAACCAGACCCATTTCCTTCTGACTAATGCATCTAACCAAGGGCAATTTAGCATGGCCAGTTCACCTGACTTGTACATCTTTGGACTGTGGGAGGAAACCGGAGCACCCGGAGGAAACCCACGCCGACATGTAGAAAATGCGCAAACTCCACAGAGACAGTCGTCTGAGGCTGGAATCAAGCCTGGGATCTTGGCGCTGTGAGGCAGCAGTGCTAACCACTGAGCCACCGTCAGATTTCATGCAGTATTTATTAACATTCCTTACAAACATACGGAGAGATTAAAGCACTCTTACAGTGGTGCACTCTTTCAGTAAACCACAGCAGATTGGTTTCAGCAGAGACTCTGAGGAAACTCTATGCACACTATTGTTTATAGTACAATTATTGTTGGATGGTTCCTCCTTCCGTTTGATGTCTCTCTCCGGAACCAAGGTAGTGAAACTTATTCAGATGAAGCACTAAGAGTGAATAGAGATAACGAAGACATCAGATACATCATCTTTGTTCTGCAGCAAATTATGCAAAGTAGGCTGTAACTTGCTAAATCACTGTCCTCTGTGGGGATTGAGTCACTTGTTGCTGGGGTATAGTCAGCTGTCAGCTCAAGGTGTTTCAGCCAAAAAACATTTCAATGTGTTTCAAATATATTTCAAAAGTAGGAACAGCATGTGGTAAATTGATTTTAAAACAGAAGTATAGAAGGAAGGAAGATGTTTATGAAACAGAGAAATGGTATTGGAGAAATTGAAGGCTAATAAATCCCAGAGCCTGGGAATCCACTTAACGAACTGGTCCTTGAAATAGTGGATGTATTGGGAATCATCTTCCAAGATTCTTTAGACTTTAGAACAGTTCTTACAGATTGGAGGGTAGCTAATGTAACCCCACTATTCAAAAAGGGAAACAAAGAGAAAACATGGAATTATCGATTAATGAGTTTAGAAGAATGAAGGGGGATCTCAGAAACCTTATAAAATTCTAACTAGAAAGGATAGGTGCAGGAAGAACCTGCCTGATGGTGGGTGAGTCCATAACCAGGAGTCATAGTTTAAGGATAAGGGGCAATCCTTTAAGGATTGAGATGAGGAACACCACAATCACATGCGAAAGACAAACCAAAAAAAAAATTCTTTTTAACTTGAAGTTTGAGTTAAATGAGAAAAAGGAAGTTAAGAATGACATACCACCAGGTTGTAGTCCAATAGGTTTATTTCAAAAAGGAAAGAACAAAAAGGCTAGTAATAGATAGAGGCCTGGACTTTTTCAATGGCAAAGAGCTACTCCATCATTGTGGGAAAGACAGACAAAGATGAAAATCAAAAGTTTTGCTGTACTTAAGATGGAGTAAAGCATTAACTGTACCTTTACTATGACATTGGCTAGTAAGCATGTATTTTAAGTGATATGTCAAGCTGACATTAAACCACGTGTAACTGGGACCCAAGTGTGTAGGGGTTGCTGCTTCATGTTGGAATGAAAAGACCTGTGGTAAGTGAAAGCTGACATATGGAGAATAGACGTGATAGCAAGAGCTCTCATAGCACAGTAGTAAAAACCCTTCTTCAGACCTACTACATGCCTTTCTTTGAGCACACAAGCAACATGGAGGTGGCTGTAGAACTGAAAAATATTTTCTCCAATCAGAAGGACCTATGGCACAAGTATTGGCATGAAACTTTAAAACAAATGTGAACAGCCATGTTAGTCTTGTTCCAATGCCAGGAACAAGATTGCTGCTCAGTGGGACAGGAAAACAAATTGCTGCTCAGTGGGATTTGGGAAGCAATTGAAATGAAAAGAGGTAAAGGAAGAAAGCTATAACAGAGTCTTTCAAGATGACTGGCTGGGGATGGTGGTGAACCAGTGAATGTGGACCAGTAAGTGAATCGTCAGGTTGTCTCTCTCCAGTGGTAAACGAAACCTCAGAGCTGCCACACTCCAGTAGTAGATACTATCAATAGATGATGGAGTAAAGAGAATCCATTGGCAAATTAAATCTTCATGGCAAGCAAAACCAGCAGACCATAGGGCAAATGAGCCCAATCACAAAGGAAACCAGCAGGTCTTGAACAACAGCATGTGAAAATGGCAGAAATCATGACAATCGCCCTCAACTAGTACGCAAAAAAGTTGGAAGGAAGTTTACCCTGAATCCTAAAATAATATATCACAAATAAATTGTATAATGGGGAAGAACTTCTACTATCCAAGCCAGTCCATCCAATGGAGAGCCAGGTCAATGCACATAATGGCACAACTGGTCAATGTTTCTAATGCATCTGAGTAACCCCAAGGGTCTCAAAGGAACGAGAGAGAGGTGGAGCATATATACATTCATGTTTATATATTCCATGGGAAACTGTCCTAATTATATTTTGGCAAAATGAAGGATTGCCAAGGATTCACTAAGATATGTTCAGGCACTGTAGGCTTTTGAGTACATTGATATGAGACCAAACAATGTGATTGACTGTGCTGAGTTTTACAGCTGCACTCAAGAACCAGAAGAGGGAACAGGCTTGTTTGCGAATACCTCATTCTGATTTGCAGCCTATGCAACTATTGCTCCTTGTGGGGCTCTGTGAGGAGGCTCTATCAAACTTCTTGTGGTCCAGAGAGGATGTGGGAACCATGGAAACAGAACAAGCACTAAATTAATGGGGAATGAGATTCTTCATATGACCACTTCATGAAGTCAGTACTATTCATCAACCAAATCAGCTTCAACCGCTCTCTGATATGAGTACGTATAGAGCCCTGACAGCAACCAGATGAAACCCATGGAGGAGAATATCCTCATTGCACTCTGCGAAAGGTCACTGAAGGCAGTGGCCAGGAGACCAAACCTCAAACCAGCACAGACCATATACCATCTATGAAGATTGCACAAACATACACACAGAAAGCCAGAGAATCCACCAGTTCAGTCATGGGCACACCAGGCCACAAAGAATGCAGGATCAATCTCAGAACAGGGGTCACTTCAAAGAATGATTCCATTGAGGAAATGGCACATGATGCACTGTGGGTACTTTGGGAACCAGGGAGCTAGAAGATGGCCCCTTGTCATGAGGTTAAAATCCTGAATGTTTTAATTCTCAAAGGGAAGAAGCAGAAATAGAAAATACAATAATATTTGGAAACTAATGCAGTGGATAGACTGGACTTCCATTTTGAAGTGTAAAAGATAATTTGGACTAGTGTGTCTGAATTGCAAGGCTGACTGGATGTTCCTTCTGAACAGCACTGTGGGTGTGCCCAAATCCCAATGACTGCAATAAGTGCAGAAGTTGAAGAAGGCGACTCCCCACCACCTTGACTTGGGCAATAGGTGTTTGCTTAGCCATTGATGACTACTCCCATAAGTGAATGAAAAAAATTGTTTTCATATGACTCTATGACTCTAAGAGTTACCCAAAAGTAAATCCAAGCAAGGGTTCCATGACTCTTGAAGTAGTGCCATTCCTGCTTTAGGTAGGTCTCAGGAATCTCATTGGAAACTTTGTGCATCAACTTCGTAGGCTAGTATAACAGCCCATCAATCATGTTAAAATCAGGCACAGGAGTTAAAATTGCCTTGGTGCAAGTCATAATTGTCTAACGCCCTCACCCATTTAGTTCACTCTCTGAAATTGGGGTTACAATTATTTTTAATTGTTGCACCCATATGAGTTTAAACAGTATCTAGAATAATTCTAAGATTTACTTTTATGCTAGATACATCTTGGGCAAAAGGACATTTCTTTTAGAGTCTCCAAAGTGTGGATACAGGCAAAAGTGGGTCCTGCAGATGCTGGAGATTAGAGTCAAGATTAGAGTAGTGCTGGAAAAGCACAACAGGTCAGGCAGCATCCGAGGAGCAGGAAAATTGACATTTCGGGCCAAGGCCCTTCATCAGGAACCATGCTGATGGTTCAGGCGGGGGGAGGGACGGCAGCATGGTGGTTCAGTGGTTAGCACTGCTGCCAGGTTTGATTCCAGCCTCAGGTGACTGTCTGTGTGGAGTTTGCACGTTCTCTCCATTTCAGTGGGGGTTTTCTCTGGGTGCTGCAGTTTCCTCCCACAGTCCAAAGATGTGCAAGTCAGGTGAATTGGCCATGCTAAATTGTCCATCGTGTTAAGTGCATTTGTTGGAGGGAAATGGGTCTGGATGGGTTAGTCTATAGAGGGTCGGTGTGGACTGGTTGGGCCGACGGGCCTGTTTTGACACTGTAGGGAATCTAATCTAATCTAATCTACCCCAAATTATATTAATATCTATAGAAACACACATTTATCCGAGTTGTTTGAAAAGCAATATGTCCATTGCTACAGTATTAATTCAATTTGGTGCTGCTACAATTGTTAAAAACACTATTCCAGCAGCACTATTGTGATCATACTTTAGTCCCAAGAAAACAAATGAATACAAAATAATGTAGAAATATGAAAAAAATCACTAATTGAAAGCCATCTTGCATACTGCCTTTTGACCAATTGTGTCTTAATAAGAACTTCTGTAAAGCAAAGCACTGTGGGGGAAAAAAAGAAATAGTTAGATGGAGATTTGTCTTTGTTGTTCAACTGAATTATGCACCAGTGATGGCCACGATTCCTTCCTGAAACTGCATCATTACCAGAGCATCAATTGATGCCAATTTGATGCTCCCAGCTTTTTCTGCCATGTCATCAAAAATTCATAGCAATTTGCACAGTTGAATGCAATTGAATACTACACTTAGCCCAGAACTAGGGGGTCAAGCTAAATCATCTGAAGATTATTAGAATCATGAAACAATTTTTTCTTCTTGCGGCAGTACTCTTCAGAATTTCACCCATGGCAAGGTTGTGATGAAAAAGCATCAAATACAATTAGTGTATATTCTGTGCAGTGCAAGCATGTTGAATAAACCAACTAGACACATGAACCATTGTCTCCAATATCTTGTTCACTCCCTAGCAGGTTATGCAGTGCCTTCACCAAAGGGTTGTGGACAGAAATAATCATTCTGTAAGTACTGCATCCTTGAATTCTGTGTTTCTGGTTTGTTCAGTGGAACCAGATAATGGAATAGGCCTCTGTATTGTCATCTCTTGGCACTCCAGATCAACCCTAATCATTTCCATGCATTTGTTCTTAATGAAATGCCTAATGGGGTTCACTGCCTGAGCCACACTACCTAACACAAAATGAATGCTGCCAATGATCTGTTTGATATTAACTTTCAATACTGCATCTAATACTTGTTCACCATGTATTTTCTAGAACGTTAATATTAAATTCATTGGGAATGATGCTCTTGCATCAAACTCCAGCACAGAAATGACATTAAATATTGTTTTTAACTTAACTTAAACACATGGGGCAGCCCAGTGGCTCAGTAGTTAGCGCTGCTATTTCACAGCACCAGGGACCTGGGTTCAATCCCAGCCTTGGGTGGTTGTCTGTGTGGAGTTTGCATGTTCTTCACATGTCTCCATGGATTTCTTCTGGGTACTCCACTTTCCTCCCACCATCCAAAGATATGTTGTTTAGGTGGATTGGCCATTCTAAATTGTCCCTCGGTGGCCAGGGATATCCAGGCTAGGTAGATCAGTCATGGTAAACGCAGGGTTACAGGAACAGAGTTGGAGACTAGGGTTTGGGTGGGATGCTTTCAGAGGGTTAGTGCCAAATCAACAGGCCAAATTGCGCCTTTCCACACAGTAGGGTTTGTATGATATGAATATCGTGAACAAATCCAACATTGATTGGTCATCACTACCTCTTGAAAATGTATTGATGGGCTTTTCTCTGGAAATGCTGAAACCCAAGTGGTAAAGCTGCTCTCATGTTATTGGTTGATAGGAAGCTCAAGGGCCAATATTTGAATTTACTCTCTCCCATTCTAACTCAAGCGTAGATAAGTAATTGAGGTGATGTAAACTGCCTATCCTCATGTTTTCTGTTGGATCACTGCTTATATAATTTGAAAGACAGTGATGGTCTACAAATAATTTTGATATAGTGGAACACGGAGAGAAGCTATCCAAGTGAAGCAAAAATGACTTGACATTCTTTCACAGGTGCTACGTGAAGCCAAAAGAAGGACTTTTCTTTTCAACTTGACACATCAAACAGTTCTTGAGCTTTATAAGAATCACTAGTTAGGATACACAAAACCTAATCTGAAACATAAATTGAAGTTTGAGTTTGACAGCATTACTTGTTAATTTTTGATTGCATGTTATGACTATAGTTATGCCTATTGCATTATGAGAATATACATAAGGCATAATATATGCTATGAACTATTGACTTTATTAACCTCATCTTTGTGAGAGCAGAAGAGTAAAGGAAGCAAAAATAAAGTAAGGAAATTCACCTGTGCAAGAAAACACTTAAACAGAAATGTATTTTTGACACAAGGTGTGCAATGTATCCAAATTTGCTGATGATATAAAAAAGGGTGGGAGAGAATGTTGTGACAAGGACATAAGGGGTTACACATAAATTGAATGAGTGTGCAAAAACTTGGCAGATGGAGGTTAACATAGAAAAGTGTGAAGTCATGCACTTTGATCAGAAGAATCAAAAGATAGACTATTATTTAAATGGAGAGAGACTCCTAAAAAAAACACAGCACAGCAGGAGCTGGTTGATCTTGTCCATGAAACACAAAGAGTTAGCACGCTGGTACAGCAGGTAAGTCCAAAGACAAATGGAATTTTGGTCTTTCCTGCTAGAAGGTTGGAAATGATAAGCAGGGAATTCTTTTTACAACTGTCTAAAGTCTTGATATTGCCAGACCTAGAGTACTGTATATAGTTTTCTCCCTTTATTTAAGAAAGGATATATTGGCTTCAGAAGCACTTGAAAAGAGAGTCAGTCGGCTGATTCCTGGGATGGAGGGGTTGACATCTCGAGAAAAGCTAAACAGGTTAGGCATGTATTCTTTAGAGTTTAGATGAATGAGGAGTGATCGTTTTGAAGCAAATAAGATTCTGCTAGGTCTTGAATTTGAGAAGATGTTTCCACTAGTGGGGGAATCTTGAACTTGTGGACATAGGGAACGAATGAGGGAAAATAAAACTGACACTCAAAAAGATTTCTTCTTTTGGAGAATACTGAATGCTTAGCATTTTCTATTCCATTGAATTGTGGAGACTAGGTCACTGAAAATATTTAAAGAGGAAGAAGACAGATTTTTGAAATATTAAGGAGTTCAGGGCTATGAGGAACTGGCATGAAAGAAAAGGTTGAGGGCTGGAGCAAATTAACTGTACGTTTGTTGAATAATGGGGCAGATTTGACTGCTAAATGGCCTACCTTTGCTCCTAATTCTTATGTTGTTAGGTTCTAACCCTTTCGTTTCCATGTTAAAGTACTTGAGGGAGTGAGAAGGGCAACGTTGAGAAAGAAACCAGTAGTTACCCTTTTCATAAAAGTCAAGACATTGAAAGGCAAGGCTCCAGTGGAGCTGTGTGAAAGATTCAGTCTTTTGGTTATCATCTAGACATCAGAATCCAAACATCTTTGATCTTTGTTTAAACACAAGGAGCCTGAGCAAGAGAGGCCAGTTGTACTGTACTTTAAAAAGTAATACATGGGCTCGATTGGGAGGACACTCATAAAATGAGGTCACAATTGAGTTGAGAGTTTATAATTTTTGTTTGTCTTGGATGATCTGAACTACAGGGAAAGGCTGAACAGGCTGAGGCTGTTTTCCCTGGAGCGTCGGAGGCTGAGGGGTGACCTTATAGAGGTTTACAAAATTATGAGGGGCATGTATAGGATAAATAGACAAAGTCTTTTCCCTGAGGTTGGGGAGTCCAAAACTAGAGGGCATAGGTTTAGGGTGAGAGGGGAAAGATATGAAAGAGACCAAAGGGGCAACCTTTTCACGCAGAGAGTGGTATGTGTATGGAATGAGCTGCCAGAGTACGTGGTGGAGCTGGTACAATTGCAACATTTAAGAGCCATTTGGGTGGGTATATGAATAGGAAGGGTTTGGAGGGTTATGGGCTAGGTGCTGGCAGGTGGTACTAAATTGGGTTGGATATCTGGTCGGCATGGGCGGGTTGGACCGAAGGGTCTGTTTCCATGCTGTACATCTCTATGACTCTATGACTCTATTAATGGATCTAGCATCTTGTTATACACTTGCTTGATTCACTATGTATGTCCTTGAAATTTTAAAACATAGTTGAATAAAGTTAGTTTAAGAATGTTATTATCTTGTAGCTTGATTAATGTTATTATTTATTCCATTCAAGTCTGAACCTTCGAAACAGATTGAATGTTAAAATGCACCATGTATAACTTTTGCATCTGATGTGGACAAACAAATATAGCAATCCAGTGGTAGAGGAGTTGTTTTAAATGTTGAAATGATACTTCCAATCATTACATTTGGACAGTAGGGCCAACTAAAGCAAGACTCAACTAATTTAGGCCTGTAGAATAAGCACAATGTGTTAAACTCTGATTTCCTTTTGTCTGCGCATACTTCCTCTGTGCAGGTAACTTAGTTTTTGTAATATTCCTTCATACCTTTTGATTCTACTTATCCATTTTAAATTTCCATGTCCATGTTTGGAATAGAAATTTCCCGCAATCATATTTTAACTGCACTCTCTGCCTGTGGTGGCTATGTATCACTTTTGTTTGTAAGCCAATTGTTATCATGCTGCAAAACACCTCTGCTTCAACCAAATCAGCTTCTTCACTTTCCCAGTTGGAATGCAGCAGTAAACTGAACATTTGGATTTTGGTTTTACAAGCTTTGTTTTGTCAGAACTAGTAAAATGTGAAAAAAGTTCTCAAACTACCATAGTAGCAGAGCCGTTTGTTGCAAAAAATGTTACTTTTTTCAATATTGTATACGGTCTCATAAGTTACTGCAGAGAAAAGATGCCAGTTGTGATCGTTATCAATAGTGCAGTGTATGACACCATGTTCAGTTCTGTGGTGAATCATGTTGGTGAAAATGATGTTGAACAGCAGGACAGAGTAATGCAAAGTGCTCCATTTAACACAATGCATTGACATTTGTCTCCTATTGTTTTGCTAGGGCTCCTTGATGTAACACTCGGTTAACTGCAGCCTTGATGTCAAGGACTGTTACTCTCACCTCATCTCTGGAATTCAGCTGTTTTGTCCTTATTTGAACCAAGGATGTAATGAAATCAGGAGCTGAGTGGCCCTGCTGAAAACCAACCTGGGGGTCACTGAGCAGGTTGTTGCTGAGCAGGTGCTGTTGATGACACCTTCCATCACTTTATTGATGATGCAGAGTAAACTGTTAGGGCAGTAATTGGCCAGGTTGGATTTGTCCTGCTTTTTGCATACAGGACATACCTGAGCGATTTGCCTTATTTTGGGGTAGATACCAACATTGTAACTGTATTCAAAGTGCTTGGCTAATGGAACGGCAGTTTCTGGAGCACAAGTCTTTGGTACTATTACCTGAAAGTTGTCAAGGCCCATAGCCTTTGCAGTATGCAGTGCCTCCAATCCTTCCTGTGAATTGAACTGGCTGAAGACTGGTATCTATGATGCCATGATCCTTAGAAGATAAACCACTCATTCCAGGTATTTGTCTCCAATGCTTTTGCATACTTTCTTAAATAGGGTGACCAATACTGTACACAGTAGTCCAGATATGGTCTCATTAGTTCACTATGTGACTGAAGCATAGCCTCGCTAATTTTCAATTCCCTTCATGATACTATTGAATTATCTTTCCTAATTATTTGCTGTTTTTGCATACTAGTATTTGCAATTCATGCACAAGGCCACTCAGATTCCTCTGCATCTGAGAACTCTGCAATCCCTCACCATTTAGATAATTTACTTCTTCTTTATTGTTCTTTCCAAAATGGACAACTTCACATTTCCCTCTCATTTAACCAGCTATTTTTTTTAGCCTCCCAATGTCCTTGTCACAGCTTACTTTCCTACCTATCTTTGCAGCATCAGAAAATTTGGCAATCATACCTTCCATTCCTTTCTCTGCTACTTCTGCCAGTTCCAGCACAATACCATCATCAAATACAGTTTTAAACCCCTCTCTCCAATTCCTGTCATCATTCCAGGTGGATCATTCCTCTGTGACACCCTGACTCACTCACCTATCACCCCAACTTTTAATTCTGTGCTGTCATACTTTCTCATTCAAATGTAACACTTTTCCTTATACCCCCTTTCCCTCACTGTCCAAGGTCTAAAGCTCTCTTTCCAGGTAAAACACTGGGTCACTAGACCTCTTTCACTCTAGTCCATTGTACTATTTGCTCACAATCAAGTCTCCTGTACAGTGGGGAGCCCAATCTCAGACTGATATCCACACCTCCATTAAATAGATTAAGATTAGATTAGATTACCTACAGTGTGGAAACAGGCCCTTCGGCCCAACTAGTCCACACCGACCCTCCGAACAGTAACCCACCCAGACCCATTCCCCCTAACTAAACGGGCAATTTAGCATGACCAATTCACTTAACCCGCACATCTTTGGACTGTGGGAGGAAACCAGAGCACCCAGAGGAAACCCACTCAGACACGGGGAGAATGTGCAAACTCCACACAGACAGTCACACGAGGCTGGAATTGAACACGGGTCGCTGGCACTGTGAGGCAGCAGTGCTAGCCACTGAGCCACCGTGCCATCTAATCCACCAGCATAACCCTGATTTCTGGTTTCTTGCTATTTTAATACACCATCTTGCTCTCACACATAAGTCTGCTCCAGTTTTCCAGTGATGCCTGACATATGTTAGAGAAAAAACTCCTCGTTTTCTGTTTAGGCATTTTATAGCTGTCTGGACTCAATATTGAGTTCGGTAACTTCAGACCCTGAACTCTATCCTCCATATTGTTTGCTCCACCTTTACCCTTCCCTCCCCATGTCTGATTTTCTTGGTTTTACTTTCAGCAGAGCTCACTGATATTCTGCTTTTAACACCTACTCTGGATTCATCTGTCTTCCTTACAACTGTAGCCATTCTCTTTACCTGTTGTTCTGTGACACCTGTGATTTCTAATCTCACTTGCCCTCTAACCCATCTCTGACCATCCTTCCTGTTTCACTTGCACCTCCACACCTTTTTCTTTACAGTATAAAATGATAAGGCCGCCATTTGAAGAGATTTGATTATGTAGGTGAACCTGTTCAAAAGGAAAGCATCAGAGTTGTGGCATCGGAATGGGAACATGTTGTGCAATTGATTAAAAAAGGTACAAAGTTACAAGAATTGCTGCTTCTCACTTTCTCCAAGTTATGTGGCAACTGAATGATTCATAAATGTTACTTGCTGATCTAATTCTGTTAAAACTCAGTTAGCAGTGTAATTATTTAAACAGTGCTACTAATTAATGTGAGGATAAATATATAATCTATGTGTAAGATTAAAAACGTTGGCCTTTTTGAATGTGCATTTGGATAAAAATATAAAGCAAATTTTTAAAGTGAATGAGGAGGTAGAATCTTAAATGTAATTATTGTACAATAATCATAAGCAATAATCTGCAAGTTACATTAATAATCTACAAAAGGATTTCAAAATTGCTCTTTACAAATGAATAGCACGTTTCAAAACATTATGAAAAAGCAGGCTGGGATTGAAAGGTGATGATTTTTTCAGAATTTGAATACACTTAAAATTAAATATTATCTGTGTCTCCAGGACACTTCAGGAGCAGTGAAAAATGATTGATTTGTATTATTCCAGGTAACGTTTAATGCTTCACTCTATGATCATTTAGAAGTTTAATGAAGTAACCCATAGAACCCATTCAAAATTTATTTTTTCAATGTATTACAACTATTCCTCCATTTCATTTCACTCCTGATGCTGGAACCTGCCACTATGTTTGTTGCTTTGGCTAAATAGACATGAAGCTTTAGTTTTGGACATCACTATGGTTTGCATTGCTCTTGCGTTATTATAGCCTGAGCAATGTCCTGCAACTCACCTCTCTTTAATTTTCCAATTTAACTAATTTTACAATTATCTGAAATTTGCATTTTCATCTTACTCTTCAACAATTCAACAATTTGGTTTCTTCTGGCAAAATGTTATTCAGTTACTTGCAAAGTCAGGTGGACTGACAGATGACACACCTCACTACTATTCTACCAACAGGAGAGGGATACGTACCAACACCGTGTTAATCTTGCCTCATAGTCTAATATCTAATTCTTAAAATACTTTTTCACGATCTGAAACAAGTTCACCTTTTTATCAGTAGATCTCAAATTTTGACTGAACTGATTCCTTCCCTGTGTCCAAGACCTTCTGGACTTGTTTTGTCTTAAACCTTATACAGGTACTTGGAGAATTAGGACTATGGGGAGATGGAACACCATTCAGGACTTGTATCCCTGTTTACGGAAGTAATTGTTTCTGTCTTCCATTATGTAAACTCCTGCATTTCTCTAATTCTATGTTTGGGCAACCACTTATTTTATGGTACAGCTAATTTGTTCAAAAACTGTTCTTACCCTGAAAACTAGCAATCAATATTGATAACATAAGAAATGTAACAGTTGGGAGCAGGGTCAGACTGTCCATAGCCCTTCCAAGCTTGCTTTGCCATTCAGTGCAATTGTCGCTGAATTTTTCTCCCACTTAGTCTTCTTGCCTGCTCCACAAATTCCTAGATTCCCTGTGAGACCAAAAATCTAACTAGTGCATATTCAATGAAGGAGCATCCACAACCCTCTGAGATGGAGAGTGCTAATGTTTATAATCGTTTGAATGAAGGAATTTATCCTCATCCTGAAACCTGAAAGATTGATACCCCCAGCTTTAGTCAGTGGCCTTATGTTCTAGTCTCTCCGATAATGGAAACAATATGTATCCACTCTGTGAGAATCTTGTTTATATTAATAAGGTTGCCTCTCATTTTCCTAAACTCTAGACAGTACAATCTCAATTTTCTCAGTTCCTCGTCATTGGATAGGCCTCTTATCCCAGGAGTTGAGAGTGTTTTGCTGGAAAAGCACAGCAGGTCAGGCCGCATCTGAGGAGCCGGAAAGTTAATGTTTTG
This sequence comes from Chiloscyllium plagiosum, assembly GCF_004010195.1. NCBI lineage: Eukaryota > Metazoa > Chordata > Chondrichthyes > Orectolobiformes > Hemiscylliidae > Chiloscyllium > Chiloscyllium plagiosum. Next base: position 32,228,181 of record NC_057728.1, on the reverse strand, counting down.
GGCTGGAGTTCTTCATCAGGAAGAGCCAATCTAATTCAATTATTCTCATTCTATTTCATCCACAAAGCACCTGTTGGTCACCTTATACCCAATCTCACTTGCTACTGTAAAAAAAAACAAACAGAATTAATGGGAAGAAATTGTGATGCTTTTAATGAGATCTCAGTGAGGTCAGGTTTGGTTCCAGGCTGGGCACCTTCCATCTCAAGTCATGTAGTTTTATGAATACGTTCAGATGATTTCTCTTTGTTTCCAGTTCCACAAGTGTTAGAACTCTCATTGCACACTTGTATGTTGTTGGGGTTAACTGCAGGTGTTTTAGAGCTACGACAGTGAGTCCAGGATACTCAGGCATCACACAGAGTGACACATCCTTCAAGCTTTTCCCTCCAATACAAGCTTTGGCATTTGGCATTTTGGACCAGTCCTACATCATCTGGAGGTCCATGGACCAATACTTTGATTAATTTGTGCACATTCCCTTTACCTCCTCCAATGCAAGCCTATCCTTCCTTAAATTGGACACCCAAACCATAGACAGTACTCCACATGTGAATTCATTAAAAGAACTATACATTTGGAGCAATACTTTCTTATTCTTGTATTCCAACCATTTGCAATACACCATTTGCCTTGTTTGCTGTAACCATGTGAGCTTAATAATCCTTGTCTGGCATGCCCCAGTCTTTCTGAACATCAAGATATAGAAATATTATGCCTTTTAAAAATATTCTGCTCTTTCTATTCTCACCATCAAAATGAATAACTTCAGTCTTCCCCACTTTATTCTCCATCTGCCATTTATTTATCCAATTCCTCAACTTATGTATATCTCTTTGCTGTATTTGTTTGATTATACTCTGTTGAAGGAGGGATGGGAAAACCACACTCAGACCAATAGGTTGCAGAGTCCCAGCCTATTACAAATCCATCTGATTAAATACTCCACCCATCCGACCCAACAAGCTCAGTACAGTGCATTACATTCAATCTTCAGATATTAAGTTAGCAAATTGTTCGAAAAACACAGTTTCCCTTTAAGCATATCAGTGAGTCACAGATTATCATCTGATGAATAAGTACTGTTAGTATTGCTCACTGTTTACTCAGGCTGCATTTATAAACTATCAGAAATATGGAAAATATCTACATTACACACTTTCTAACAGATGCTAATCAAGCAAAGAAATCCCAGACAGCATCAATAAAGAAGCTTTTTCCTCCAGAACCTTTGAAATACTTTTTTTTTGCAACATTACTGAAAATAACAAAAACTAGTTTTCAAACTTCAGGGATGCTAGATTTCCTTCTGGACATTTCAAAAAGTATTTGTCCTCAAAAGAAAAAAAAAATCTGTGAAGACATCAAAAAAGAAACTTTAATTTATTTGCAGTCCACTTGCCTTCCACTTCCATTTATTTCCTGTTGTTAAGGCATTTCTTTCTCCTCTTATCTGTTCTTCTAGATTTGGTATAAAGAATTCCATAAATGCTCTGACAGTGAAAACTATCTGTCATCTGCAGAGTTTGTTTCTTCATTTCCAATTTTCTGTTGCTATTTCCCTTCCTTTATCTGTTTTTTTTTCTCTCTGTGGGAGGAAAAGTAGTGTGACTTTGTTCCTTTACAAGCTGTCAGAATTTTGGAAAGTAATATAAAAATACAAGATACATTTTTTGGAATTATATAACTATAATTTGATTCCAGTTTAGGTCAGGCATGCTATATTTGGCAAATATGACTGAGAGGTGCATATATTAATACTGTAGCCAATTCAAATGAGCATTTCACTCACCATATTAAAATATAACAATCTTGAACAAAAATATAAATATTAAAAAGTCAATATTTCACCATAAATTCATCAATGAAACATGACTAGTAAATATTTTATCTACTTTTATTTTTGATTTAATTTTGCATTAATAATGCAGTGAAATGAGTATATCGTTGTGATCCAATAATTTTTAGAAAAAAGCTCTTGAAAGGCCTCTGTGTTTTAGAAAAAAGCTATTCTGACTGTAACTCAACACAAGAGGCTAAAACCATAGTTGCTACATGTCCCCTGATTAAGTGGGTTTCCACATCCAGACATGGAGAGACTCTTGTCCAATATTTTATCGGTGACTCGTTGTGAAATGTAAATTAGGTTAGTTATTGACCAGCGCAAAACTAAGAACCTCCCAGGTAGGAGAAGAGCTGGTTCTGGAACATTAGTATTTATATACAATATGAGTAGGTCACCTAGCAACAGCAGCCTTCTTAGCCTGCAAGTTACAAATAGTAGAAAAGGCAAGCTGCTTAAACAAAGGGAGAATCTATCTTGAAACCATTTCTCACCAGACAGCGACAGAGAGGGAGAGAGAGAAAGAAAGAACTAGGTAGCTAACTGACTAACTAACTGCTCCACTGTAGAAAGTAACTGGGCAACTAAAAGTGCCTTGTCTGCAGAACCATCACAGGGACTGGATCTGACTTCAAGTTCTCATTTTGACAACAAGGAACTCAAGTGGCAGGTCCCATTGAAATAATACAGGGACTTATAGGGATTTCTTTCCTATAAATATTTTTCTGCCTTATCTATACTTTATTCCTTGATTATTACAGAATCTTAAGTAATATCTTCTAATAGACTAATCTTTAACCTATTTAATTACAAAGTTTGACTGCTGGTTTACTTTAACTTATGTCATTACAATTTGAATTAAAAGACTATATTAATTTAGTTCACTGACCATATGCGGACATGTCTGGTGATGATGATGTATGCTATCAACATGTACCTTTGTGTGTGTGAGGCACACTATTTAATATGTAGAGTACACGAAAATTACAGGATAAATCTCTCATGCTCCCTCAACTGATACTATGGCCATTATTTACCAGTATTGCAGATCCATTAACAGAAATGATGAGCTGATAATGCAATTAAAAGGAAAACTGATTGCTTTCCCTCGATCTTAGGATTGATGGCATTGTACATTCAAATCCCCAAGAGAAGTATCAGCAATAATACACAATTCTGACATTTTTAGATATTTGAACTGCACGAGTGAACAGGAAAATTACAATTTCTAGACCATGTTTGTCTAGGTTAATTGGATACTTTATGTATGAAAGAGAAGTATTGACTATCATCAGGATTACTTGAAATATTTTGATTGCAGTAACCTTGAGAATTTAACCCTTAAAACAAGCAGCCTCTCTGTTCATTAGTAATGCTTTATGTTTATTGCTAAATTCACTGACAATGGAAAACACTTCATGAGATAATTGACATAAGTTGTGAAATTATGTACATTGCTTTAAATGTAGAATTTTGTTCATGCAAAATTAATGTGAAATTACCCACGGACTTTCTTATTAGGAGATGTTTCGTAATGATATAAGCTATAGCTTATAACCACACTCCAATTAATGTCTTACATGCTACTTTCAGTAAGAGATCACATTTTCATTGCTCCTAATGTAACCTCAAGACGACCAGCCATGGAATTTGAGCAAACATTTGTTGCAGAGGAATTGCTCCCTCTGATAACATTGGTGTTTCATCACTTAGGCTACATAGTTGTCTCTGAAGCCATATCTTTCTATCAGATCAAAGCTTCAAGTAAAAGGGGACATATGCATTAGTTCATTAAAAATGTGTGTTGGACTGTTCAGTGTTCGTGATTAAATGGTAATTCAATTACATTATTGCTAAGTAATAGTTTCAAGTGAATTTACAGCCAACAGTTATAACTTGTAATTAGGTTTTGCTTAAAAAAAAATTATTTCATCTACTTTAAGTGATGAACTTGTGTGCTTTTTGAAGGTTAGATTGAAATTCAGGTGATAGTCATATATGTCAAGCACTTGACATTTCAAAACCTGAAAATTGATTTTCACATGTTCTTGAAAGAGAAATTTGCCATTTCACTTCAGCTTTTGAAGTAAAGCTATTCATGACCTTGTTATTCACTTTTGACTTGCTACTGATTCAAGTCGTTTTGTATTGCTTCGGAAACCCAGGTTGTTAGTTGCAATCCAAGACAACTGGATGATATTATTGGAAAAAAAATTAAGAGAGAACTTTGAAGTGAATCTCTCTGGCATATATTTGTCTAAAATATGACTACGTTGAATTCTAATAAGATCTGTAGTTCACATCATTAGTCAGAGGATTGGTTGGAACTGATTGTGGTGCAATGATAGAAGTATACAAATCTCATTTCAAGTTGTCAATTAAATATGGAGAATTTGTTTATAAGTCCAATTATTTTACAATTTTAACATTCAAGAACTTACTCTAATGGAAAGATATTTCACCAGAAGTAATTTTAGGCTTTACGCTTTAATAATGATCAACCTTTAAAATTTCAATCAGCTTATAAAATGCTTTTATTAACTTCCTGAAATATAAGAAATTCCAATAAATTGTGTAGTCATTTTATATAAATTTATTCATGAATGAGAATGTCACGGCCGGGCAGCACTTATTACCCATTCCTAGTTGTTCCTAAGAAGATGATAGTGAGCTTCCTTCTTGAACTATTGTAGTCCATTTGGTGTAGATACACCCACAATGCCGTTACGGATGGAGTTCCAGGATTTTGACCCAGTGACACTGACAGAACAGCAATATATTTCCAAGTCAGGTTGTTGAGTGGCTTGGAGTGCAACTTGCAGGTGGCCATGTTTTCATGTTTATGCTGCCCTTGTCCTTTTAGATTGTAGTGGACATGGACTTAAAAGGTGCTGTTTAAGGACCCTTGGTAAATGTTTGCTGTGTATCTTGTAGACGATCTACATTCCAGTTACTGTTTGGTGTTGATAGAGGGATTGAATGTTGTGAATATGTTAACAAGCAAGTGAGCTGCTTTGTCCAATTTCGTGTCAAGTCTTTGCGTTGTAAGAGCTGCTGTGAAGAGTATTCTATAAAACTCCTGGCTTGTTCCTTGCAGATAGTGGCCAGGCTTTGGGGAGTCAGAATGTGTGTTGCTTTCTGCAACGTTCTTAACTTCTGACCTTGCCTTATAGCTTACAGTTCTTAATGGCTTGTCCAGTTCAGTTTCTGGTCAATAATAACCATCAAGATGTTGATATCTGGAGTATAAATATGCAATTCGTACTACATTGAATCAAAGCATTTTGACACTAATTTTAGTTTTATAGAAATAAGTACCACTAGAATTGTTTTGGAAAACATGAAAGTATGGAAAAGATGATATAACTATCTCAGAACCAATTAATCAATAGAAAATCTAATTAACCTAAGAGAAACATAATTCAAAGAACTTTATGACTCACTACAAGTTATCTCATGCTCAATTCAACCATAGCCCCACCAATACGACAAATGATTTGGATGTTGCTGAGCAATTTAACTGCTCCAAACCAGATGGAGGTGGACTTTCCAGGGTGCACACTCTCCTAGATAGCGGCCTTTGAGTTCTCTTACTCAATTCCCTGTTTTGAGTCTGCATACTGACAGCAACAACAATGGCTTGCTGGCCTGTATCCTATAGATAATTTTGGCTTTGTTTTGGGGTTTTGCTGTGGGCTGACCTAGTATCCCTCTGTTCAGGATATGTCCTGAGTAAGGCTGTGCAATTGCCTTCACTTAAGTTATGTTCCCCAAGCTCAGTCAGATTGGTGAAGATGTCCATTTCCATTGGAATACCCTGCCATCCAAATGCTTCATTGTTGCATTTTCCAATGATAAAGCCAATTGTAGTGTCTGTTTCAAGTCCAGTTGGATTTCAGCCAATGGATGCTTTTGCATCTTTACATTATTAATCCCACATACCAAGCAGTCTCTCAGAATCTCATTAATGGTTAAATCAAAATCATATGCCTCCGCCTGTCATTTTAACCGAGTCAAAAATCCCGATACAAATTCCCCTGGTTTTTGAAATGCCAAGGAAAACTGATAAAAATTAGAGAAGGGGGAGGATTGTAATATTCCTTAACGAAATCTGTCAATTCTAGTATTTGGTCCCTTGGAGCATTAGGATCCTAATCACCAAAAAAGCCATGGGTCCACAAGCTTTCAGGGGAATTACTTGTTGCTTTTCAAGTAGCCCAATGTCATTTGCTTGGAAAAAAATAGCTCATTCTTTCCACATGCTGGGCTCAACCTTCAATGGCAGGATCAAATAAGTCAAGCTTCCCAAATTACAGCTTGATGCCAGAAATGCCTACCCCAATTCAAAAGCAATCTTACAAGTGGATCTCTTCAGGAGCCTTTTTTTTATCATCCCCACTGAAATAATTGCACAGAGGCCTATATCCTGTCACCAAGTTATCCTTTATTTACATATGGAGAGTCCTTGACATGGATCCAGCTCCCTCAGAGCCAGCTCTCAGACTGAACAGGATGTCTGATACTCCTGTTCTTATCTACCAGCTAGGGCTCCCTGATTGGACCAGATTAAAAGCCCCAATCAGGGAACTCATATTCTATGAAGTCTACATGGGTGATCTTGTTACAATCACTACAACGACCATTATATCTGGTTCAAACATTTAACTCAAATTTGGAATTTTAAAATTTCTTTTGAGTTGGCCGTTTGGTCTTTCTTTGAAGTTACTGAAAGTTGTGCTCATGAATAATCAAATGGCAGAATCCAGTCAGGAATGAAGCAGCATCTTCTCTGCAAAATCTCATTGTAGTAGTCAAGGAGTCAAAGATGAATTAAGATTCATAGATTCAAGATTAACTGTGAGAGACTTAGAAAATAATGCAGGGTGACTAGAAGTTCTACCTTTTTCAAGGCACCAAGAAATTGTTTTGGAGACTCTGGAAATGACAATCCATCTTTACCTGTTTTCTTGGTGTTTTCATCTATTTCCTGCTATTAGAACCTTTTAGAAATGTTGGGCCTTTGTACTTGAACAGAAAATGATGATAATAATATAATGGTGCAAGTGATTACATACAACTATTCTCACAGAGGCCACCTTCCCATAACAGAAGAGACCTATCAATACCAAAGGCCTTAGCTTTATTCATCAGTTTGTTCGATCTATCACTGCGTTGGAAATAACTAGTTGTAATGGTATAGCATTGATCTGATTCTGCTGTCTAAAATGTTTTGAAGTTATGCCTGTACATATGTTATATTTATACCTGATATATATCATGATAGACAGACAAAAAACAATTCAGGGCACAGAATGTAAAGAGATGATCAGTTGAGACCAAACCACCTTTAAATTGATGAGTTTATTGCAATGCTGCTAATTTAAATTGAAAAGGCTCATCAGAACTGACAGGCAACATTTGTTTCAATTATTGCTTTTATACAGTAAGTTATTTGTAATTCAACACATGTTTCATGGCATACTATAACTGTGGATGACCAACATCCAATTTCTGTCATCTGTTTTTAATACTTGAGACTTTCATGAACTAATATGGTTTTTAAAAAAGGAAGAAACATAGACCTAAAATGAGTGCAATGAACATCTAATCACAAATTGAGGCAAATTTGGACAGGCAATAAATATTGGTCAGCCAGTGTTGCCCATGACCCAAGAGTGGATAAAATAAATGATCGGGAAACGAATGTGGAATAAACAAAATCATCTGAACTGGCTATATTATCTTATCTAAAGACATTCAGATCAGTCAACTGAGTGAGACAATGAGACACTAACAACTCCTTGTTTGAATTTACACTTGTATGAAACATTGCAAATGTTGGACATGAAATAGTGTCTACAATGGTACAGCTTGGAAAGATAATGTTGTCACACTTGGGAATACCCAAATTAACCGTATTTCAATCATTACTTGGCACAGTGGCATGAGAGAGAAAGATGGGGCTTTGGAACAGCTGGGACTGGAAAGTTCTTTCTCAATCTCCCTGCTTCCTTCGCATCATTTCAAAAGTTAGCATTGGTGATAAAGCAGTTGGAGGTATATCCATTCACTGAGAACTGAAGGAATCTACAAACTAGTTGCTGCTGAGGATGTAAATCATTGCTGAACAACAATAATCTTAGGTTAATCTGCAGCAACTCAAGGATGCGAGGGTATTTTAAACAGTATGTTACTTATCTTCATAATATCCAAATTCTCCTATTTTTAGACTTTATACTAATGTTTGCATGTGTGTTTGATGTGGAGTTTTGTTATATTTCTTCTAGGCATTAAGTGATAACATTCATCTTTCCTTCACTCAAGAAAACCTTGTAATTGGTTCCTTAATGTTTACTATTACTGCATTTTAATTGGCAGTTGATATAGCTGTGTGTTCCAAAGAAAATAGAATATTTGTTGCAACTGATTGAGGGGAGTAAAAAGGGGAGCCATTCACCCTTTTTCCTTGGTGGAAACAGCATCACTTCCTGCAAAATATTTACAAATATCCAAAGAGCTATTAAAATTGATTGCTATTTGATTCAGCATGTTCCAGTGCTTCTTGTGATGTTGAAAATCCAGATTGGCCCAAATCGTCTTAAGTTAAAACAAGAATCTTTGTCTATTCCTAACAGCTCACTGATTAAATCACACATTTCAGAATTTGTATGTTCCTGTGATTTCATTGGCAGATGTATTTCCAATTTTTTTAAAAAACTAGTCCTTTGACAACTTACTAAAAGATCAGGTTACAAAAATAGTTCTTAAGAAAAATGCCATGGTAACGTTAATCTCCATTTTAAAAAAATGCAACAAAGTCTGCTGAATGGGGTTCTTGTGAGATTTTGCTGTTATTTCCCAATTTTCTCCAAAGTCAACAGTGAGGCACTAATCTCTGAAAGCTAGCTTCACTCGACAGGACTTATGGGATCTATGCCTTATACCAGGCTCCCAAAGCAACTCTACTCAGAATTAGTTGAGACAGGGGAATCTCAGGTTGCAAGGCTGTCCTCAAATCATCTGTGAAATGGTCAAATGTCCCCATTGATGCATTAGAGGTACTGTCTTCTGACTGACCAAAACGGAGAAAGTCTAGTTAGGAAAGCACTAAATACCTTGAGAGGATTTGTCAGGGGCACATGGAGGTGAGGTCAAAATTTCAAAGAGAGTGCCCAAACAACTCATCTACTCAACCTTTTGTACATCTTTGTAAGAATTTGCAGCTTACACATCAGTTTCACCAGATATCTCAGAACCTTTCTAACTGGAGTGGCAGCAAGTCACCTGCAAACACAAAGGCTTGCTTTGGAAAGTGAAGGTGTTACGGCCCCACAATAAGAGAAAATGAGATATAAATGTTTGCACACTCATTATAAATGAACATTTAAGGGCTGGAGAGGGAAAAACCGTCTTCCTTTGTGTTAAGTATGACTCCAATCAATGGAGAATTTTGTCCCTGATTCCCCTGGATTTCCACATTTCTAGGGCTTCTTGATGTTGCACTTGCTTCAACATTGATTTTAATGGTGATCACCCTCTCTGCCCCTCTTGAGTCAAGGTATTTTCTAATCAACCTCTTCAGAGATATTATTACACACATCTGGGAAGTTGGAACTTGAACCTTGATCTCCTGGCTCAGAGATGGGGACACTACCATTATGCCACAAGAACCTTTCCCTCTTGAGTTCAACTTTGTGTCCATATTTGCGATGAATATAATGAGGTCAAGGAGATGAGTGGCTCAAGTGGAACCCAAACTGAGCATCAGTGAGTGGGTTATTGCTGTCTTAGCACAACTTGGCACTGTTGACACCAATTTTCATCATTTTGCTGATGTTCAGCAGGGAGTTCATTAGCCATTAATTGGCTGGTTTGCAGCTCTACTTCTTATATTCAGGACATACCTGGGCACTTTACTTGTTAAGTAGATATCAATGTTGGCTGGTGGCAGAGCTAGTTCTACAACAAAATTCTTCAGCACTATTGCCAGGATGTTGTGTACACCTCCTTCCTGGCTGTTGCTCTATGAATAACACAGATTTGATTTATTTAAAGCCAACTTTCTACACTCCTTTAGTAAGTTGCTTTAGCTTATGACATTTCCAAAAGAAAGCTCTAAGAACCAATGAAGGAAATTGGTGGTGAGAGTTTTGTTGATATCTTTTAGTGTTTCATAAATATATGAGAAATAAGTAAAATATTAAAAGTAGCTAAATATAGCCATTATTCAAAGAAGCAACATTGCTTGAGCCTCAGGGTGGCATGGTGCCTGAGTGGTTAGCACTGCTGCCTCACAATGCCAAGGACCTGGGTTTGATTCTGGCCTCGGGTGACTATCTGTGTGGAGTTTGCATGTTCTCCTCATATCTGTGTGGGTTTCTGCCAAGTGCTCCGGTTTCCTCTCTCAGTCCAAAGATGTGCAGGTTAGTTGGATTGGCCATGCTAAATTGTCCACAATGTCCAGGGATGTGCAGGCTAGGAGGACTAGCCATGAGAAATGCAGGGTTATAGGGATAGGATAGGATGGATGGATCTGGGTAGAATGCTTTTAGGAGGGGTAATGTGGACTTAATTGGCCAAATGGCCTACTTTCACTTAATAAACAAGTGGGAAAAACACTTAAAGATAATTATAGGAAAGTATTGATAAACATTCAAAAATTAGAATTATTGTACAGAATCTTCCCAGACATTATGGGGACATTGGTGAGAACATTTGGAAAATGACTTGGTCTGTGTGGAGCTTCTCGATGTTGAAATCCCATTTTCCAACCAAGCATTGAAGGCTGAGACGTGATTCTCACTAGTGAGCAGTGAAATGTATATTTGCATGCATTAGCACATATAAGCATTACATTAGTATCTAATCTCACCTTATTTATATGCAACTGGTTAGAAACTACATGGCTACAATTCATGACATGAAAGTCAAAGCAGATTACTGCTTGCTCCTCCAGCCCTCTACCTTAGACACAAGGCATCAACATCTCAAAGTATTCTCCATGGGCAGGGACTGCCCAAATCCCTTACCCATGGACCTTGGCATCCTTCTTGTTCCAGCTTCAACATTTCTGATTGGCTTAGTGTTTTTCTGGACTTCAAGATGGGTTTTGGAGCAAACTGGTACCTTTAATTGTACTCTCTCTGCCAAGACGCTTTGTGCGCAAGTACAGCAACACAACTCATGGAATGGATCAGGATGCATCTCAGGGCTCCTAACACTTAGCATTCATTCATTTTGCACTTGCTTCAATATTCCCAGCATCTCTGTCTTGCCCGATGTTGCCTTGCCTGTTTTGAGTTTAAAAGCTCAGCACATTTCTATTTTGACTTGCTAATTAGTATATATGATACTGTGCCTTTTAGAGATGTGTTCTGTACTGTTTCTGTTGGAGAGGTGTTGGTCACAGTGGGGGCAAATGGCTTTCAAACAGGCAGTTAGTAAACAGCTTTGACTTCTTCCTGGGTGTTTCTTTAAAGTAAGACTAAAGGATCATGAGTTCAGAGGGGTGGTCAGACTCACACAGACCCAAAAGAATTTTGGTTTTACTTTCATTTAGTTGGTGGGTTTTTGCTGGCTATTGGAGCTAAAAGCTTGAATTCTCTACCGTTCGAGTGAAGTCTTCTACAGAGAGGCTTCCTCTTTTTAAAAAAAATCATAACAGGCAGAACCTTTCTTTCGGGGTGTAAGACAATTCGACGCAGCCACTTTGGTACGAGCGATTCGGCGCGACCCATTTCAGCTCGAGTGATTCGGCGCAGCTCTTATTTATTCCTTTTCAGGTTTACTTACAAGCATTAATGAAAGCAATAAAAGGAAAAATAATGTTTATTTTCTTCAGTAAAAATATTTAAAAAAAAATAAAAATGAAAGAAATAAGGCAAATACAAAATTGTTGATGGCATTTTAATAGGTTTATTTTATTTTAATAATTTGTATATTAATATGTTTTATTTTAATATATTTTAATAATTTTAGTAATAGTAGTTTAATAACTACTACTGAATAACTACAAAAGAGTTCTGCGCTGAAATGGGTCTGCGCCGAAATGGGTCGTGCCAAACTGGCCGTGCCAAATCGCTCGCACCAAAGTGGCTGCGCCGAATGGTCCCACTCTGTTTCTTTCAGTGTTTCTTTGTACTGGCCCAGAGAGGGACAGTACATGAGAATAAGACTTGTGTTGGGAAATTGCCTTTGCCACGGCTGTGTTTATGGGATGCTGTCTATATTGAAACAGTTGATGACTGGTAGTTAAAAAGTACATGGAAGATCTAGCACCATCCAACATTGGGTAATTTGGTGCACTTACTGAAGAAAAGCATCACTGAGAATGTTTAAAGATACATTCTCATTGAAGTCAATGCTGAATAGTGGTCAGGTTTGATTGTTCCATTTTAGAACTTGTCTAATGATTGTACCTCTAACATGCTGTAAAATCAAAAGTTTAATGATTGTCCAACTATTAATTTGTCAATACTCTAGGACTGTGGACAGAAACATAAGTGTCTCTTGATATGAATTGCAATTTCACTCAATAAGTAAGTGTTTCAAAGATGAATGCTATTTTAGCTATCTTATTATTTTCTCTGCAGGTCCATTGGGCTTCAGTATCGAGTCATGTCTGTTGAGTGCATTGTCATGATAGATCTAATTTCACAGTGCCATAGCAATTGATGCAGAGAAATGGCTCCAGGAAGGATCAGAACCCTGCTTTTATGATAATTTAGAGTACTTACTCATGCTGTCATTTGAGGTTAAATGCCTTGCATTTGAATCAGATGTTAGAGAAAGCTGAAATTCTGCTGATGGCTTTTGCTTTGTTTTATATTTCTAACGCAAGTTACACTTAGAACGTAACAGGAAGTTGAGAATTAATATGCATTTGAAGAAAATATTAGTGCATTGATTAAATGTTAATCTAATCTTCAAATTCTTTCATAAAATTAATGCAAAATACCCCACTGCAACAGTTTATGACACTGTATTAAAAATTTTTTTCCATTTCTGATGACATTTTCAGCTTTTGTAAGTAAAATTGCCAGCATCTTTTCGGTAATCCATGCTTTGAACTTCTGCAACCATCACAAATGCAGCAACCATGAATTTATTTATGAATGTGAATGAGTACAAATTAATGGATGCAATTGACAGATAGAAGTTACCTGTTTAAAATAATTAAACACTTCACTCAGTGCTGTGAGCTGGAAACAGCAGGTATGCAAAAGACTTGTACAATTAAAACAAATTACTCCAGGACGACTTTGGTTTCAAAGTCCCGTTCCTTCAGCACTGAATCTATAATGCATAATTTTTTGGAACACAACTTATGAGAGATACCCAATATAAATTCTTATGCATGGCAGGTTTGCACTTAGTTTTGATCTTCTAGGAAAATATGGGCCCCCGTGGTTTGTCTGGCTACCAATATTCATTACAAAATTACTAACTCTCGTAGTTACCTGGAGTATACATCCTCATGCTGCTTATTGTGAGGACTCCATTTTGTTCTCCAAGTTTCTCTGTCTCTGTTGCATCTGTTCTGACAATTTCACCTTCTGCCTAAGGGCCCCAGAAATGTCCACCTTTTTCCTTAACTGAGGAATCCCCAGCACCATGGTTGACAGGGCCCTCAGCCGTGTCTGACTCATTTCCTGCACTTTGGCCCTCACCCATTGTCCCCCCACCGACAACACAAATAGGATCCCCTGACTGGGGGTAAAGGTAAGAGAGCTGGGCAGCTAATGCAGAAGTCTTTTGTGGCTATACCCATTTCAAACAGGTATGCTGTTTTGGAAAATGTAGGGGTGATGGATTCTCAGGGGAACGTAGCACGAACAGCCAGGTTTCTGGTATCGAGACTGGCTCTGATGCAACGAGGGGTACGTTGGGTTCCAAGAGATCAATTGTGTTAGGGGATTCTCTAGTCTGAGGTACAGACAGACGTTTCTGTGGCCAGCAGCAAATAATCAGAATGGTGCGTTGCTTCCCTGGTGCCAGAATCAAGGATGTCTCAGAGACGGTGCAGAATGTTCTCACTGAGAAGAGAGGCCAGCAAGAGGTCATTGTCCACATTGGAACCAACAACATAGGAAGGGAAAAGGTTGAGATTCTGAAGAAAGCTTACAGAGAGTTAAGCAAGAATTTAAAAAGGAGGTCCTCAAGGGTAGTAATATCTGGATTACTCCCAGTGCTACGAGCTAGTGAGGGCAGAAATAGGAGGATAGAGCAGATGAATGCATGGCTGAGGAGCTGGTGTATGGGAGAAGGATTCACATTTTTGGATCATTGGAATCACTTTTGGGGTAGAAGTGACCTGTACAAGAAGGACAGATTGCACCTAAATTGGAAGGGGACTAATATACTGGCAGGGAAATTTGCTTGAACTGCTTGGGAGGATTTAAGGTGTGGAGGGAACCAGGAAGATAGTGAGGAAAGAGATCAATCTGAGACTGGTACAGTTGAGAACAGAAGTGATTATTGGGATTGTATTATAGACCTCCTAATAGTCAGAGGGAAATTGAGAAACAAACTTGTAAGGAGATCTCAACTATCTGTAAGAATAATAGGTATGTAAGATATAGACTGTAGGGAAATAGATGGTGACACCTTGCAAAATGTCCATATTACAGAGGAGGAAGTGCTGGATGTCTTGAAATGCATAAAGGTGGATAAATCCCCAGGGCCTGATCAGGTGTACCCTAGAACTCTGTGGGAAGTTGGAGAAGTGATTGCTGGGCCTCTTGCTGAGATATTTGTATCATCGATAGTCACAGGTGTGGTGCAGAAAGACTGGAGGTTGGCTACCGTGGTTCCACTGTTTAAGAAGTGCAGGTTCATAACTCCTTGAAAGTGGAGGCATAGGTAGATAGGATAATGAAGAAGGCGTTTGGTATGCTTTCCTTTATTGGTCAGATTGTTGAGTACCGGAGTTGGGACGTCATGTTGTGGCTGTATAGGACATTGGTTAGGCCACTGTTGGAATATTGTGTGCAATTCTGGTCTCCTTCCTATCGGAAAGATGTTGTGAAACATGAAAGTGTTCAGAAAAGATGTACAAGGATGTTGCCAGGATTGGAGGGTTTGAGCTATAGGGAGAGGCTGGGGCTGCTTTCCCTGAAGCATCGGATGCTGAGGGGTGACCTTACAGAGGTTTACAAAATTATGAGGGTCATGGATAGGGTAAATAGACAAAGTCTTTTCCCTGGGGTCAGGGAGTCCAGAAGTAGAGACGGGAAAGATATAAAAGAGACCTAAGGGACAACCTTTTCATGCAGAGGGTGGTACGTGTATGGAATGAGCTGCCAGAGGAAGTGGTGGAGGCTGGTACAATTGCAACATTTAAAAGGCATTTAGATGGGTATATGAATAGGAAAAGTTTGGAGGGATATGGGCCGGGTGCTGGTAGGTGGGATTAGATTGGGTTGGGATATCTGGTCGGCTTGGACAGGTTGGACTAAAGGGTCTGTTTCCCTGTTTCCATGCTGTACATCTCTATGACTCTATGACCATTTCACCAGCATCCAATTCCAAACGATTATTAACCACCATTTCTATCACCTTCAGCAGGATGCCGCCATGAGACATGTCGGAAGCTGGGGGTGACCTTATCCAGGTTTATAAAATCATGAGGGGAATGGAAAGGTGAATAGTCAAGGTCTTTTTCCTCAGGTGGGGGCGAGTCCAAAACCAGACGACATAGTTTTTTTTTAGATTACTTACAGTATGGAAACAGGCCCTTCAGCCCAACAAGTTCACACTGACCCTCCAAAGAGCAAACCACCCAGACCCCTTCACCTAACTCTATGGGCAATTTAGCATGGCCAATTCACCTGACCTGCACATTTTTGGGCTGTGGGAGGAAACCGGAGCACCCGGAGGAAACCCACACAGACATGGAGAGAATGTGCAAACTCCACACTCACAGTTGCCTGAGGCAGGAATTGAACCCGGGTCTCTGGCACTGGGAGACAGCAGTGCTAACCAGGTCTAAGGTGAGCAGGGAAAGATTTAATAAGAATCTGAGGGGTAACTTTTTCATGCAGAAGATAATGAGTATATGGAATGAGTTGCCGGAGGAAATGGTGGAGGTGGGAACAGTTACAACATATAAAAGACATTTGGTTGGGTATATAAATAGGAAGGTCTTAGAGGAATATGAGTCAAATGCTGGCAAATGGGACTAGGTCAGAGTGGGATATTTTGTCAGTGCGGATGAGTTGGACCGAAAGGTCTGTTTCCATTCTATATGATTCTTTGAATCTAGAGCCTCCTCCTCTCCCTTGTCAGCTTTCTACAGAGTCCGTTCCCTTCAGAACACATTGGTCCACTCCGAACATCATGGCACCTTTCCTTGCAATCACAAAGGGTTTAACTCCTTACCCATTTTCTTCCTCCCTCTTCACTATCCAAGGATAATGAAACACCTTTCAGGTAAAGCATTGATTTACCTGCACTTCATCCAATGTAGTTTACCAACTTCGCTGCTCATAATGTGGTCACTGGGGAGATGAAACACAGACTGGGTGAATGCTTTGTAGAACATCTACGTTCTGCCTGCAAAAGTACCCTGAGCTTTCAATTGCCTGCCACTTTAACAGACCACCCTGTTCCCTGACCATCATCTCGGTCTCAGGCTTGCTGCAGTGCTCTGGTGAAACTCAGCACAAGCTGGAAGAACAGCACCTCATTTTCCACTTGGGGAACCTGCGGCCCTCCAGAATTAATATTGAGTTCCATAATTTTAGGACCTGAAAGCATTCTCCTGTGTCCTTACCCCAACATCCACAAAGCAGGCCTTGTTATCATATGAGCTGCTACCACAACCAACCCATTGTGAGCCACTAATCGTCCCCATTAGCAGCTATTGATTCTCCCAGGCTTTCCTTTACCTATTTCTTTATCTGCCCAATTGCTGTTCTCTCTCCCTCTGGGCTTCCTGTCCACATATCATTTACTCCTCCACCACCTGATCTTCAGGAAATCTACCAAACTTTTCCTAGCCACAATCAGTTCTGTTGATGGGTCACTGGACCTGAAAAATTAATTCTGCTTTGTCTCCACAGATGCTGCCAGAGTTTTCCAGGCAATTTGAGTATTTGATTCTGATTTCTAGCATCTGTGGTTTTCCGTTTTTCTTGGAGGATTGGATTGTTGTCAAAAGTAATCATTATCTTTTGCAAAAAGTCCAGCAAAGGAACTGTGGATGAGGGGTAATAACAGGCACAATCTATTTGGAATGATGTAAGGCCATGGACTGGCAGAGGAAAGCATAAAGTGGATTAATTACTGAATGGAAATTAGCTGTGGAGTTTCAACCAGAGAAAAGATTTTGGAATTTGGATAGAGAAATTGGCAAGAACTGTGTACAACTGAAGAGGGAATTTTAAATTAATTTCATTTTTACTGTAGCCACATCTGGAGAACCATATGGAGTTTGGATCTCCATACTTTAAAATGAATATTTAGTGACTCTTGGCAGTGCAAAGGAAGACTATTAGCTTAATTCGAGGACTATGGAGATAAAGCTTAGAGCAGAGCGTTGTTTATCTTCAGTTTATTTTCTCTTAGAAAATCATATGAAATGATTTTGATAGCCTTTTTTTAAAATATTTGTTCATGTAGTCACTGTTATAGAGTTACACAGCACAGTCCAACTCGTCCTTGCCAATTAGACTGATCTAGTCCCATTTGCCAGCATATTGCCCACATCTCCCCAAACCCTTCCTATTCATATACCCAGAAGAAGGTGAGGAGTGCAGATGCTGGAGATCAGAGTTGAAGATTGTGACGCTCGAAAAACACAGCTGGTCAGGCAGCATCTGAGGAGCAGGAGAATCGACGGACTCCTGATGAAGAGCTTATGCTCGAAACTTTGATGCTTCTGCTTCTCGGATGCTGCCTGACCAGCTGTGCTTTTCCAGCACCACAAACTTCAACTATTCATATATCCATCCAGCTGCCTTTTAAATGCTGTAATTGTACCAAACTCCACCACTTCCTCCGGCAGCTCATTCCATTCATGCACCACCCTCTGCATGAAAGATGCCTTTGAGGTCCCTTTTAAATCTTTCCCCTCTCATCTTAAACCTATGCTCTCTAGTTTGGACTAGCCTATACTGGAAGAAAGAGCTTGACCATTCACCCTATCAATGCCTCTCATGATTTTATAATTCCCTATAAGGCCACCCTTCAGCCTCCAACTTTGCAGGGGAGAAAAGCTCCTATTCAGCGTCTCTCTATAGCTCAGATCTTCCAATCATGGCAACATCCTTGTAAACCTTTTCTGAACCCTTTCAAGTTTATCAAAGCTTTAAATTCAAGAATTAAAACATAGCAACATTTACTTTCTTCCAACAGTTTTGTCCTTTCACATTTGCAGTCACCCCTCTCACTTACTGTATTGAATCAGTGTATTTTTTGAGTATTTTTAATCACCAAATATATTTGTGTTTACATTGTAACTTTCTTATTTTTCAACCTCCTACTCTCAGATTGTTGGCACAGCCAGTGACGAATGGCACTCTGTTAACGCCTGCAGAGTTTGAATGCAAAGCCTTTTATTGGAGCAAGGAACAATTCTATCTCATAATATGGCACCTCATTTACTTTCTCCTTAAAATTATCTCGGTGAAAGATTATCCTCTTATGTCATTGTTGAGAAACAAATGAAAATCACTCTTGGATGAGAGAGTATAGAAATGTAGGAGCTGCTGTAGGCTAATTAGATGTTTCTTAAATGTGTATTTAGATGTAGAGCTGAACAACTGAAATGTTGACACCTGAAATTCAAAACATAAAAGTATAATCAGGAAAAAAATGTGCTCTCAATGTGGAAATTAAATAA
Organism: Chiloscyllium plagiosum; assembly: GCF_004010195.1. NCBI lineage: Eukaryota > Metazoa > Chordata > Chondrichthyes > Orectolobiformes > Hemiscylliidae > Chiloscyllium > Chiloscyllium plagiosum. The sequence goes on along the minus strand of NC_057728.1, from coordinate 32,209,495 downwards.
TTACATGCAATGCTGGTTTAAAAAAACACTGTGAAAATATTCAAGGACAATGTATGCCTTTGATTGAGTGTGCACATTATTTATAGTTGCTGGCTGTTAATGTCTTCTAATCTTCGATGGGTTAGGAGTGCAAAATAAATTTTAACTATCTGAAAACACACTGGTGTGTTTCAAGAACTTCAATTGATTCATTAAATGCATTGCATTGATAGGTTTGGGACCTACTTTTTATTTAATGAACAACAAGTTTAATTTACATATATTTGTTCTGTAAATCAATCCCAAGTTATTTCACAGAAGAGGTATCACCCAGAGTTTAATATTGAGCCACTGAAGGAAATATTAAGATAGATGAACAGAAATTTGAAAATAGGTAATTTTTAAGGAATGTCTTTGATGAAAAGATAGTGGTTAGGAAGGGATTCTAGCATTTAGGGACAAACAACTACGAGCACAGAGCCAACGGTGTTATCATTTAAAAAGGGATGTTCATGAGACGAGGATTTGAGGAGTGCAGAGATCTTGTGTAGGACTGAAGGCAATTACATGAATATGGAGGTGAAAGCATAAAGGATTTTGAAACAAGAATGGAAGTTTTTAATTCGAGGCATAGTTGAACCAGGAATTGATGTAGTCAATGAGAACAGATGAGGGCCGCAGTGATTGGTGCAAGTTAGCACATAGAGTTTTGTATGAACTCAAGTTTGTGGACGCTGCTTGGAAAAAGGTTGGAATGATCAACTTCAGAAGTTACAATGGCATGAATGAGAGTTTCTAAGACACAGCAGGAGTTAAGGGAGATGAAAATATGTGATTTTAGTGATGGTGTGGGTGTTTTGTTACTGCAGGAGTATTTTTGTGTAGCACTTAAATTTAATTTGAACAAAAGCAATTGGTGTGGGTTGAATATTGGGGTCAGAAGTAAACTTAGAGTCTAGATGAGATTTCTGGCATGAGATGCTTTACAGTTGAGTGAGTAGCCATGACCAGGATTGTATATGGTCTGTTCAAGTCATCAATTTGATTATCAAATGTACATACTGCATGTGTTAATGTGAAATCATCGCCACATAAGTATAAAGAAATATTAAGGCAGATTTCTTTAGATATACTGTACACTGACCTCAATTTTTGACATTCGCAGTACTTGTCTGATGTGAGGGATTGTAAAACAGGAATTTGCAAAGCATCTTGCACATCAGGCGATATATTCCATGATTTCTCAATGTAGTATTTGAATATTTTGACTTTCTTACAGAACTGTAATTGAATTATCAATGTACCGGCAGGTTTTCAAAAACTTCCTCACATTTTCTGTAAGTTAAACATGAATGTAAGATTCCAGCTGAGAAATCTGTCTTCTCATAAGAACCTGTCATGGCCATATTTTTGTTGTGTTTTTGATTGTTGCATGAAATAGGAAATCAACTCTCTTAAAAAAAAAACAAGTGATGATTTAGATGTGAATAAAGGAGGTATGGTTAGTGCATTTGCAGATGACAGCAAAGTTGGTGACGTCATAGACAGCCAAGAAGGTTACCTCCAGGGACTTTAATCAGATGGGCCAAGGAGTGTCAAATGGAATAAAATTTAGATAAATGTGAGATGCTGCATTTTGGTGAGGCAAATCAGGCAGGATTTACATATTTTATAGTAAGGTCCTGGAAAGTGTTGCCGAACGAAGAGACCTTGGAGTGCAGGTTCATAGTTCCTTGAAATTGGAGTTGCAGGTAGACAGAATAGTGAAGAAGGTGTTTGATACGCTTGCCTTTATTGGTCAGTGAATTGAGTATAAGATTTGGGAGGTCATGCTGAGGCTATAAAAGACATCGGGTTAGGAAACTTTTGGAATACTGTGTTCAATTCTGATCTCCCTACTACAGGAAGGTTGTTGTGAAAATTGAAAGGGTTCAGAAAAGGTTTACAAGGATGTTGCCAGGTTTAGAAGGTTTGAGCTATAGGGAGAGGCTGAACAGGCTGAGACTATTTTCCCTGGAACATTGGAGGCTGAGTAGTGAGTTTATCGATATTTATAAAATCATAAGGGGCATGGATAAGGTAAATAGACAAGGTTTTTTTCCCCAGGGTGGGGAATTCTAAAACTGGAGGGAATAGGTTTAAGGTGAGAGGGGAAAAGAGTTAAAAGGACCTAAGGGGCAACCTTTTCATATATAGGATGGTGCGTGAATGGAATGACTTGCCAGAAGAAGCGGTGGAGGCTGGTACAATTGCAACATTTAAAAAGCATCTGGATGGTATATAAATTGGAAGAGTTTAGAGGGATATGGACCAAATGTTGGCAAATGGCACTAGATTAGTTTGAGATAGAAGAAGGATTACACCCAAAACATCGACGTCTCCAACTCCTGATGCTGCCTGGCTTGCTGTGTTCCTCCAGCCTCCTGCCTGTCTACTTAGGATATCTGTTCGGCATGGATGAGTTGGACCAAAGGTCTGTTTCCGTGTTGTATATCTCTATGACCCTATGACAGTATGAACATCTTTCCTATAGTAAGTAGAGCAGAATCAAATGAAATATTCCAAAAGTGGCCTAACCAATGTCCTGTACAGCTGCAACACGACCTTCCAACACTGATACTTAATGCACTGACCAATCAAGGCAAGCTTACCAAATGCCTTATTCACTATGCTGTCTACCTGCAAATCCGCTTTCAAAAAGCTATTTATAGTGTCACACTATTTATATAGCTGGTCCAGTACAGATTTTGAAAACCTCTGGAATGTTGGCAATGGGGAATTCTGTGATGGTAATGCTGTTGAATTTTAAGGGTGGCTGGTTGGACTTTCCCTTGTTGGAGATGATTATTTCCTGACATTTGCTTGGCTTAGATGTTGCTTGCAACTATTAGCCAAAACGGGTCTTGCTGCAAATGAACACGCACTGCTTCAATATTTTGAGGACTCATGAATTTAGTGAATATTATACAGTCACCAGCAAACATCCACACTTCTGACCTTCTGATGGAGGGAAGGTCATTGATGAAAGAGGTTCAAAATAGTTGGACCAAGGACACTTCCCTGAGGTACTCCTGTAGAGATGTCCTATAACTGAGATGATTGACCTGTAACAGCTACAAATGTTGTAGTTGTCTTGGAATAGCTTGCCTAGGAACATGACTAATTCTGGAGCACAAGTATTAGCCATTTTTAAGATTAAAGGGGATGTGGCCAATGTGGATTCAAATTCATTTTATTGCTGTGTGTCATGAACAAGGGCTCCTGGTTTCAAATTAAGGGCACAAAAACAATAACCTCATGCTTTAGAACAAGTGATAATGTAAATAGGAATTGGTAGCCTGACCATACTCTCCCGATGAAGGGCTTTTGCCTAGAATGTCGATTCTCCTGCTCCTCGGATGCTGCCGACCTGCTGTGATTTTCCAGCACCACACCCTTGACTCTAATCTCCAGCATCTGCAGTCCTCACTTTTGCCTTACCATACTTGAACACTACTGAAGGAATCATCATTATCTTACCAGTGAATAATTGAATGTCCACTTGTTTCAATTGGCAGGTCCAATTCAATATGCAGATCTTGTTCATGGCGCATTTTTGTTAGAAACAGTCAGCATGTGTGTGTGCAGTGCATACATTGATCATTCCTACAGGCTCTGCAGCCAGACATAAAATATGAAGCAAGTGTGAAGTAGCATTTATTGGCAGGCATGCTACTCACAGACCCCCTAAATAATTTTAATTGCAATTGCCCCATCTCCTGACTCTCTGCAAATTTTGATGGTAGCTGAGTTGGCGCAATGTTAGCCAACCTCAAACTAGAAATTAAGCCGCATGATACCAGCCCGATCCACCATTACACAACAGCCCGATTGATGGCAGGTTAGTTACTCAAAATTGCAGTTGTCTCTTTGCTGTGGATACAGAAAGTTGCCTAAATGGCAAAATTGTAATGTCTTATTTATTTAATTTCTAAAGCTATTCTTACCATTATTAAATATAATAGCCCAGATCTTCTGATCAGAGTTGATCTGTTTCTGATGCTGACCTGGTAAAAATCTATCCACTTACCTACCTCTATTGCTCCAGTCCAAACATCCAGTGGAGGCTCCTGAGGAAGTCCTTCTGAACATGAAACCTTGGTGGCAGCAGAAAAGAGAATTTGTGAAGCAGCTGCACTCCTTTCAAATGGTACTAGCTGCTGTGTTCTTGAAAATGGTTAAAGGTTCCCAAAGTTTCTCAGAAAGAGAGTCTGAGTGAACAGCTGAATAACAGTATAAGTGCATAGGTGTGTTAGTGGGTAGGATGGGTGAAGATAATGCAGAAGGCAATAGATTAGGTGAGGTATGTGGGTGTGGTGGCAACTGGATAGGGTGATTTGATTTAATTTATTATTGTCACATTTACCGAGATACAGTGAGAAGTATTGTTTTGCATGCTAATCAGACAAAGTATACCTTACATAAGCACATTGGGGTAATAGAACACAATGCAGAATATAGAGTTACACCTCCAGAGAGGGGGAAAAACAAATCTAATATATAAGGGGTCTGTTCACAAGTCTGATAACAGTAGGGAAGAAGCTGTTCTTGAATCTGTAGGTATGTGTTTTCAAACACTTGTATCTTCTGCCTGATGGAAAGGGGTGGAAGAGAGGATAACTGGGGTGGAAGGGGTGTTTGATTATGTTGGCTGCTTTCCCAAGGCAGTGGAAAGTATAGACGGAGTCAAGAGAAGGAAGGCTGTGTTCACAGCTCTGTAATTTCTTACAGTCTTGGACAGAGCAGTTGCCATATCAAGCTTTGATTCATCCAGCTAGGATGCTTTTGATGCTGCACCTATAAAAAAATTAGTAAGAGTCTTTATGGACATACCAAATTTTCTTAGCCTTCTGAGGAAGTAGAGACATTGGTGAGCTTTTTTGACTGTAGCATCGATGTGAATAGACCAGGACAGATTATTGATGATATTTACTTCCAGAAATTTGATGCTGTCAACCATCTCCACCACCACACCAATGATAAAGATAGGGTCACGTCTTCCACTTTGCTTTCTGATGTCGATGATCAACTCCCTTGAGGGAGAGATTCTTGTCTTTACACCATGCCACTAAACTCTCCATCTCTTTCCTGCACTCTGACTCATCATTGCTTAAGATCTGACCCACTACAGTGATGTCATCTCAACAAATTTGTAAACTGAATTAAAGCTGAATTTGGCCACGCAGTCATGAATGTATAAGGAATACAGTCTGGGGCTGAGTAAGTAGCCTTGCAGGGCACTGATGTTGAGAATTATTGTGGAGGAGGTGTTGTTGCCTATCCTTCCTGTTTGCAGTCTGTGAGTCAGGAAGCCGATGATCCAGTTGCAGAGGGAGCAGAGTCCTAGGTCTTGGAGTTTGAAGATGAGTTGTTTGGAATTATGGTAGTGAGGGCAGAGCTAAAGTCTATAAATAAGTGTATGATGTAGGTATCCTTGTTATCAAGATGTTCCAGGGATGAGTGTGTATGTGTGTGTGGGGGGTGTGTGGAGATGGCATCTGCCACAGACCTATTGTGACGGTAAACAAATTGTAGAGAATCAAGGCAATCTGGGAGGCTGCAATCAATGTGTGCCATTACTAACCTCTCAAAGCACTTCATAATGATGGATGTCAGAGCTACTGGGCGATAATCATTAAGGCACATTGCCTGGGCAGTGAGGAGAGTGGAAGTTGGCAGGTGATGGTGGTGGACAGGGTGGTGTCAAACTGGCATTGAGGGCTAATCATGGCTTAAGGGGATGTTTGCAGCTTTTGAGGGAATGTTGACCATAGGGTGGTCAAGAGCCAGAATTGAGCCAGCTATGGTGTGTGGTCAGTCGTATTATTAACCAAGAGTTAGTCCAGGAATTTTCCACCTTTCCTGGGTAGAAATTCAAATAACTCAGAGTTGGAGACATTTTCAGAGTGACAAAGGGAGCAAGAGAATTTCTAGTTTAAACTTCTCAGGTAATTCCTGTGGTGTGGGTTCACCAGAACTCTCATGAGGTCCTGACAAGGGCTTATGCCTGAAACATTGACTCTCCTGCTCCTCGGATGCTGTTTGGCCTGCTATGTTTTTTCCAGCACCACACTCTTGACTTGGATCTCCAGCATCTGCAGTCCTCATTTTCTCCACATATCTTTAATTGTATATCACATCTCCAAAGATCCAGCAACCGTAAAAACTGGACTATGATTTGTAAGGTGAACTCAGTTGAAAATAATTGCATGTTATAACCTCTTTGTGGAGGTTGACTTTAATTCTCGTTGTCAGGTGATAAATATGTGATACTGAATCAAAAATCCATTTTGTGTTTCACCAGCCTATTTTTTCTACACAGTCAGTGGGAGGAAAATCAGGCAAAATATAAAGTGTGTTCTGATTTGCTACCTTTTCTCTTTTGGCCAGTGATAACAGTTATTTTATTTTCCCATGTGGGTCATTATTTTTGGTGTGGGATATAATAAAATATAAAACTGGTTAGTAAAGGAGTTGTCATGTTTACTTTATAATAAAAATAATGGCATGCTACTGAATATGTCAAAACATACTGTGTTTACCAACAGTGTGAGCAATTGGTGAGGAGAATGTGATGAGGAGAGTTCATGGACTGAAACCCTGAGGCATAGCATAATTAAGCTTGCAGTGAAGATCCTGTTGCCAAGATGTGTGCCCTCCAGACTGAGGATTACTTTGCAACAAAGTAAGATGCCTGCTTTTGTGACTGCACTATGTATCATGGTAAGGCAGACAGGGATGTTGCTGTAAGCCTGCAGGTAGGCACTGGGAGAGTGATTGCTAACAGAGCAAAATAAGCATCCCTGAGATGCTACCTAGCTCAGTCAGTGAGTTGGATGCATGTCCCTATGTGCAAAGTGTACTCACTGCAGCTTTTCAATACTAGTTGCTGGTGTGCCCTGCAAAACAGGTTTGTGATTTTTTTAGAACCCCTACAGTGTGGAAACAGGCCCTTCGGTCCGACAGGTCCACACTGACCCCCCGAAGAGTAACCCACCCAGACCCATTTCCTTCTGACTAATGCACCTAACACTATGGGCAATTTAGCATGGCCAATTCACCTGACCTGCACATTGTTGGACTGTGGGAGGAAACTGGAGCACCCGGAGGAAACCCATGCAGACACGGGGAAAATGTGCAAACTCCACGCAAACAGTCGCCTAAGGCTAGAATCGAACCTGGGTCCCTGGCGCTGTGAGGCTGCAGTGCTAACCACTGAGCCACTGTGCTTCCAGAATGGACTGTCAGTGAAATAGGAGAAGCGCCAGGATGTTTGTGATGGGTTAGAAGGTGCCAGGTGCCTTTGTCCATCAAGGAAGGGTATGAGCAGATGGTGCTGGCTGAGTGTGTCCTCGTTTGGTCACAGGCAACATGGAGGTTGCTCGGAGCCGAATCCACCAGGAAGCTGCCCTGGTTTCCTTGTCAAGCTTTCATGACATTCAGCTTGTTTGGCAAGTCTGGCAAAATGGAGTCTGAATATTAATAAGATGAGTTGTGATGTTAACAAGCCATTTAACAAATGTTAATATTCTTCAGTTGGCATCTTGCCACTGTCAAGGGATAATCACACCATGCTGCTAGTGAAAAACATAAATGATAGAGAGATGATCTTGACAATGGGAAGGTCCTCCTTGGACTCCTCATCTGATTCCGACACACATCCAGCCAGAGCCTACATTGCTATAAGATTCCACCCAGAGATATATTCATACAGGAAATTATTTATCACTTGGCCTTGGTTGTTCTGTGAAGCTAGATTAAATGATGAGTGATGATGGCTGGCAGAATAGTTACGAGGCAACATGTTACAAAATTTTAATAAGGAAGAGAAAGTATGGGAGAAGGCACCATTAGCAAGAATGGGGAGGTACATGTTGAGATTTGCTTTTTTCAATCAAATCTTTTCTGTCCAAAACATCAATAATGGAAGTGGGAGTGTTCTTTGGAGCAGACTCCACTGTGTGCACATTCAGAGTCGGTAAGCTTTATCCAAATTCTTAATGTGGAGAGAAAATGAGAAAAGCGGTTTGTAAATTGCATACAAATATATTTCTCCTTGAAATCTACCCACGTGGTAAAATGTATTTTTTTTATATTAACATAAGAGAGATCATAAGAAATAGGAACAAGAGTAGGTTGATCAGCCCCTCGATCCTGCTCTGCCATGCAATAGGATCTTGGCTGATTAATTTTTGAAAAGAACAGATGCACACTTGCATGCAGATTAAAATACACAACACACACATACAAATGTAATAAATAAAAACTGAAAATGCTGGAAATGCTCAGCAGATCTGACAGCTTCTGCAGAGAGAGGAACAGAATTGCAGGTTAAATTTCCAATCAGCTTCAAGACGATATGGAGAATATGGGGCATGCATATCATCAGGTCACCTTCTTGTCAAACCTCCAGGAAACAGCAGCTAATTGGTTGTCTTCATATTTATTGTCCCATTAAGGACACTGAGCTGGTTCCCATGAAGTGGGACGCCCACTCAGAGAGCCCTGAGAGCATTGATGGAAATAGGGAGCATGCAGTCACCTCAAGTTTGTAGTGTCCTATGGAACAGTTCAGCAACGTTTAAAATTAAATTGTTTACCAGGGTGTCAGAACACCATAATGGACAGGTTATTCATCTTGCTTTTAGCTGTAGCTGTGTGGCTGGTGGTGAGAAGGGCACTGCCTGTGAGATCCTTTCGGCATGAACAGACTCTCTGCACCACTGCATGCTGCCCTTGAAGCGGCTGTGGAGGGGATGGGACTGTCATACGCCTCCTTCTGGAATGTACCTATGCAAAGGAAGTCTGGAGAGGAATGCAAAGATGTCTGTTGAGGTTTGTCCAGAGCAGCTTCATGATATGCCACTCCGTGCTCTACAGTTTGTTTCCCAGGATGCACGCATAGATGAACATCAACTCTGCCTGGAGATCATCAATTCAGTAAAAGACACTCTTTGGCCTGCCCGAGACTTGCCAGTCTTCCAGTTAAAGGAGTTAACCCTGACAGAATGTTGCAGACTGGCACATTCCAAGGTCCTCCTACGTGCTGAGGGACGCGCTGAAGCTTGGGGCAGCTGCCGCCAAGATGCGGTGGGGAAAGACCACCATGTAAGGTCCCTCTGCCAAACAATAAGGGTGAGGGGGGGACTCATTCAGTAATTGGGCCCCGCTGTCACCTCAGCTATAGGCCAAGAGGTTGTCTGTAAATATAGAGTATGGTGGACATCAAAGACTTAATTTGTCATCTGTAAGTTAGAAGAGTAAAGATCTGAGTGGATTCATTAACTGTCATAGATTGGTCATAGCCTCCCTACAGTGTGGAAACAGGCCATTCAGCTCAACAAGTCCACACCAACCCTCTGAAGAGTAACCCACCCATAACCATTCTCCTACCCTATTATCCTATATTTACTCCTGACTGATACACTCAGCCTCAGTGAACATTATGGGCAATTTAGCATGGCCAATTCACCTAATCTGCACATCTTTGGATTGTGGGAGGAAACCCACTGGGAGAATGTGCAAACTCTACACAGACAGTCGCTCGAGGTTGGAATCGAACCCGGGTCTCTGGCTCTGTGAGGCAGCGGTGCTAACCACTGAGCCACTGTGCTGCCCCATGTACCAAAGATTTATTTTCTATGAATAAAGTATATTTTTGAAATAAAAAGATCTTGCTTTTAGCTGTGGCTGTAACCTTCTGACTATCATGACTTTGTCATGGGTGACATCAAGGAAGTTGCCAATGTTTCCACCTCCAGTCTGCGACTGGTACTTCAGCTCCAGGTACCTGATAGGAGTTGGCTTCACTGGGAGGCGCTTGCAATGTCAGGAAGACCCTGGCAGATTCTCCCCACAATGGGCACTTAATTGTTCTCATTTATCTCTACTGCCATAACAATGTGCAACAATGACCAAAGGTCATAGTCATAAAATGTCAATTCTGCCTCTCTCTCCACAGATACTGCCTGAAGTGTTGAGGATTTCCTGCAGCTTCCATTTTAATTTCAGAATTTCGGCGCCCAGAATATCTTGCTTTTATTCACACAGCAAATTCCAATTTATAATCCAGACTCAGATATATTCTGTTGCCTGAATTCAGTAGCACTTCAACTATCATTATCTTGTTTCTAATGTGAAGAAAAGACATTTTCTACTGTGTCGCGAAGTGGCGTCACTAAAATAAGCAAAATTTGGGAGAATTAATTGTGCCTCCAGACAAAGGAATCTGAAGCAACTAATTTAGATTCAGATGTCAGCTGGGAATGTTGCATTGTAGATAAAGGATTTTCTGTTGAAATGGCAGCTGTAATTTATCTGTCCGAAGTGATATGACAGCTTTCTGATTGCAAGAGACTCAGCTGCCCTTTTGTACTAGAAAATGATGACAAAAATCTTCTGTCAGAGCAGAGATAGCATTAATATTCAAGTAGAGTGTGCTGTACTTGGTTTTCTGGAGTCTCTAACAGTGACCATAAATGTCCGTACAAAATTTATTAATAAATATTGTGTGCTTGCTGGAAATTTTGGCAGTAAAGTTTTTCTTTCAGAAGCGATATATAAACATACTAAAAAGTCTGACCTTGTTGCCAATAACTTCTATTCATCGCACCGCAGCTCTATCCTGGAAACTGATTTACTGTGAGGCTGATTCTTACCAGAAACAGGCAAATTATTATTTTTGTGAGTTTCCAGGAAGGTTACACTCTGTGAGTTCTCTTGTTTTCTTCCAAATTTGCCTCATTACTGATGTAGCACTCTCCTACGGCAGCAGTCCCTGGCCGTGGTACATTAGTAATGGTACCGTCTTTAAAGGCCAGCTACGCACTCGGTCAAGCACTGCCAGTCTGCACTGCAGAATTTGGTTTATTTGTCCCGGACCAGTCAGACTGGCACCCAACATTGCTGATGGGAATCTGGAGGTCCCTTTGGATGGGGAGTGCGTGTAGTCGCTGACCAAAGAATGTGCCCTGGGATGATGGAGAATGATGGAGGTCTGGAGAAGCAAATGTCAGCTGGAATCACCAGGTGACCACCCTGACTTGCATTTTGGGAATTGTTGCCATCCTGTATGAAGCATATGGGAGAATTGCAAACTACATATCAATGAGGTGATTGATGTAATGATGATACATTACTGCATATTACTGCTTAGGCCTCTCGCTGCTCATTCATGAGACTATCATCTCATCTTTCAAAAATGGGACTTCTTTGCTTTTAACATTAGGAAGCTCCTCGCTGCTGATATTGTGTGACTCATGTACCTACATTACCAATACTCGCATTTGGAGCATGGAAACATTCCACATTATATTTGGAAGCTGGAAACAGTTATTGATTTATAAGCATAGACGTGGGACCAGAGTTTCACTACAGAAATGGGAATCTCCTGTATCCATAGGAATAACCCCTACATACAAAATGTTCACTCTTTGGGGAGGGGGAGAGTGAAACAAATAGTGTTTTGAGTCCAATATGAACCTTTAGAACTCTAAAAGTAATCAAGCTGTGTCTCTCACTTTGGAAGACAATTCCGAGGTGGTAACAGAGCCAGGTAAATGACTGTTTAGGGGGTCTACCTCAGTTCTCTGAAACTTCTGAGCAGTCTTATGAAGAAGTCTATTGACACTCTAGGAACTGATGGTAATTTTTTTTTCCCTGAGCTACACCAGAAGACCTGTCAACGAATGCCCTTCAGCATGGGATGCCTTTTTTTTCTCTCTGCTGACAGCTGCAGTTTGGCTTTTAAATCACTTCAGAGCAGGACCCCCTGGTCTTAGCCTCAAGCAACTTTACATCTACATAAATTCATATTTCTCAAAGTGCAGCTTCAGGCCATTGAACCGTGAAAATGGAGTATGTTTGAACTCGGTATTAATTTCAAATGATTATGCTGAGTTTGAGTTTCCCACATGCATAATTCATATAGTGCCCCCTTCCCTCATGAGCAACAATGACATCTGCTGGAAATGTGGATGGAACAACTGCATCTGGGTCGTGCTTGGTCAGTTTTTAAGGCCTCCCGAGTTGATCCGATTCTGACCCATCTAAAATCTAACCCATAATATTTCAACATTCTATGCAAGTTTACCTCTTCTCTTTTCTTTACTATTCAGAAGATAAGATAATTATGAATCAAATGCTGGGGTGGCGCGGTGGCTCAGTGGTTAGCACTGCTGCCTCACAGCACTAGGGTCCTAGGTTCAATTCCAGCCTTGGGTGTCTGTCTGTCTGTGCGGAGTTTGTACATTCTCCCTGTGCCTGTGTGGGTTTCCTCTGGGTGTTCTGCTTTCCTCCCACAGTCCAAAGATGTGCTGGTCAGGTGAATTGGCCATTCTAACTTGCCCATAGTATTAGGTGCATTAGTCAGAGGGAAATGGGCCTGGGTGGGTTACTCTTCGAAGGGTCGGTGTGGACCTGTTGGGCCGAAGGGCCTGTTTCCACACTGTAGAGAATCCAACCTAAAAGGCCATTCCACCCTGTACATCTGACTTTTAAAATTGTTTTGAGAAAACTGATCTTCATTATCCTACTTGGATATTTATTCTACATGTTACAAGCAATTCTGATTAGAGGTTCCTCACACAAAAATAGGATAGAAATGCAGTGTAATTTCTATGTGTTTGCACCCTAAGCTGGCTGAGTGATTCTATTAGGCAGCTTTCATCACAGGTTGAGTAAACAATTGATTTTGTGAGCGGAACTTTTGTTACTCTCTGTGTGGATCAGAAGGTAAAATGGAGCAGTTAAACAAAATGACAACATATTTCTTGCTTTATCTGAGGAGATTGACTGATTTTTCAAATATGGGTTGAAAAGTATGGTGCTGGAAAAGCACAGCAGGTCAGGCAGCATCTGAGGACCAGGAAAATCGTCACTTCGAGCATAAGCTCTTCTTCAGGAATGTAAGGATTTTTCAAATATTCTGTTTTCAGTAGTGTATGTGAATGAGTTGATAAATAACTCAAAAACAAAGCAGTAAGTCATAGATCCTGCCCTATCTTTTAGGATAATGCCACTTTGTTATCTATTGTTTGTGACAATGTTTTTTTGAAATCGATACATTAATTGTATTTGATGTTTATCACTGGAGGGTATATCCTGATTTAGTTTAACTGATATCTTCAACGTTATAGACGCCATTGTAGGGTGTCTTAGAACACTTTTAATTGTATTTTTACTGTTAAAATATATATGACAATAAATTTTAATTCTAATTCTAATTCGTGGCTGGAACTTCTTTCATTTGTAGTCTTGTGCACTTAGCAATTAATAAGAAGAAGCTGTTTTTTGCTTCTGTTCTCTTAATGTTACAAAGCATATACTTGCTATTATTGTAAGATATTACTGTCCATGAATCAGAATTTTACATAACATATTCAATTCAATTTACCTTACTTACATGTCTAGTTATGGTACAGTTGAATTTAATTTCAGCATGCTGGTGATCTGTTTTCTATGTTGTTGGAGCAGAATTTCAAACTCTGCGTGTACAGAAAGCTGATCCTTTACTTCACTACCAGAGTTACCCTCCATTGGCTAACCCACAATTAATTTCTCCAGTTCACCCTCCATGTTGTTTAATATGTTTCTTTTAAAGGAAATACCTAATTCACTTTCAAAAGAAAATACTGTCGATTTTGATATAACGCAATAGTTCCATTCTCGTATTATATGAAAATCATGGACTTGCCGCACTGTTTCAACTGAATCACGTCATAGCCAATACAGGTAAGGAAAGTTTGTGTTCTACAAGTGACGGTCTAAATTCTTCAATCGCATTGAAGCAAATTTGCGGTGAAGAAACATGCGTTACATCAGAACTGACTATATGGACATTACCTCAGTACTAATGATTGAATGTACCTTGTAATAACTACCCTTTCAAGTGTGCTTTTATTAAAGTCTCTTTTAATTCCTTTTGTGAACGAATTTACACTTTTTTGTCACTTTGCAACCCACAAAACTACCTTATTTGTGCAATACTAATCCTTCAGAATCTTAGAACTTCCTATCGCAACTGTCTCAGTGCCAGGTGAAAGACAACTTCTCAAGGGGTTGATTTAGCTGGTCAAAACCAGAGTTACTGCAGGGATAATATCTCAAATGGAGAGGTAACTCTCAATGCTGCATTAAAGGTCATGTTCTGTGAACGAACAGCCTATTCTTTTCGATTGCAGGCTCCTCTTTAATATGTATGCTTAGGCTCTTAATTACTACTAAAGGATAGAACTGTTTGGAGTGTACACCATGCTAAGACTAACCAGTTCCACTGAGCAAATAGCTGAAGAGGTCCTGGAACACAAATTTTGAGCTTGTGGAGCAGGAACTGAACCAGCGTCCCTCGTGTGGGAGATGCTGCTTCAGAAAATCTAAGTGCTGTAAGATCTGCTGTGCAGTCCTCCTTTACACTATTAAGCCTAAAAACAGCAAATTTAACAATCGCACAATTCAGTTTCACATAGCAATCAAACATAAAAAGAACTTTATTTATTTTAAGAACATTAGGCATAAGCCGCCTTTTAAAAAATTCATTTGTAGGACGTGGGCATCTCTGGCTGGCCAGCACTGATAGCCCATCCCTATTTGCCCTTGAGAAGGTGGTGGTGAGCTGCCTTCTGAATCACTGCAGTCCCCTTGCTGTGGGTTGACCCACAATGCTGATAGGGAGGGAATTCCAGGAGTTTGACCCAACGACTGTGAAGGAATGGGGGTATATTTCCAAGTCAGAGTGGTGAGTGGCTTGGAGGGGATCTTGCAGGTGGTGGTGTTTCCAAGTACCTGCTGCCCTTGTCCTTCTAGATGGAAGTGGTTGTGGGTTTGGAAGGTGCTGCCGAAGGATCTTTGGTGAATTTCTGCAGTGCATCCAGTAGATAGTAGACACTGCTGCTACTGAGTGTCAGTGGTGGAGGGATTGAATGTTTGTAGATGTGGTGTCAATCAAGCAGGTTGCTTTGTCCTGGATGGTGTCAAGCTTCTTGAGTGGTGTTGGAGCTGCACCCATCCAGGCAAGTGGGGAGCATTCCATAGCACTCCTGACTTGTACCTTGTAGATGGTGGATAGACTTTGGGGTGTCAGGAGGTGAGTTACTCGCTGCAGTATCCCTAGTCTCTGACCTGTTCTTGGAGCCACTGTGTTTATGTGGTGAGTCCAGTTGAGTTTCTGGTCAATGGTAACACCAAGGATGTTGGCAGTGTGGGATTCAGTGATGGTAATACTGTTGAATGTCAATGGGCAGTGGTTAGAGTGTCTCTTATTGGTGAAGGTCATTATCTGGCATTTGTGTGGTGTGAATGCTACTTGTCACTTGACAGCCCAAGCCTAGATATTGTCCAGATCTTGTTGCATTTAAGCACGGACTGCTTCAGTATCTGAGGAGTCGCGAATGGTGCTGAACACTATGCAATCATTGCCGAACATCCCCATTTCTGACCCAGAAAGAAGGCCATCGATGAAGCAGCTGGAGATTGTTGGGCCAAGGACACCTACCCTGAGGAACTCCTGCAGAGATGTCCTGGAGCTGAGGTGACTGACCCTCCACAACCACCAGCATCTTCCTTTGTGACAGGTATGACTCTAACTAGCGGGGTGTTTGCCCCCTGACATGCATTGATTCCAGTTTTGGCAGGGGTCTTTGATGCCATACTTGGTCAAATGTGGCCTTGATGTCAAGGGCTGTCACTCTCACCTTACCTCTGGAATTCAGCTCTTTTGTCCATGTTTGAACCAAGGCTGTAATGAGATCAGGAGCAGAGTGCCCCCTGATGAAACCCAAACTGGGCGTCACTGAGCAAGTTGTTGCTGAGCAGGAGCTGCTTGATAGCCCTGTTGATGACCCTTTCCATCACTTTACTGATGATGGAGAGTAGACTGACTTGGCAATAATTGGCCGGGTTAGATTTGTCCCGCTTTTTGTGTACAGGACATACCTGGGCAATTTTCCACATTGTCCGGTAGATGCCAGTGTTCTAACTGTAATGGAAGAGCTTGGCTAGGGGAGCAGCAAGTTCTGGAGCACATGACTTCAGTACTATTGCCAGAATGTTATCAGGACCCATTGCCTTTGCAATATCCAGTCCCTCCAACCATTTCTTGGCATCATGTGAATCGAATTGGCTGGAGATGGTATCTGTGAAGCTGAGGACCACTTGAGGAACCTGAGATTGATCGTCCACTCAGCATTTCTGACTGAAGATTGTTGCAAATGTATCAGCCTTATCTTTTGCACTGATGTACTTGCCTCCTTCATCATTGAGAATGGGGATATTTGTGGAGCCTCCTGCTCCAGTCGGTTGTTTAATTGTCCATCACCATTCACAACTGGATGTGGAAGGACTGCAGAGTTTAGGTCTGATCCATTGGTTGTGATATCGCTTAGTTCTGACTATTACTTGTTGTTTATGCCATTTGGCACACACCTCTTTGCCCTGTTTGGTCGCTTCATCTGGTTAACACCTCGTTTTTAGGTATGCCGGATGCTGTTCCTGGCATGCCCTCCTACACTCTTCATTGAACCAGGGTTGATCCCCTGGCTTGATGGTAATAGTTGAGTGTGGGGTATGCCAGGCCATAAAGTTACAGATTGTGCTAGAGTACAGTTCTGTTTCTGTTAATGGCCCATGGCGCCTCATGGATGCCCAGTCTTGAGTTGCTAGATCAATTCAAAGTCTGCTCCCATTTAGCATGGTGATAGTGCCACACAACGCGATGGAGGTTATGCTCAAAGTGAAGGCTGGACTTCATCTCCACAGGGACAATACGGTGGTCACGTTTACCTATGCCATCATGGACAGATGCTTCTGTAGCTGGCAGATTAGTAAGGATGAGGTCAAATATGCTTTTTCCTCTTGTTGGTTCCTTCACCACTTGCTGCAGACCCAGTCTAGCAGCTATATCCTTTAGAACCCGGCCAGCTCAATCAGTAATGCTGCTGCCAAGCCATTCTTGGTGTAGGACATTGAAATCGCCCACCCAGAGTACATTTTACACCCTTGCCACCCTCATCAGTATGTGGTAATCAGTAAGAGGTTTCCTTGCCCATGTTTAACCCGAAGCCATGAGACTTCATGGGGTCCAGAGTCAAAGTCAAGGACTCCCAGGGGCAACTCCTTCTGTCTGTATAATACTGTGCCACCACCTCTGCTGGGTCTATCCTGTGGTGGGATAGGACATATCCAGGGATGATAATGGTGGTGATTGGGGTGTTATCTGTACGGTATAATTCCGTAGGAATGACTATGTGAGGCTATTGCTTGACTAGTCTGTGAGACAGCTCTCCCAATTTTGGCACTAGCCCCCAGATGTTGGTAAGGATGACTTTGCATGGTCGGCAGGGCCGTTTGCATTTTTGCCGTTGTCTTTTCCTGTTCCAAGGTTAATGCCAGGTGGTCCACCTGGTTTCATTTCTTTTGTGACTTTCTAGCGATTGATACAACTGATTGGCTTGCTGGGCCATTTCAAAGGGCAGTTGAGATTCAACCACATTGCTGTGGCTCTGTAATCACATGTAGGCCAGACCAGGTAAGGAGCAGTTCATCGACTTCACCCAAAGCTTCCACACCACCCTCAAATTCACTTGATCCATCTCAGTCACCTCCCTCACCTTTCTTGTCCTCTCCATTTCCATCTCTGGCAACAGTTTCCAGACGGATGTCTACTCCAAACCCACAGACTCCCATTACTACCTGTACAAACCTCCTCCCACCCAATATTCTGCAAGAACTCCATCCCATTCTCCCAATTCTTCCGACTCTGCCAAATATGTTTGAATGAAGAGACATTCCACTCATGAGCTTCCCAGATGTCCACCTATTTCGAACAATGTGATTTTCCTCCCTCCATCATCCAGGCAGCCCTCTGCCGCACCACCTCCATTTCCTGTTCCATTGCTCTAAATGATCCCCCAACGCAATAAAGACAGAGCCCCCTTGTCCTCACCTACCACCCCATCAGTCTCCGCATCCAATACAATATCCTCAAACACTTCCGCTCACTCTAAATAGACCCCACTACCAAGAACATCTTTGCCTCCCCACCCCTCTCTGCTTTCCACAAGGACTGTTCTGTTCGACAATCCTTGGTTCACCCCACTCCTGCAATCGAACCCCCAGGTACCTTCCCCTGAAACCGGCAAAGATGCAAAACCTGCCGGTACAGCACCCTCCCTCAGCTCCACCCAGGGCCCCAAACAGTCCTTCAAGGTAAACAGAAGTTCACCTACCTCTCCTCCAACCTAGTTTACTGCATCAGGTGCTCCCAATGTGGTCTTCTCTACATCAGGGAGACTGAATGTAAACTTAGGGAACAGTTCATCGAGCATCACAACTGGTTCTGCAGGGGCAGACTGGACCTCTCAGTCATCACCCCCAACCACTCATTTTCTGACGACCATCCTTGGTCTCCTCCATTGCCAAAACAAACCCAGCTCCTATTGGAGGAACAACACTTTATCATCTGCCTGGGCACCTTACTGCCCAGAGGACTCAACATTGAGTTCTCCAATTTCAATCTACCTCTGATTGGTTTATTTCTGACCCTTATCTAAACAATGGCATCAATTTTTGAACCTTCAGTCCTCTGGTCCAAATTCAGAGAATATTATGTGATATTGAAAATGGAAGATGAAGAATTTAAAACAGCTGCTATTACGTCTCCAGTTTACCGCAGGATCTTGAAATATAAACCATCAATTCCAAATGCTGCTGACTACTGTTAAACCTAAAGTAAACTGAGGTAACATTAAAAATATTTATACATTAAATGGCAATATGCAACATTCACACTTAACATTGTAGAGATTTTCAAATGACCAGATTTATAAATCTTTGAAGCATTCATGCCTAGAAATGTTTCAAAATATAAATTGAACAAAATTAATTTGTAACATAATGGTTTGAAATAGAAAGAAATATTTTGATATTGATAATCTTGAATATTATTCTGTATGTCTGGACTTTCCCTGGATGGCTATGCACTTTCATCTAAGCCTATTCTGAGGATCTGTATTAAAATCTTTTTTGTTACTTTTCTTTTTTAATTGATGAGTTTTTTTTTGCTGTTGGCAGCAATATGAGTCACTTTAATTCAAATATTTCACTGCGCTTTACAAATGATGAGCAAATCCTGATTAAAGATATTAATCAGGACACTTGAATTCTTTTTTCTGATTCACTAATCTTCTTTCTTCTTTGCTGAAGGTGTCAACTTATTAATATGGTCGAGCTAAATTGGTGCTTTAACTCAATTGTGTGTGCTTGTCAAGTGATACTGCAAAGTATTAAAAGGGAAACTTATTTTGTCTTTCATGTGTCTTTCATGAAACAGGACCTTTCATTTACCATCTGTTGAAATACTATTGTAATCTAAGAAATACAGCAGTTAATTTCCTCAAAGAAAGTGCCCAAAATCAGGTGGGCATTTATTCTTTTGTGCCTGTTAAATAACCTAATAATCTATCGCAAATAATCCATCTTAAGTAATCGTATCCCCTGGATAGAAGCATTTAAATATGATCAAGGCTATTTTATTCCATTATATAATCCATTTGATTTATGTAATTTCACATTATTATCTAATAGTGAGAAATAATTATTTAGATAGATGTAGTATTTATGCAGTGTCTTACAAGGACATATTCCTTCAGTGCATTACACTTAATATATTTTTATGAATTTGCCTTATATTTGTATGTTGAACTACATGGTCATTGCCTGCCTTGGATTGACTGTACTGGTCTTTCATACAAAGATTTGCTTCCCACAAGTATCTTCCCCACACTTTCACTCATGACAGTGATTGCTATAAACTGAACTCAGCATTTTTAAGTTTTCTGACAACCTACCTTCTGCAGACCATGAGGTCATTGATTTCCTGATAAATGAAAGTCATTGGATCATGTTTTTCACATTGTATATATGAATAAAGTTCAAACTCATTAACCATAGGTCAGATATTACTCACTATGCTACAAATGTAAGCAATTTAATATAGATTCAATGAAGTATTGCAGGAGTGTGAAAACCATCTGGGACTGTAAAACTGATGGTAGTGTTCAATGCTTCTCAAAGGTGTGTAGCGATCGCGTGAAAACATGTTGTGACAGTGCAGAATTTTTTGTCTGATTTAATATTCTTATAAACAATTTGGAAAACAGAATATTAAAAATATGAACAGCCATCGACATGACTAGGATGTCAGATTTTTTTTCTTCTGTGGGAAAGTGGATTCAGTCAACTTGCTGCTGTATGCAAATATTTTTCATTATTGGTTTGATTTGAATACTCTGTGTGAAATACCATTTATCAATGAAGTCTATCTTAGTGTGATGGAGAAGACTACGATATAATTTCCATTTGCAATCACACACTAACATCGTGCAGAGGAAATGTAGAAATGTTCTGAGAATTAAATACATCAATCATAGACTATCATCCTATTGTTTACAGTGTGAAGATTTTTATTTACTTGACTTTTCCATAAATATTTACTCTGACATTAATATGGTTTAGATGGATAAATTTGACAGAGCTGAATGTGATGCTTTGTTGTATTGCTACATCGTTCTGGGAAAATAGCAGGATTCAGAAGCAATAGTAACTGTTTTGCCTTGAGACGTGTATGGGGAACTTTCAAAGTGTGTTCAAAATGGGCATCGACGGGGGGCAATAATTGTGCCCCTGCTCAGTGTGTCAACACTCCAACAAGTTGGCTGAGTTATTGAAGCATCGATAGGATCCAATGACAAAACACTTGAACCCAATAAAAACTGGTGGTGAAGCCAAGTCACTGAGACTGAAAATGAAACAAGAAGGAACAAAATCTGTATTCGATCTACACCTGGCTTGGAAAAGTAGAAGTTACTGTCAACACCAACAAACTTCAGTAATCAGCAGGACAACATCACTAATGAATGGTACAACATACCAATATCATCAGCAATAGCAAGCAAGGAGTGACACCCACAATGTGTATCAAGTCATCACTGACAGAAATGAGTGCCAACAAGATCAAGGCAAACATCCCACCAACAAAGGGATACAATGAGTCATAATTTAAAGAAAGAAAATAAGCTGTAACAAACTCCAAACTCAGTTTAATTGTAATAATACTTGACAAAAAGTATAATATGCCTAAAGAAGACCAACAAAGTTAATGTTTGGAAATGTTTTATCAATGTAGAGACACTTTTCATTAAAAAAGATGGATGCTATATCGTCACATTATTAAAAGCATAATTGTTAAGTGGATGGACATACAGAGAGCCATATTTACTACTGTTCTTCAGTTAAGGGCTGAGAGCAATGCATCATTCCACCATTTGGAGAGCAGCAAGGACACATTTGATGAAGCCCCAGCATTCTAAGTCTAAATGTATGATCTTTTTTCAAAAACTTATGGAAATCTGAAGACATAACAAGGGGTAACCAGAATGATAGTGCCCTCCCATGGTGAAGTAGATAGGATTGGGAGTACAGGAGGTGACGACTGGTCTGCATCTTCAGAAAAGGAGCAACAAGATGAGGAACCTGATATGAAGGGCACCTCTGACAGTCCACTTAGCTGCCAATGGCATCTAGGCTAGATGATTCAGGCATCATTCTGAGGTTGGGAATCCATCAGCCACACCAATTCTTCGCTTGACTGACACCCAGTTTGTTGTGAAACTTGAATAGGCCTGGTGGCATTGGCACTGTTCTACACAGGGGCAAGACACAATTGGGACAGGACTCAGAATGTGATATTGCTTACAGGTGGCCATTCTAGCTAGATTTGTAAAAGATACAAAGACATGAGATATCATGGTGCTCACAATTGGAAACAAACTCCTTCAGTCTCTTCCCAGTTACGGGCAGTGTGACTGAAAATGCTGACAAAATCTCATAAATGTTCTCCTGCTGCTCCAGAAAAGTCCAGTTTAACCATGCCTCCAAAGACCTGCCTCTGAGAGCCTCACAAGGTACATGTGAACCTGGTTATCATGCTTTTTCAGAGGATGTGGCCTCCTCCGGGTGCTGCATTGTTGTCTGGCACTGGCTCCTGCAGACAACTGAAGAGCCTGTGGGAGGTAAAGGAGATGAATTAGATCTAACTAGCCAAGGAATTTTCAAGTCGGTCTTGAGCAGATCATCCAATTTCAGTCACTACTGATATCAGGTGAACATGAATAACTATTGTAAGCCACATGACTTCAATTCATATCATCAATTCTGTCCCCAGCTATTTGGAGACACTCATCTTCTCATTGCCAGACATTCTGAGACCAAGCTTTTTCTTCTCCTTAGCTGTCAAGGAGGAGATGAGTGGAAGGCCGCCTCTTCTCCCTGATTCCCCTCTGTTTTCTATGCTCTTTCTTCCTGCAGCATAGAAAGAAGAGAGAGCTATTAGAATGAACTATGGAATGTTTAAAGGATAATATTTATGGAGGGTCACTATCAGGACGACTGTGGCATTGTTTTAAGAGAAGGGTGAATGTAAGTTTTAATGGTCAAATGGAAATGTGAAGAGATGTCTCAACAGATAGAAATGTATGTACTGTAAAACTCTTTGATCTGAGGAGTGATATGCAGGAGTAGTAAAAGGTTTGTGCTTGCTTTATCATGACACTTGTATTATGCAAACATCCTGAGTTTTTTTAGACTCTTTCATGCAATATCAATGGGCAGGCCAGCATTTATTGACTATCTTCAATTGCCCTGGAAAAGGTGGTGGTTAGCCAAATTCTTGAACCACTGCAGTCCTTGGGGGACGCAGTTATATTAGGAAAGGACTTGTAAGATGCTGACTCAGTGATGGTGAGGAAACAGTTCCAAGTCAAGGTGGTGTGTTTGAGGGAACATGCAGGTGGTAATGTTTGAATGTATCTGCCATGTATTCTTTCAGGTTAGCAGGGCTGGTGGATTTGGAAAGTGCAGTGAAAGGAATTGTGGTGAGTTACTACAGTGGATCTTGTAGATGGTACACATTGCTGCAATGGTGGGGCAGTGGTGAAAGGAGTGAATGTTGAAAGTGTTGGATGTGGTGCTAATCAAGCAGACTACCTTTTTTTGGATTGTATCAAGTCTTCTTGAGTGTTGTTGGAGCTGCACTCATCCAGGCAAATAGAGAATATTCCCTATTCCAATCCTGACTTGTGCCTTATAGATGGTGGACAGATACTGGGAGACAACTGATACGTTAGGCTCTGACCTGCTTTTGTAGGCACAGTATTTATTTGATCAGTCCAATTTGTCTCCTGGTCACTGGTAACACTCAGGATGCCACTAGTGGGGGATTCAGTGTTGGCAATGCCATTGAATATCAAGGGGCAATAGTTATATTCTCTCTTGGTGGAAATGACCATTTACCTGGTACCTATGTATTGCAAATGTTACTTGCCACTTGTCAGCTCAAACTTGGATATTCTCCAGGTCTTACTGCATTTGGACATAGACTGCTACCTGAGGAGATATAAGTGGTGCTGAACATGATATAGTCATCGATGAGCACCCCCATGTCCTATCCTATGATGGAGAGAAGGTCATTGATGAAGCAGCTGAAGATTATTGGGCATAGGGCACCAATCTGAAGAACTCTTGCATCCCAAATGACCACCACCCCAAACCTGTCTTTGTGCTAGATATGACTCCAACCAGTACAGGGTTTTCCCACAATTCCCATTGACTTTAGTTTTGTTAGGGTTCCTTGACACTCTGTCAAATGCTGCCTCGATGTCAGGTCATTCCATTTCACCGGTCATCATCACATCAGTCCACTCCAATTTTTTGGGGAACCCAGGAGTCAGATACAGTTACAATGGCTGTGATTAAACAGAGCACTGATAAAGGAACGACTGAAACTTGCAGCTTCCTGATGCACTGTCAGGTTCCCTGAATGTGGGTTCAAAAGTTCAAGCTCAGCCGACTGAGATAAAACCAATAAAATACCTTCCTGAGTCTTTGTACTTTAATGTTTAAAACTTTGACCAATAAGAGGAGAACGTAAAATTAATAAAATGAAAGAAAAAAGCTGTAAAAGAGAAATGTGGATATTTGTAATAAGTAAATCAAACAGAAAGGAAGGCCAGGCAGTGAAATGATTGCAATCAAGGTAGTGAAAATAAATCAAACCCCAACTGATAAACACAATCCATCAACAGACAATTTAACATCTTCACTTGTCAATCAGCAGATTGGTTCACAACTCACAAAAGCAATGCAATGAAATTGAAACCAGAAGAAATACTGGCAACAGCATAGCATTTCAATTGTTAACCAAAGTCCAAACACCAGCTCAATTATACTGAAGTCTTTGCACTTCAATAGATAAGAGAATCCTTTGCAACGAGAAAGGTATCAATTTCCTAGTTAACTGATACTTTATTCATATATTTTCCTCAAATACAACATATTATTACTCACAATTAAGATTTCATGGTTTTGATCATGGTTTATTTTATTATTTCATTTACCTCCTAAACTTCAGTCGGAAAGTGCACTACTGGAAGTCACCAGGTTGTGAATGGGTGCTGTTTTGGAGTTCACTTGCAAATTGATTTGTACACAAGTCAGAACACAATGGAGGATAATATAAAGAAGTAATTTGTGAGTATAGGATATATTCAGGTCTTTAAAATTACACCCCTGTATGAGATTGCATTCTTAAGTATGAGATTTTGTAAGTCAGACGTTCATAAATTGGGGGCCCCCCGTTATGTAGCTAGTCCACACAGTCCAGCAGACTGGAAATTGGCCTTTAATCACAGCTTGACTAGCAAGAGGGGGATATAATTGACCATAACCTATTTCTTGGGGAACAAAAATTCGTGTTCCTGATCAAAGGACCCTTTCTGAAAGCTCCGATGTTTGTCCACAGAAGGGAGGAAGAGGAGGCTCTGAAAGATTGCCACTGATTCCACCAGCTTAAAAGCGACACAGTGCATCCTGAAAATCATGGAGGTGAGGTCACCATCTAACTCCCGCTCCTAATCTGGGTAATACCATCCTGAATGAAACCTACTAAGCAACCATCTATAGGAGATAGTCAGGATTACTTATTCTTCAAATTCCAGATAAAGTATCTCATATATAAATTATAGAAAACTGATATATTGCATATTTTTGTAATTATAATATTAGGCGAGAAGGATAAATAGGTTGGAATTACAATTTTGCACATGCACTGCATTTGTCCATTCAGTCAGATGTACAAGTTGGCCCAGATAATTGCCTTCATTTCAGAGATGTCTTACATTTGTGGAAGAGAGTTTGTATCTGCCTAACTGAAAATCCCACTGTAACTTGTGTAGGTGAGCTTGCAACAATACTTTGGCCTGCATAGGTGTTCTGAGAAATAATTACATTTCCAGGAAATTGATGCTTACAGAATTTTGGGGAGACAGACACTCTCAGGGTGGAGATTCACAATTTTGTTTAAACATATGGAGATGAGAATGTAAAGTGGTAACCAACATGCCATCTCCATTGATGAGAGAACTGACTCAAATAAAAGCAAAGTATGACAGATGCTGGAAAGGTAAAATGAAAATAGAAAGTGTGAGAGAAACTCAGCAGGTCTGGCAGCATCCGTGGAAAGAGAAACAGAGTTAATGTTTTGATTCCTAAGACTCCTTTTCAGAGGTTTTTCTTCAGGTTCTGTTTTTACTTGTGATATCCTTTGTCAATCAAGCTTGTGCAATTAAATTGTTTACTAGGCCTTTCCAAAGTCAACTGCATTCCTGTTCATCTGGAGTTGCATATGGCCCAAGATATTAGGAAGGAACAAAGGATAAGGAAGATATTGTTTTTCATAAAGAATATGAGTGAATCAGATATTTTTCATGACCCAATACTTGCATGGTGACTCCCTCACCTCCAAATAAGGCCCTAAAGGAGCCTTCCACATCCATCAAAGTTTTACCTGCACATCCACCAATATCATTTATTGTATCCGTTGCTCCCAATGCGGTCTCCTCTACATTGGGGAGACTGAACGCCTCCTAGCAGAGCACTTTAGGGAACATCTCTGGGACACCTGCATCAATCAACCACACTGCCCTGTGGCCCAACATTTCAACTCCCCCTCCCACTATGCTGAAGACATGGAGGTCCTGCGCCTCCTTCACCGCCGCTCCCTCGCCACCAGACGCCTGGAGGAAGAATGCCTCATCTTCTGCCTTGGAACACTTCAACCCCAGGGCATCAATGTGGATTTCAACAGTTTCCTCATTTCCCCTTCCCCCACTTCACCCCAGTTCCAAACTCAATTTTACTGCTCCTCGGATGCTGCCTGAACTGCTGTGCTTTTCCAGCACCACTCTAACCTAGACCCCTTGCATGGTGACTGGTATTGGTACCAACTTTTCATTTCATATTTATTTACTAAACTGAATTTAAATTTCTCAGCTGCCATTTGAACTTGCATCTTATGCTGAAATGCATCTATTTTGAAATTATAATTCCAATTTTCTGCGTACATGTACTTCGAGAACAAAGATATAATAAAATTAAAGTATTTATAAAAGATACGTATCGTTTTGATCAAATATCAAGAGTAAGAACTTTCTGCCTGCCTTTCATGCCAGTTTATATTTTCTGATGAACTCCAATCACTACCATTAGTATAATACAACATAGCAAAAGGCAGCCATTGAGTTTTATAGATAATTTTAATCTGGTATTACTTACAAACTTGAATTGATTAATATACTTGATATTCTATAATAGAGACCATGAAATCTGTATCAGAATATATAGTGCTCTACTCATTTTCATAATGTCCACATGTGAAAACAAAAGAAAAGTCTACGTTGGAATCAAGTGTAATTCAAATGTTTTAGTTACCTTTGGAACAAAGGAAAAATTGACAATCTATTGGTTCAAAACCAAGCCAAGAGAGATAAGATACCTTCATGTAAACAGTGTGATAAATTATACCCTGAATTTTCTCAGAGAGGCAAGGGGCTTCTGACTTAGTCAATATGTCTCTAATTTTGAAAGTTCTGCCTTTTAACATGTTAGCCAAAGGGACAAATGCACATCCATGGTTTACATAAACAGCTGCACAAATTTTAAACTGCATTTAGACATAATCACTTTTTGTTGATGAGATGTCCAAAATATGATAGATTGGTTTCAGATCTTTGGAGAGAAGGTTAAAAGCCATCAGGGCTGTTTGGAGAGATAGACCACCATGTTGAATAGATCCAAGAATCCTTTTAAGAGAGGTAAGAAGCATTTTGGGATGGGAAACATTGCCTGTTCCCTGTAATTTTTTTTTTTGACACTGCAAACTCTGAGATCTGCACACAGCAGCAGCTTCATCAATAGCCAGCACGCAGCTTCGAGGGAACATTGTTGGTAAGGGACACAAGAACAGCATTCAAGAAATGCCTGGATGAATACATGAATAGGAAGGGGATGGATCCTGTAAGTGAAGATAGTTTGAGTGTGGAAGGGCAAAATGTGTTGGTGGAGGCTTAGAGGTCTGAAGGGCCTGTTCCTGTGTTGGATTGTTCTTTGTTCTTGTTCTTGAGATAGATAAGTAGGGGGATGAGCAGGACTTCTGCAGGAGGGGTAGCCTGTTCAGTGCCAGTAATAAGGACATCTCCACAGGATTAGAAAGGAACAGGGATGGATCCTGAAATATCTTTAAGGAGGGAAATGCAGTAGAAAGGCTTATGAAAGGAATTTCAGAGCATAGATCTTACGTAGCTGAAGGCAATAGTGGAGTGAATAAAATCAGGGATGCATAACATGCTAGAATTGGGGAGTCAAAAGAGATCTTTTGGACTGGAAGAATTTTCAGCAATAGGGAGAAACAATCCAACAAAGGAATTTGAAAACAAGGGTGAGTCGGGATCCAATGTGTGCCAGTGAGCACAAAGGTGATAGAATGAGGTTTTGATTGAGTTGGGAACATAGAACATAGAACATTACAGCACAGTACAGGGCCTTTGGCCCTCGATGTTGTGCCGCCCTGTCATACCAATCTGAAGCCCATCTAACCTACACTATTCCATGTACGTCCATATGCTTGTCCAATGACAACTTAAATGTACATAAAGTTGGCGAATCTACTACTGTTACAGGCAAAGCATTCCATACAAATACTACTCTCTGAGTAAAGAAACTACCTCTGACATCTGTCCTATATCTAT